>NW_026712352.1:70000-190793 GCF_030504385.1 Musca domestica | reverse complement strand
TTTTTTTGCTTTTTTTATGAATTTTCAAAATATTTTTCTTTATTTTTACTTTAAATATTTTTTTTTATTTTTTCTAGAGTTATTTTTTAGCTCCTATTAAAATAATATTTATTTTAATTTTTTGCTTTTTTATAAATTTTCAAAATATTTTTTTTATTTTTATGTATTTTTCAAATATTTGGAATTTTTCAAAATATTTTTTTTTTTATTTTTACTTTAAATATTTTTTTAGCTCCTATAATAATATTTATTTTTTATGTGTTTGTTTTCTCTTTCGAGACGAGCTTAATGATCTGAAATTTGCAGTGAAAAGGAAAGCCAGATAGACACTATCACACACTCACCACTATGCGACGCGTTTCGCCGTTGGTTAAGCGGCTCATCAGGCATATTTGGTGTGGATGATGGCTTACAAGGGTCGTTCTCTTGAAAGTAGTATATATTTCGAACTTATTGCAACTTAGCATATGCGAATTATACACTAGAAACTCTCCAGGTTCGACTCAAGTTCTATTGGCAGATCTTTTTCACAGCAAAGTTTTTGTTTTTGTAGTGATGGATTTTTTGTCCACAACAACTACATTGCTTCCAATGCATACACTTGTTTTAGTGCTGCTTTAGGAAGACAGGTTAATGGCTCTGAACGTAGAGACGGCAACTTCTAGTTGGCTGCACACCAAGGTCCGCGGTTCAAATCTCACAGCCAGGCTCGGCTGAATTTTTGAGTTTTGCCTTATTAAGCCTTATTATTTTTATTTTTGCTTTTTATAAATTTTCAAAATATTTTTCTTAATTTTTACTTTAAATATTTTTTTTAATTTTTTCTAGAGTTGTTTTTTAGCTCCTATTAAAATAATATTTATTTTAATTTTTTGCTTTTTTATAAATTTTCAAAATATTTTTTTTATGTATTTTTCAAATATTTGGAATTTTTCAAAATATTTTTTTTTTTTATTTTTACTTTAAATATTTTTTTAGCTCCTATTAAAATAATATTTATTTTTATTTTTTGCTTTTTTATAAACTTTCAAAATATTTTTTTTTTTTTAATTTTTTACAAGTATTTTCCAAATATTCAGAATTTTTAAAATTATTATTTTACATTGTGCAAGTTCCTTCCAACTGGAATTTAGCTCCTATAATAATAATATTTTACATTTTGTTGTTGCAAAATGGTCAGGCTTTATCCCTTTATTGTTGTTTTTATAAAACAACGTTTGTTTATTAGTGGACATTTTTACTTTTTTGTTTTTTTTTATATAAATTTTCAAAATATTTTTCTATTTTTATTTAAATATTTTTTTTAATTTTTTTCTAGAATTATTTTTTTAGCTCCTATAATAATAATATTTATTTTTATTTTTTGGTTTTTTATAAATTTTCTTTTTTTTTAATTTTTTTTAAAGTATTTTTCAAATATTCGGTATTTTTAAAATTATTTTTTTACATTGTGCAAATTCCTTCCAACTCGAATTTAGCTCCCATAATAATATTTTTTTACATTTTTATTTTTTTGTTTTTTTTTTTTTTTATAAATTTTCAAAATATTTTTATTTATTTTTATTTAAATATTTTTTTTTTTTAATTTCTTTCTAGAGTTATTTTTTTAAATTAGATCTAGATTATCTCTCTTAAAATAACTAGGATAAAAAGAACTTAAAAAAAAACTTATTGAATTTTAAGAGAATTACTTTCAATACGGAACCTTTATCGAAAAAATATTAATAGTTTATATATATTTTCCCATAGTTTTCAAGTCAAATCTTAGGCTATAACTTCCGATATATCAATGCTTCAAATTAGCTTAGCTAAGAAAAACTTCATTAAAATATAGTTAGACTTATATATAATATCTGTTAGCGATTTTTTCACATTCATTTATTTGTAAACAAATAGTTTCAAATTAATTTTCGAATATATTTACAAAAAAAAAGTAGTTACATTTTCTTAAAAAAAATATTTCCTTTAATTTTTTATGTAAATTTTTGGGATCAACATTCATCGTCATCATGTTAAAATTATCATCATTTTATTAAACATCAACCACAACAACAAAAAATATCAAAATTAAAAAAAAATAATTAAAAATAAAAAAACTATAAAAAATCGCATTCGAAATAATCACCACCTAAATAGACGTCGCCTAGAACCATTATTCGAGGAGGAAACGGAAAGTGACGAGGAAAAAACTCAGCAGGAAAGTGAAGAATTAAAAAAGGTGGGTCACCATTACAAAAATTGCATGTCAACAACAAAAACAGCAACTGCAAGAGCAACCAAAAGAAAGCAATGAATGCTTTAGAGAACATTTTCTACCATTTTTATTTTATTTTATTTATTTATTTTTTTTTTTTTTTTTTTTTGGATTTTCGTGGGCATTTTGTGTTGAAAGAAGTTGTCAGTTTTTTAATCGAAACTTCTTCACAGTGTTTTTAATATTTTTTTATAATTATAAATATATTTATCATTTTGGTATCAATTTTGAAAATTCCCCAAATACGGGAATTTTTAAAATCCCTACAATCTCACAAATTCACAAATATGTTTTGCAAAATATTTTCAATATTTTTTTTTTTTTAACTTCACAGTGCTTGGCATAATTCTTTAATTACAAATATTTATCCAAAAATACCATTTTTGGTATCAATTTTGAAATTCCCCAAAAAATGGACATTTTTTGCAATTTTTTTCAAAATATTTTTTGAAAAATATTTTCAATATTTTTATTTTTTCAAATTCACAGTGCTTTGCATAATTTTTTAATCACAAATATTTGAGATAAATTACCTTTTTGGTATCAACTTTAAAAATTCCCCAAAATTGGAATTTTCAAAATTCCCCAAATTCCAAAATTCAAATAAATATTTTTTGACAAAATATTTTCAATATTTTCTTCAAATTCACAGTGCTTTGCATTATTTTTCAATTAGAAATATTTATACAAAAATATTATTTGAAAAATTGAAAAATTCCCCAGAGACAAAAAAATTCACAATGCCAACAATATTCTCAAATATTTTTTGAAAATATTTTCAATATTTTTTTTTCAAACTCACAGTGCTTTGTATATTTTTTTATAACTATAAATATATTTATTTAAAAATGCCATTTTTGGTATCGATTTTAAAAATTCCCCAGAAACGGGAATTTTCAAAATCACCACAATCTCAATTTTCTCAAAATATTTTCAATATTTTTTTTTCAAATTTACAGTGCAATTTACAGTGCCTTTTATGCCCTCCACCTCGAAATATACATTTTAGACCCCACAAAGTTTACAGATCCTTGAGCAGCATAAAGTTCTATGTCGATTTAGAGATGTCTGTCTGTCCGTCTGTGGAAATAACTCTAGTTTCCGAACGAAATGAAGTAGATTGATAAAATTTAACTGAAATGTATATTATGTCTGCAGGACCTTTGGTATAACGATACCTCCCGATATTCAGTATTTTGATGATTTTAGCGACATTATTCACCGGAATTGTTTCAAATTTGGTATTTGAAGTTCATAATGGTTACTGCAGCCTATGACAGAAAGTTGTATGTGCAGTTCCACGCCTTCGTATGGACCCTAATATGGCGGCTACATTTGGTATTTTTAAGATTTTAACAGAATTTTTAACGGGTTTTTTTGAAAATTTCAAAATTTGTTCCAAATGGTGGAGGGTATTCAAAATTCGGCACGGCCGAACTTACAGTTTTTTTCACTTGTTTTTATAATCAAAAGAAATATATTTACCTGAAAATTCGACTTTTGGTATCAATTTTCAAAATTCCCCAAATTGGGAATTTTCAAAATATTTTCAATATATTTTTTAATATTTATTTTCAAATTCACAGTTCTTTGTATAATTTTTCAATTACACAATATTTGTCCCAAAATGCCATTTGTTATGTTAATTTTTCAAAATTCCCCAAAAGTGGGAATTTTTAAAATCCCCAAAGTCGGAATATTCAGAAAATATTTTTTGCGAAATATTTTTTAATATTTTATTTCAAACTCACAGTGCTATGTATTTTTTTTATAATTAAAAATATATTTACCTCAAAATACAAATTTTGGTATGAATTTAAAAAATTCCCCAGAAACGCTAATTTTCAAAATTCCCACAATGCCAATATTCACTAATATTTTTTTAAAAATAATTTCAATATTTTTTTTTTTTTTTGCAAATTCACAGTGCTTTGTATAATTTTTTATAAATATAAATATATTTATTTAAAAATGCCGTTTCTGGTATTAATTTTAATAATTCCCCAAAAGCGGAAATTTTTCAAATCTCAATTTTTTCAAAATATTTTTGCAAAATATTTTTAATATTTTTGCAAAATATATTCAATATTTTTTTTAATTCACTGTACGAAGCACTATATTTTTTATAACTATAAATATTTTTATTTTATTTTTTTTTAATGTGATTTTATCAATTTTAAAAATTCAAATTTAAAAAATCAATTTTTAAAATCCCCACTGTCGGAATATTCACATTTATTTTTTGCAAAATATTTTCAATATTTTTTTTTCAAATTCACAATGCTTTGCATAATTTTCCAATTTCAAATATTTATCGCAAAATGCCATTTGTTGTGTTAATTTTAAAAAATTCCCCATAAGCGGGAATTTTTAAAATCCCCACAGTCGGAATATTCAGAGATTTTTTTTTTTTTTTTTGAAAATATTTTCAATACTTTTTTTTTTCAAATTCACAGTGCTATGTATATTTGTTTTATAATTACAAATATATTTAAATCAAAATACAAAGTTTTGTATCAATTTTAAAAAATCCCCAGAGACGGGAATTTTAAAAATCCTTACAATGCCTTTATTCAAATAAATATTTTTTTTAAATGCACAGTGCTTTGCATAATTTTCCAATTACAAATATTTATCCCAACATGTCATTTGTTGTGTTAATTCTAAAAATTCCCTAAAAGTGGGAATTTTCAAAATCCCCAAAATCGGAATATTCAGAAAATATTTTTTGAAAAATATTTTCAATATTTTTTTTTTCAACTTCACAGTGCTTAGCATATTTCTTTAATTACAAATAATTATCCAAAAATACCATTTTTGGTATCAATTTGAAATTTCCCAAAAATAAGCATTTTTAAAATACCCATAATGCAAATTTTTTCAAAATATTTTTGATAAAAAATTTTTAATATTTTTTTTCACATTAACAGTGCTTTGCATAATTGTTTAATCACAAATATTTGAGATAAATTGCCTTTTTGGCATCAATTTAAAAAATTCCCCAAAATTGGAATTCTCAAAATTCCCCAAATTTTAATCTTCAAAAGCGGGAATTTTTAAAATCCCCACAATGCCTTTATTCAAATAAATATATATATATATATATATATTTTTTTTTTTGCAAAATATTTTCAATATATTTTCAATATTTTTTTTTCAAAATCACAGTGCTATGTATACCTCAAAATACAATTTTTGGAAACAATTTAAAGAAATCCCCAAAAATTGGAATTTTTAAAATCCCCACAATGCCTCAAATAAATATTTTTTTTCAAAATATATTCAATATTTGTTTTTAAATATTTTCAATATTTTTTATCAAAATCACAGTGCTATGTATACCTCAAAATAAAATTTTTGATATCAATTTTAAAAATTCCCCCAAAAATGGGAATTTTTCAATACTTTTTTTTTCAAAATATTTTTCAATATTTGTTGTTTCTTTTTTTTTTTCAAATTCACAGTGCTATTTATACCTCAAAATAAAATTTTTGATATCAATTTTAAAAATTCCCCCAAAAATGGGAATTTTTAAAATCCCCACAATGCCTTTATTCAAATAAATATTTTTTTCAAAATATTTTTCAATATTTTTTTTTTCAAAATGTTTTCAATATTTTTTTTTTTTTCAAAATCACAGTGCTATATATACCTCAAAATAAAATTTTTGATATCAATTTTAAAAATTCCCCCAAAAATGGGAATTTTTAAAATCCCCACAATGCCTTTATTCAAATAAATATTTATTTTTTTCAAAATATTTTTTTCAAATATATTTCAGAAAGGAAATTGGAATTTTAAAAATGTTTTCAATATTTTCAATATATTTTCAATATTTTTTTTTCAATTTCACAGTGCTTTTCATAATTTTCCAATTACAAATATTTATCCAAAAATGCCATTTGTTGTGTTTGTTTTTAAAAATTCCCCTAAAGCGGGAATTTTTTAAAATCCCCACAGTCGGAATATTCAGAAAATATTTTCAATATATATTTTTTTTAAATTCACAGTGCTATGTATATTTTTTTATAATCAAAAATATATTTACCTGAAAATTCCCAAAAGCGGGAATTTTTAAAATCCCGACAGTCGGAAGATTCAGATTTTTTTTTTTTTTTTTTTTTTGAAAATATTTTCAATATTTTTTTTTAAATTCACAGCGCTATATAAATTTTTTATAATTACAAATATATTTACCTCAAAATACAATTTTTGTATCAATTTTAAAAATTCCCCAAAAATGGAGATTTTTGAAAAATTCCCCAAAAATGGGGATTTTTGAAAAAACCCCAAAAATGGCGATTTTTAAAATTCCCGCAATGCCTTTATTTAAATAAATATTTTTTTTTTCAAAATATTTTTCAATATTTTTTTTTCAAACTTATTTGCACTCATCCTTTGATTTCTCATCTGTTTTTTTTTTTTTTTTCTCTCTCTTTTTGTTCTTGTCTTTGTGTTGTTTCTTTTCTTTACTTTCATGCAATGCCATCTTCATCATCATCACATCATCACCAACAAATTTTGGTCATGTCATCCCAAAAAAAAAATAATTTTGAAAAACACCACCCCATCTCTCAAACGTTTTTTGCTGCCTCTAAATCTATGTGTCTATTTTTCGTTCGTTCGTTCTTGTAATTTTGTGTACCTGTGTGTGTGTTATTTTTCAATATTTTTTTAATCTGCTTGTTCGATATATATGTGTTCTAAATGTTTTTCATCAATTCATCCATCCATCGATTTTTAGAAAGTCGTAGTGAAATTAGTGAAACTATAGCAAAACGTTCAATACTGCAAAGTAATCCATATCAGAAGCAACTGATAGCGCCATCTATGAAAAAATTTTAGAATCAACAAAAAAATATCAAACAGTCCCAATCTTTCAAAGCAAAGCTTAACAAAAACACACACACTCACCCAAAATTCTGGGACATACTCTAGAAGCAGTGTTGCCATTGGGGATTTTGTTGTTACTGAAAATCCCCAAAAATTTCCCCGAAAAAAATCCCTTCAGAAAATAATGGCAACAAAATATCCCAAAGTTTTCCAAAATTTCAATCTGGGCCGAAAAATTTTAAAGATTTTTCTAAAATCCCATTTGGAATCCAAAACGGCAACACTGCTCCTTAAAAAAACCAGCCTTGCCATTACCACCCACTCTCTATCCCTGAAAATTCGGTCATAAAAAATCGCTTGCTTTAAACCAGAATTGATTAGTTGAATTCTATTTCAAAAAAATTGGTAGGGGGAAACAACGACAAATGGCCACTATTTAGAGGATTCGGAAGCTGGAAGTTCCAGCGAGGAGGAGCAGGAGGAGGAGGACGGGGAGGAGGAGATGGAGATGGAGGATCATGTGAATACAGCGGACTACGAGGAGGAGGAGGACGGGGATCTGACCTCAACGGAGGAACGTTGTCAACCTCAGCTGCAAACAACCATTTTGGGTCCGCGACCCTTGACCAAGCCGGTGGCTGGAGCAAACGTTTTGCCTCCAGCAGTGCTGAAGGCCTCATCCTGCGAGTACCTCTTGGATCAGCGTATGACCAGCAGCGTGGCTATACCAACAGCGGCTACTATGGAGCCGATGATGGCTATAGCAGCCGACAACGTTATAGCCAAAGTCGAAGCCGCAACCTGCTGGACGAAGATGACGAATGTTATGACAACAACAATAACAACAACAACAACAGCTACAGCAATGATGACAGCGATGACAACAGTCGCAGTCACAGTCACAGCCACAATGGCAACGGGGACCTGTTCTACGATGGCCTCAACAACACCGACAACACCGAGTCCGGCAGTCTGGTCGGCATCTACAACAACCAGCAGCGGGAACGTCATTACCGAGAACGCGAACGACGCCAAAATGCCAGCGCCAACACAAGTGGAATTGGCGCCGGCGGCCCCGAAGACCGAAGCGAAAACCTTGCCACGACCAGCGAAATTTACACCACCTCCACCGCCGCCACGTCGTCTCTTATTGACTCAAACAAATCTCAAGACAAGTGGAACGGATACAAAAACAACAGCAATAACAACAACAAAAGCGGTGAGTATTTCAAAAAAAAAAAAAGGTTTCGGAATTCAAGTGAAACTCGAAACAGCGTAAGTGGCGCCCAATCGTTACCTCTGGTTTAAAGGTTGGAGATATCGACCCACTTCTTCTGGTACCTCCCCCAGAAAAAATTTTGAAAAATTACAACTCTTAAAAAATTTGAAGACCGAGTCCAATTATCTTCAAATGTTGCAAATCCCAATATTTTTGGGATATATCGGTATATCCTTGTGGTACCTCCCCGGGTCAAAGTGTAAAAATTTTGAAAAATTCTTTAAAAAATTGGAAATAACAGTTCGATTGTCCTCAAATTTCACACTTCCGATTTTTTTTGTTAACCCAAAATCTGGTGTGAAGATGGTAGATATTGGCCCAGCCCTGCTGGTACCTCCCCCACAAAAATATCGGAAAAAAAAATTACAACTCTCATAAAATTTTAAATAAGAGTCCGATTGTCCTCAAATTTCACACTTCCGAATATTTTTGTTAGAGCCCAATCTGGTCTGAAGATGGGGTATATAGGTATATCCTTGTAGTACCTCCCTCGGGTCAACGGGTCAAAATTTTGAGTAATTCTTAAAAAAATTAAATAAGTGTCCGATTGTCCTCAAATTTCACACTTCCGAATATTTTTGTTAACACAAGACCTGGTGTGGAGATGGTAGATATAGGTCCAGACCTCCTGGTACCTCCCGACATACTAAGGGTCAAAATTTCGAATAATTGTAACTCTCATAAAATTTGAAATAAGAGTCCGATTGTCTTCAAATTTCACACTTCCGAATATTTTTGTTAAAACAAGACCTGGTGTGAAGATGGTAGATATTGGCCCAGACCTACTGGTACCTCCCCCAGAAAAATTTTCGAAAAATTACAATTCTCATAAAATTTGAAATAAGTGTCCGATTGTCCTCAAATTTCACACTTCTTAATATTTTTATTAACCCAAAATCTGGTGTAAAGATGGTAGATATTGGCCCGGCCCTTCTAGTACCTCCCCCACAAAAATTTCGGAAAAATTTCAACTCTCTCAAAAATCAGTTTTTGGCGACCAAATCAAAGAAACTCCGGATTTTTAAAGCCCACAAAATTTTTCTTTTTTCTCTCTATCTCTCTCTCTTTCACCCTCTCTCCCCCCTCTCTTTCCCTTCCCTTCAGCCCCAACCTCAACGAAAATCTGGCGTTTTTGCTGACACTGGCTCTTCGGTGGGTGTCAGAGGCGTCGACGCCTGCGTCGCCAGCCATGCTACACCCACCGTGGCAAATACACCCGCACCTCAACACACTGCAACGATGACGAGCACAACGACGACGACGACCAAGACGAAGATGACGACAGCGACACCGAAAAATTCCAAGGTGGAGGATGCCTGCGTTACCAGAAACTATTCCGCAAACAACAAAAGCCGCAGCACATGCGACTCAATGAAACCTCCAACAGGCCAAGCAACGCCGCAGCAGCTGCCGGCAGCGGCGGAATCACAACAACGACTATCATCAACAATAATCGAGACCTCACTGCTCAGTTTAATGGACAACAGCAGCACCAGCAGCAGCAAAACCAATCGGCCACACTGCACATCATCAACAACAGCTTCGAAGATGAGGGCGAAATGTCCCATGAAACCCGAACGCAAACCGGTGACGACCACAACAACAACAACAGCCGCCACGACGACAACGACAATGACATCACGAGATTTGGACCAGGAACTGCAAATGGAGATGCAACGCTCACCGGACGGACACGCAAAAGATTCCACATCGACCTGTGCACAGCCCGCAGCAGTTGGTTCGGCCTTAAGTCCTCGCCTAGAGATGCGTTTGGCCCTCAATCAGGATATAATGGGGGACGAAGATTTGATAAGCTACGATCCTGGGCCAGATCTAACAACTATTCTGGTGTAAGTGGAGTGAACTGAACAATTCGGAATTGGAAATCATTTCTGGTGTTTTTTTTTTTCAGGCACGACCTCTCAACATTTCATCGTCTGACGGGCAGAGATTTATTGAATCGCTCGGCCATGAATCGGGTTCAACCAAAAGAGGCTGTCATATCGTACTCTCAACAGCGAAACTCGAAGATGGATACGCCCACAGTGAATCGCAGGCCACGACCTCATCTCAACAGCAACAACAACAACGGCAGTGCAATCACCCCCACCACCGGCATTCCCATGCCTCCCACGACGACCACAACAATTCCGGCGGCCTCGTCAATGCCCTTCGCTGGTTCGGTACGTGTCGCCGACGTTCAACAACACCTGCAGCCAAATCGAAATACATGGAGCAATTTTGCATTTGCGGATCGAAACAGAGACGTGAACGCCAGCGACGCAAACAGCAAAGACGACAACAAGCTAAGCGATCTCGAAATCTTAGCGAGACGCGAGAAGATATACTGCATGTCTCAATTGAGGAGTGGCTCACGAGTCAGGACGACGACGACGATGACGATGACGTCGACGCGCATAATGGCCAGCACAACAACAATAACAGCGACCGGCAGCAGTTCATTGAACAATCCTCTGACGAGGACGACGAGTACTACTTCGATGGCCGGTGCGAGTGAGGAGCTGGGCAGTGGCAGTGGTAGCACGGCGAAAAAGAGCCATAGTCGCCAGCGTAAAATAAGTCGCGATGAGACGGCTCTCATGGAAACGGGCAAGGCTAATAAGTTGTGAGTGCCATAGACTATTTTTAAAGGAGAGCATTTTTATTAAAAATTGAAAATTTCATTTCAGAATAAATTTCATAAAACGTCGCAATTCCGAAATACCCCCGAGCGCCAATAACTCACAAACCTCGCTTAATGATTCCAATTCTAGTAGCACGCCTCAGCACAAGCAGACACCGATGTCGCCACGCAAGGATAATGTAAGTAGAAGTGAGAGAGGGAGAGAGAGAGAGAGGGGGAGAGAGAGGGAGAGAGAGAGGGGGAGAGAGAAGGAGATGGGGAGAGAGAGTGAGGAAGAAGGGGCGAGAGAGAGAGGGAGGGAGAGAGAGGAAGAGTGAGGAAGAGGGGGAGAGAGAGGAAGAGGGGGAGAGAAAGGAAGAGGGGGAGAGAGAGGAAGAGTGAGGAAGAGGGGGAGAGAGAGGAAGTTTGAGGAAGAGGGGGCGAGAGTGTGGAAGAGAAGAAGAGGGGGAGAGTGAAGAAGAGGGGGAGAGAGAGGAAGAGTGAGGAAGAGGGGGCCAGAGTGAGGAAGAGGGGGCGAGAGAGGGAGTGTGAAGAAGAGGGGGAGAGAGAGGAAGTGAAGATCATTCATATGAAAAGTGGCGCCCAACGTAAGAGCGGCAATTTAAATAAAATATTAGAAAATAGGCTTCAAATGATAGGGAAATGAAAAGATGGGTGGAAAATTTTCTGGAGTGGGAAAAATTGTAAGGTTGGCGCCCAACGTGGGTTTGAAAATTAAAAAAAAAAACCTAAGAACTTAGTCCCATTGCCTTAAATTTTTTTTTCCCACGAATTCAAAAAAAAGAAAGCATTACATTGAATTGTGGCGCCCAACGTAAGAACGGCCATTTAAACAAAATATTAGAAAATAGACGCCAATGATAGGAAGATGAAAAGATGGGTGGAAAAATTTTTGGATTGGAAAAAACGTGAGTTTGAAAATTAAAAAAAAAAAACTAAGAACTTAGTCCCATTGCCTTATTTTTTTTTATTTTTTTGCACGAATTCAAAAAAAAGTAAACATGAAATTGATGAAATTGTGGCGCCCAACGTAAGAATGGCTGTTTAAACAAAATATTAGAAAATAGACGCCAATAATAGGAAGATGAAAAGATGGGTGGAAAAATTTTTGGAGTGGAAATAATGTAAGGTTGGCGCCCAACGTGGGTTTGAAAATTAAAAAAACCTAAGGACTTAGTCCCATTGCCTTCAAAAAATTTTTTGCACGAATTTAAAAAAAAAAGCATCAATTTTAATTGTGGCGCCCAACGTAATAACGGCTATTTAGACAAAATATTTAAAGATAGGCTTTAAGGATAGGGGAAAAAATCTATAAAAGATAGATATTTAATATAAATGGCGTCCAACGTGGGCTCCGATATTTAAAAAATTCATATGAACCTGGCATAAAAGTGTCGATCAATAGAATGAATTTAAGAAAAATGTTAGGGCAAAATGAAAAAAAAAATATAAGTGGCGCCCAACTTGGGTTCCGATATTTAAAAAATGCATATGAACCTGGCATAAAAAAATAAAATGAATTAAAAACAAGTAAAAAAAACATTAAGTTCGGCCGGGCCAAACTTTTAATACCCTCCACCTTAGGGTAAAAGAAACATTAGAAGAAATGTGGCAAAAACCATTAAAATGCCGATTATGGGGAGGTACCGTTATATGGGGGCTATACCAAAACGTGGACCTATAATTACAATGTTTCGCCACCGGAGCTGGAACCCATTATGACCCACAAATACCAATTTTAAGACAAATCAGTGAAAAAATGTGGCAAAAACCATCAAAATACCGAATATCGGGAGGTACCGTTATATGGGGGCTATATCAAATCATGGACCCATGCATGCAATGTTTCGCCACCGAAGCTGGAACCAATTATGACCAACAAATACCAATTTTCGAACAAATCCCTGAAAAAATGTGGCAAAAATCATCAAATTACCGAATATCGGGAGGTACCGTTATATGGGGACTATACCAGAACGTGGACCGATATATCTCATTTTCAATACCAACCATCCTAGACACAATGCAAATAGCTCTGCTAAATTTTGGAGCTCTACGTCAAATAATGTGGGCTGTATCGTGATTTCAACAGACAGACAGACAGACAGACGGACATCGTTAAATCGACTTAGAATTTTATGCTGATTATGAATATATATACTTTGTGGGGTCTAAAACGAATATTTAGGGATGTTACAAACGGAATGACAAAGTTAATATACCCTCCTTTCCAAGGTGGAGGGTATAAAAATGTTGGCGGAAAATGAAAAAAACTTCAAGTTGAAGAGAACATTAGAAAATTTAAAAAAAAAATCGGGAAAAATGGAAAATTGAAATATTCAAACTGGCGCCCAAAGCAGAGGAATTAGATCGAAATTCTCACATAATAATGTTGGCCAAGGGTTCACTATCATCCTGGAAGGGGTGACATATTCAAACTTATTAATATACATATTCTGTTGAAATCACTCTAGCTTCCGAACGAATTGAAGTAGATTAATAAAACTTTACTCAAATGTATATTATGTCTGCAGGACTTTTGGTATTTAAAACGGGCTATATAGGTCCACGTCTTCGTATAGCCCCCCT
The DNA here is from genome assembly GCF_030504385.1 of Musca domestica. Taxonomy (NCBI): domain Eukaryota; kingdom Metazoa; phylum Arthropoda; class Insecta; order Diptera; family Muscidae; genus Musca; species Musca domestica. The sequence continues at coordinate 177,194 of NW_026712352.1, read as the reverse complement.
ATAACGGACCCCCCCCCCCCACCGATATTCGGTATTTTAATGATATTAGCGACATTATTCACCGGAATTGTTTCAAATTTAGTATATGAAGTTCGTAATAGATACTACAGCATAAAACAGAAAATGGGCCTTGTAGGTGCACGGCTTCGTATAGCCCCCACATAACGGTTCCCCCGTATATTCGGTATTTTGATGATTTTAGTGTCATTATTCAACGGAATTGTTTCAAATTTGGTATTTGGAGTTCGTAATGGATACTACAGCCTATGAGAGAAAATTATCTGTGCAGGTCCACGTCTTCATATAGCCCCCATATAATGGTACCCCCCGATATTCGGTATTTTAATGATTTTAGCGACATTATTTACCGGAATTGTTTCAAATTTGGTATTTGAAGTTCGTAATGCATACTACATAATGGGACAGAAAATGGGCCATGTAGGTCCACGTCTTCGTATGGCCCCCATATAATGGTACCCCCCGATATTCGATATATTTATGATTTTAGCCACATTATTCACCCGAATTGTTTTAAATTTGGTATTTGATGTTTGTAATAGATACTACAGCCTAAGACAGAAAATTGTCTTTGGAGGTCTAGGTCTTCATATAGCCCCCATATAACGATACCTCCCGATATTCGGTATTTTGTTGATTTTAGCGACATTATTTACCGGAATTGTTTCAAAATTGGTATTTGAAGTTCGTAATGGATACTACAGTCTGTGACAGAACATTATCTGTGCAGGCTTATGACAAAAGTTGCGTATGCAGCTCCACGTCGTCGTATAGACCCGGCTACATTCGGTATTTTTAGGATTTTAACAGAATTTTTATGGGATTTTAATTATTTTGAAAATTGCCAAATTTGTACCAAATGATGGAGGGTATTCAAAGTTCGGCCCGGCCGAATTTACAGCTTTTTTACTTGTTTTTTTATTTATTATTATTTTATTTATTTATTTATTTTTTTTTTTTTGTAAATAATTCAAATTTGATTAATATTATTTGTATTTTGGTTTCGAACACACATTGGGCGCCATTTTTATTAAAATGTATAATTTTTTAAGTTCCGAGAATTATTTGGATTTTAATATATCATTAGAGCTTATAAATGTGGAAATGTTGTTCCTTCATTCTTAAATAAATCGAAAACGAGAAGAAAGTGACATTGGCGCCCAACGTGATTTCAAAAATATGGCCTACTTCTTATTTTAATTAATGACGTTTTTTGTTGGAATTTTTTAATATATCACAGAGCCCGTAAATGTGGAAATGTTTACCCTTCATTATTAATTGAAATCGAGAACGAGAAAAAAAGTGAAAATGGCGCCCAACGTGCTTTAAAAAATATGACCTACTATTTTTTCCATTTTTTTTTAATTATTGAAGTTTTTATCGGAATAGTTCAAATTTTATTTGTATTTTTTTTAAATTTATTTCGAACACACCTTGGGCGCCATTTTCATTTAAATGCATATTTTTTTTTTTTTTTTTTTTTTTGAGTGATTTATTTGATTTTAATGTCATTACAGTGCTAAAATATGGAGAAGGGAACCCTTCCTTATTGAATAAAATCGAGAATGAGAAAAAAATTGATAATGGCGCCCAACGTGATTTCAAAAATACGACCTACATTTTTTTAATTAATGTAGTTTTTTTTGTTGTAAGTTTTTTTAATATATCATAGAGCCCGTAAATGTGGAGATGTTGACCCTTCATTATCAATTGAAATCGAGAACGAGAAAAAAATGATAATGGCGCCCAACGTGCTTTCAAAAATATGACCTACTATTTTTCCATTTTTTTTAATTATTGAAGTTTTTATCGGAATAGTTCAAATTTTACTTGTAATTTTTTAAATTTATTTCGAACACACCTTGGGCGCCATTTTAATTCAAATGCATATATATATATATATATATATATATATATATATATATATATATATATATATATATATATATATATATTTTTTTTTTTTTTTTTTTTTTTTTTTTTGAATTTTGAGTTTCAAGTAATTTTTAGATTTTAATATTATTAGAGTCCTAACATATGAAGAAGAGAACCCTTCATTATTAATTAAAATCGAGAACATGAAAAAAGTAAAAAATGGCGCCCAACGTAATTTTCAATAGAATTTAATTTTAATTTGTTTTTCTATGTTTTTTTTTCCAGGACAAACCGTCACTGAACCGCCGCCTCTGGAAGCAAATTACAAAACGACGACGTTCTAATTCTGTTTCCGAACTAGTGGCATCTTAAGTCAAGTCTGGCAGCACCTTGACCACTTTTGTTCTGCACCCAGCAATGCAAAAAAAAACAACCTTTGTGATGTAAATCCCGGCCATGTTTTTTTTTTCTAATTTAAAAAAAGAAAAAAAAAACAGCAAATCTGATTCCAATGCCTAGTTGAACTAAGTAAATGCGAATTATTTTCCCCCAGATGTTGTAGTGTTAAGTAGAGTGAAGATGAAGAAGAAAAAAAATTGTAGTTTTTTTCAATTGTAAAATGAACTGATTTACTATTAGATTAGGGCTTTGAATGTAAAGAAAAATTGAAAAGAAAAAACAAAAACATACACCAATTTTTTTAAGTGAAGAAACCAAAAAAGAGAAGCCGAAAATAATCATGGTCAATTATGTTGCTTAAGAGGAGGAGGAGAGGAAAAATAAAAAATATAAAAAAATAATTTAAAAATATTTCGTTCCGAAAACAAAATATGTAAATAATATGGCAACTCTGGGTTACAGAGCCCAGCCGAATTGTTGAACAGACCAAGGGACCCAGTATTTGAAATATACAGTGCATTTTTCCCAACAATATACCTTCTCAATGAAAATCTACCTTCTAGATATAAGAAGAAAAAATATGTAGATATTTTCATCTCTGTCCGAATTGTGATTATTTTCTAACCTACAGATTACCTATTACCCTACTATTCTATACATTTTCCCGAAGTCCTCCCTTTATAGACGGAAAGATTCCAAAAAAAAATAATATATAAGCATTGATTTGCTCTTGAATGATCCACAGAAGTCTGGAATACAAACAAGGGTCTCCATAGGGCTAGACTCACATGGCAGGTGAAAATTTTCCAAAACCTGATGGTAATGTTTATCTTTGGAGGCTGTAGAACAATTTGCTATTCAGTGCCAGAGAAACAATCAAATTTGAGAACCCATCAGCTGGTTTGATAATAAAAATAGAAGTATAAAGCATAGTTTTAGGCGTTGCAAAAATATTTGCTATTCATACAGACCTTAAATAAAAATATGCTATCCGCACATGTCTTCAAACTATTACTTAAATAAAATATATAGTTTTTCTAAAAATTTCTTTAATTAAAAGATGGACGCTTCTAAATAACATATGTTAGATCCCAGGTGTTTGAATAACATCCTAAGTCGCAAGACAGCCAAAAAATTCCATAACATTTGTAAGAATGTTAATCTCAGGCTGCTGTATAGCACTTTTCTGGTGTGTCATAAAAGAATAGCCGAACTTGGGAACCCATCAGCTGTTTGGAAAACAAAAATTGTAGTGTGATGCATAGTTCTAGGCGTTGAATATAAATATTAAAAATATTTCCTTTTATAATTTTCTTAAATATGTTCCATATTTTTTTATTTATTTATTTTTTATTTATAAAATTTATTTGAATACGATGGCTAGCCAAAGGTCCATTTATTAAAAATCATGTTCTGATTTTTTTTATTTACATCATTTCCTGGAGTGGTAGGTCCCACCAAAAGTCCCCGAGAAAATAAGTTAACTTGGGAGCTGAAAATTGCCAAAATTTGGTGAGAATCTTCATCTCGGATCACTAAAGAACACTTTTCTGTTCAATGGTAAAGGAATAACCCATCTTGAGAGCCCATCAGCTGTTTGGATAAAAAAAAATGAATGACTAGTGCATAGTTTTAGGCGTTATAAAAAAATATTATTTCAAGAATTTTCTTAAATATGTCGTGCATTATTCACAAATATAGTTGAGTTGGGACCTGAAAATTTTCAAAACAATTGTGGTAATCTTCATCTGTGATTACTAAAGAATATTTTTCTGTTTAAAGATAAGGGGATAACCCAACTTGAGACCCTACCAGCTGTTTTGATATAAAAATGGATGTGCAGTGCATAATTTTAGGCGTTAGGAAAAAATATTCATTTCATAATTTTTCTTAAATATTTCGGATATTTCTACACATCTATCTATATACGAAATCTAGCCAAAGGTACGTTTATCAAATGTAATACCCTGTTTCTTATGATTCACAACATTTCCTGGAGTGGTAAGTCCATCCAAGGTGTCCGGAGGAAATAGTTCATTTTTGACCTGAAAATATTCAAAAAAAATCTTCATCTCTGAATATTAAACAATATTTTTTAGTTAAGTGATAAGGGAATGATCCAACTTGAGACCCCATCAGATCTTTTGATAAACAAAAAATTGGTTGTGTGGTGCATAGTTATTAAAATATTAATTTCATAACTTTCTCAAATATGTCGTATATTTTCTACACATCCATTTATATCCAAAGGCCAGTTTATCAAAAGTTATACCCAGGTTTTAATGGTTCACAATATTTCCTGAGGTGTCAGGTCCAATCAAAGATTTCAGAGGACCTAATTTCACGTGGGAACTGAAAAATTTCAACAAAAATTGTGCTAATCTTCATCTTTGATTATTAAAGAATGTTTTTTTGTTGAAAGAAAAGAGAATAACCCAAGTTGAGACTCTATCAGCTGTTTGGGTGGAAAATTGTTGGTGTGGTGCATAGTTTTAGGCGTTACGAAAAAAAATTCATTTCCTAATTTTCTGAAATATTTCGGATATTCTCTACATATCTATTCAAATGCGAACGTTAAACAAACGTCCGTTTATTAAAAGTTATACCTTCCTTTTTTACAACATTTCCTTTTTTACAACATTTCCTACCAAAGGTTTCGCAGGAAATATTTTCAACTAAGATCTGAAAATTTTCAAAAAAAAAATGTGGAAAACTTCATCTATGAGCACTATAGAACACTTTTCTCTTGAGTAATAGTAGAATGAGTAAACTTGAGATCCCATCAGCTGTTTTTGTAAACAAATTGTGGCGTGATGCATAGTTTTACTCGTTACGAAAACTTCAGTAATTTTTTTAAATATATCGCATATTTTTTACAAATCCTGTTAAGTTACATTGATGTCTAAAAACTAATATATCAAGAGCTCAGTTTCTATGCAATTCGCAATATTTCCTAACGTGCCATGTCCAACCAAAGGTCCCAGGGAAACATAAGTTGCTCGCAAGCTGGAAATTTTGCAAAAGGTTTTGAGAATATCCATCCCAGGCTACAATATAACTTTTTTCGTCTTAGTAATGTTTGAATAATTGAATTTGTTTGAATAAACATTTTTGAAGTGATGCCTACTTTAAGGCGTTACAATAGTATTACTTTCATACTCTTCGTAAATATACCGTACACCTTTTTGAATTGGCAGACAAGCGAAACCGCCTTATAAACAATGTTATACACTAATTTTATAAGATTTACACAAATTCCTTAGGTGTCAGGTCCAACCAACGGTCGCCGGGAAACTAGGTTTGCTTGGAAGCTGACGATTTTCCAAAGATTTTAATATCATCCATCCCTGACCACTACAGAACTTTTTTCGGCTCAAAAATGGCTGAATTATTAAACTTAAGAACCAATCAGCTGTTTCGAAAAAAAAAAATATGATGTGATGCCTACTTTAAGGCGTTCAATAATTTTACTTTCATATTCTTCGTAAATAGGCCATAAATATATTGATTTGTGAAACAAACCAAATACTCTTATACCACTCTTATGTATACTAATGATAAACACTGATATTTTAGGATTTACAAAATTACATGAGGTGTTAGATTCAGCCCAATGACCCTGCGAGCGTATGTTCAGTAGGAAGCCGAAAATTTTCAAAAAATTGTGAGAATTGTGATCCCTGACCACTGTAGAACTATTTTCGGTTCAGTAATGGCTGAATAATTGAACTTGAGAACCAATCAGCTGTTTTGGTAAAAAATACTGTCCGATGCATACTTTTAGGGGCAAAAAATACTCTTGACATACGTTTATTACAAATTTCCTTAAGCTTAACTCTTTGATATTTGCTGAATATATTTAGCCAAAAACTCGTATGTCATCGAATTCTAAAGCCAACTACCTTATCATATTTGAAAATTCCCAAGAAATGTTAAGTCCAGACCAAGGCCTCCAAGAACTTGGGTTCAATTGGGAGCTGAACATTTTCAAAAAAAAAAAAAAAAATGGTAAAACTGGTCTCTCTGGCTGTCACACTGGAATTTCCCATAAGTTTTGGGATGAATAACCAAACTTGAGACCCCATCAGCTGTTTTCGTAGGAAGAAGTTGTTGTGTGATGCATAGTTTTAGGCGTTACCGAAATTTTCCCTTCGCACATTCTATAAATATGACCCATAATTTTTTTTAAATTTTAAGACTTAACAAATTCCAATATATGAAAGGTCAGGCCCTGATTTTACATGATTTGCAACATATTCTGTAGGTTTAGGTCTAAACTTAGCTCCCTTAGAGACCAGGTTCTCTTAGAAGCTAAAAATTCACAAAAAAATTGTATGAATTGGCCTCTGTGACTGTTATAGTGGACTTGGGTATAAAATGTGCGAAAAATAGGCAATCTTGGGACCGTATGTTGCTGTTTTTATAGTATACAATTGTTGGGTGGTGCCTAGTTTTAGGCGCTGAAATTTTATTCCTCCTACACCTTTATAAAAATGATCTAAAAGCTTTCTAAAATTGATGATATAAAACCGAAAACCCTTTTCTTCAAAACTGTCCTCTAATTTTATTTAATTTGCAAAATCCCCAAAAATGTTAAGTCTAGACCAAGGCCACCAATGATCTGGATTAATTGGGAGCTGAACATTTCCAAAAAAAAGAAGAAAATTGTAAAATTTGCCTCTATGGCTGTCGTAGGGGAATTTTCTACAGGGTGTTGGATGAATTAGTAAATTGGAGACGCTATCAGCTGTTTTCTTAACAAAAAATTGTTGTGTAATGCCTAGTTTTAGGCGCTATGATAATATTTCTCCCATATAAAAAAAATTCGCTTATAAAAAAATTGATAGCAAGCTGTTGAATTTGATATAAAAAACCCGTTTGAAAGTATAATTTTCTTTAAATTGATTTACAAAATACCAGAAGGTCTAAGGCCCAGACCAAGGTCACCAAAAATCTAGGATCAATTGGGAGCTGAATACTTCAGAAAATTTGGTGAAAATTTACCTGTCTGGCTGTCACAGGGGAATTTCCAATAGGATATTTGATGAATAAGCAAACTTGAGGTCCCATCAGCTGTTTTCGTATGAAGAAGTCGCTGTGTGATGCCTAGTTTTAGGCGCTAAAATTATATTCCTCCATTACTTTCATAAAATTGATGATATAAAACCGAAGACACCTTTTGTCAAAAATTGTCCACTCTAATTTTTTCCTCTAATTTTATTTAATTTGCAAAATCCCCAGAAATGTTAAAACCAGACCAAGGCCACCAAGAATCTGGGCTTAATTGGAAGCTGAACCTTTCCCAAAAATGAAAAATGGTAAAATTGACCTCTTAGACTGTCACAAGGGATTTTCTAATAGAGTGTTGCATAATTAAGCCAACTTGAGATCCCATCAGCTGTTTTCGTATGAAGAAGTCGTTTTGTGATGCATAGTTTTAGGCACTGAAATAATATTTCTCCCATACCTTTTTAAAAAAAATTGACCTGTAAGCTTTTGAATGTGATTTAAAAAAACCCTTTTAAAAGTATCCTCTAATTTTATTTTGATTTAAAAAATTCCAGAAGGTCTATGGCCCACACCAAGGTCACCAAAAATCAATTGGGATCTGAATATTTCCAAAGAACTTGTGAAAATTGGCCTTTGTGGGTGTCACAGGGAAATTTTTTATAGAGTGTTGGATGAATAAGCAAATTTGAGACGCTATCAGCTGTTTTCGTAACAAAAAATTGTTGTGTGATGCCTAGTTTTAGGCGCTAAAATTATATTCCTCCATTACTTCTATAAAATTGATGATATAAAACCGAAAACCCCTGTCCTCCCATTTTATTTTTTGCAAAAATATCCAAAAATGTTAAGTCCAGACCAAGGTCACCAAAAATCTAGGCTCAATTGGGAGCTGAACATTTACCAAAAAAAAAAAAGAAAAAAATGGTTAAATTGACCTCTCTGGCGGTCATAGGGGATTTTCTAATAGAGTGTTGCATGATTAAACCAACTTGAGATGCCATCAGCTGTTTTCGTAAGAACATGTCGTTGTGTGATGCATAGTTTTAGGCGCTAAGATAATATTTTTCCCATACATCTATAAAAAATGACCTGTTAGCTCTTGAATATGATATAAAACCCCGTTTGAAATTATCCTTTAATTTTATTTGATTTGCAAAATACTAGACTAGACCTCTTTTATTAAAAACTGTCCCCTAATTTTATTTAATTTTCAAAATCCCCAGAAATGTTAAGTCCAGACCAACGTCACAAAGAATTTGGATTCAATTGGGAGCTAATCAATTCCAAAAAAAAAATGATAAAATTGACCTCTCAGGTTGTCATAAGGACATTTCCTATAGAATGTTGCATGATTAAGCAAACTTGAGATCCCATTAGCTGTTTTCATAAGAAGAAGTCGTTGTGTGATGCATAGTTTTAGGCGCTGCAAATATTTTTTGCCACACACTTCTTTAAAGAGACGTATGTATTATAAAAGTTTGTTGAGTACGAAAATAAACCATAAACCAGAATATCGACAGCAATCCTCTGATTTTATGTGCTTTTCCACATTTCCTGCAGTACTAAATCCAGCCTAAGGTCTACAAGAATTTGGATTTACTTTTTATAAATTTTTATATATTTTATGACTTTGCTTTATCAAATTGCAATGTTTTTTTTTTGCGATAATTTTTCAGCGGTTTTAATGCTTAAATTTCCGAAATATTTTTGTATATCTCAATTTTTTTTTTTGCAATTAATTTCCCCGAAAAAAAAGCCGCGAAAGTAAGCAGAGTCCGAGTTGTATATCTCAATTTTTTTTTTTTTTTTTTTTTTTTTTTTTGTTGAAATTAATTTCTCCGAAAAAAAAGTCAAAGCCGCGAATGTAAGCAGAGTCCGAAACGAGAAACGATACCAAACAAAACCAAAGAAATGCTAGAAAATCTATTTTTTTAAAATGCACCCAAAATAGACTTGAAAATTTCCTGCCAATACTAATTTGAAATGCAATACTTTACTGACAACAACCAAACAACAACTATTTATAAAATTAAAAAAAAACATAAATTATCAACATAAAAATTAATTTTGAGTATTAAAAATTAAAAAAAAAATTAATAATAACTTTGTAGAATAAGAAAAAACCAAGAATATAATAAATAAAAATATAATAAATAAAAATATTAAAATTTATATAGAAATATTTTAATATGCCTTAGAAATTTTAAAAGCCAGAAAATCAGTTGAAAGGAAAATAAATATTTTTTAATGAAAAAAAAAAAATAGTATTTTATTAAAAAAAATTTGAACAATTAAAAGAATCGCACCATTCTTACAACTTCTATGAAAACGAACATTTATGCAGTCATTTAAATTGTAAAAAAAAATTAAATAAATTAATAAATTGAACATATGGACTGTTTGTAAAGTCAATATTAAGTCAAATTTAAAAATATAAAAAAAAAATTAATATAAATTTTCTTCAAATAAAAATAGAAATAAAATAATTCTTTTTAAATTAAGGAACAATGAAAATTAGTAATTAAAGTAAATTAAATAAATGATTTTAAATAACCTATAATTATTTGGGAATATCGGAAGGATGACAAATTACCAATAATTTTTTTTATATAATTTTTTTTTTTAGTTTTTTTAAATTTTTTTTTTAGTACAATTTGTAAAAATTTTTTTTAGAGAATTATATAATAAAATTTAATAAAAACAACATTTTTTTTATTTTTATATATTTTTTTATGATTTTTTTTATATTTTTAGTCATGGTTCTCTTTAGCCAGGGCAATAATGTGTCTTTGGTTTCTTCCTAAGATTTTCCCCTTAAAAAATAGTTTTTTAAGCGGAACTCACTGAGTTATTTGATTAAATATCAAATTTCAGTCAGAAAAAAAATAAAAAATTGAGATTCAGAACAAGGCTACTGGTCCGAAAATTATTTAATTTTTATTTTTTATTATTTATTTATTTATTTTTTTATTTATTTTTTTTTATTTATTTCTTTTTTTTTTTTTTTTTTTTGTTCAATTCCAAAACAAAAACCGAGGACCGAGTTTGCCCAACAGATATTTTTTTTATATATTTTTTTTGTATATATTTATTTTGTCTTTATTTACATTTATATATACAGGGTGAGATAAAAACAAGTAAAAAAGCTGTAAGTTCGGCCGGACCGAAATTTGAATACCCTCCACCATTTGGAATGAATTTGACAATTCTCAAAAACAATAAATTCCGTTAAAATCTTAGAAATGCTGAATGTGGCCGTTATATTAGGGTCAATACGACCACATCGACCGGCATAGGTAATAAGCCATCTCAATACTCAAATGCGAAACTTAAAAAAAATCTGTGAATAATGTAGCTACAGTCATCAAAATACCGATTATCGGGAGGTATCGTTATATGGGGGCTATACGAAGACGTGGACCTGCACAGACAGTTTTCTGTCATAGGCTGTAGTATCCATTACGAACTTCAAATTCGGAACAATTCCGGTGAATAATGTCGCTAAAATCACGAAAATACCGAATATCGGAAGGTACGGTTATATGGAGGCCATACGAAGACGTAAACCTGCATACAAACATTTTTGTCATAGGCTGAAGTACCCATTAGGATCTTCCAGTACGAAATTTGAAACAATTCCGGTGAATAATGTCGCTATAATCGTCAAAATACCGATTATCGGGAGGTATCGTTATATGGGGGCTATACGAAGACTTGGACCTGCACAGACAATTTTCTGTCATAGGCTGTAGTATCCATTACGAACTTCATATACGAAATTTTAAATAATTCCGGTAAATAATGTCGCTAAAATCACGAAAATACCGAATATCGGGAGGTATCGTTATATGGGGGCTATACGAAAACGTAGACCAGCACAGATAATTTTCTATCATAGGCTGTGGTATTCATTATGAACTTCAAATTCCAAATTTTAAACGATTCCAGTAAATAATGTCGCTAAAATCACCAAAATACCGAATATCGGGAGGTATCGTTATATGGGGACTATACGAAGACTTGGACCTGCATACCAACAATTTTGTCATAAGTTGTAGTACCCATTAGGATCTTCCAGTACGAAATTTCAAACGATTCCGGTGAATAATGTAGCTACAGCCATCAAAATATCGAATATCAGGAGGTACCGTTATATGGGGGCTATACGAAGACTTGGACCTGCACAGACAATTTTCTGTCATAGGCTGTAGTACCCATTACGAACTTTAAATACCAAATTTGACACAATTCCGCTTTATAATGTTCCTGAAATCATTAAAAATACCGAATATCGGGAGGTACCGTTATATGCTGGCTATACGAAGACTTGGACCTGCATACACAAATTTTTGTCATAGGCCGTAGTATGCATAACGAACTTCAAATACCAAATTTGAAATAAATCCGGTGAAAAATGTAGCTACAGTCATCAAAATATCGAATATTGGGAGGTACCTTTGTATGGGGGCTATACGAAGACATTTACCTGCGTATAAAAAATTTTCTGTCTTGGACTGTAGTACCCATTACGAACATCAATAAGAAAATTTTAAATAATTCCGTTAAATAATGTCGCTAAAATCACGAAAATACCGAATATTGGGAGGTACCGTTATATGCTGGCTATACGAAAACGTGAACTGAAATGGCCCATTTACGAACTTAACCTGCCTACTGGTAAACTAGGCATGTATGCAAAATTTTAGCCTTCTACCGAATTTAATGTACATTAAATTTGGTGAAAATCGGTTCAGATATAGCTATGGCTCCCATATATATGTTTCATCCGATTTGGGGTTTTAAGACCCTCACCGGCGTAATATGCACTCCGCAAGAATGATATTTGATACCGGGCATTAGATATAGCTCGAAAATACCTCTGTCAAATTTTAGCGAGATTGGTTCAGATTTCGATATAGCTCCATATATATCTTTTTCCGATTTCAGATTAATTGTGAAACAAATGGCCAATATCAATACGAATGACCTGAATTTTGGCATATCCAACCGAATTTAGTCTAGAGGTAAGTACATCAAATTTGGTGGAAATCGGTTCGGAAATAACTATAGCTCCCATACATATGTCTCATCCGATTTGGGGGTTTTAAGGTCCTCACATGGGCAAAATGCCCTCCACAAGAATAATATTTGGTACCAGATATCAGATACAGCTCAGAAATACCTCTGTAAAATTTTATCGAAATCGGTTCAGATTTTTTTGTACCTTGGCTATACATCTTCACCCCATTTTACGGTTATGGCTCACCATATATGTAAAATCAGACCAAATTGCATACATTTTTTCATATCCAAGCGTTTTTTCCCATTTGGTTAAATTCTCCGTCAAATTCGTTGCAAATCGATTCAGAATCGGATTTAGTTCCGAAAATTTTAAACTTCTCTAAAACCATGAGACGCATTCAAATAAGGTTCATAGTTGGCGTGATCTGTTTCATATAAATTCCCAATATGAACTTTTTGGGTTACGGGAGTTAGTAGAGTGGTGTAGGGTAGCACATTGTCGGCCCCGTCCGACTTTTGACCTTTTCTTAGAGGTTTTATTGTTCATAATTTTATTTATAAGTTTTTTATACCTTTTTTTATTTTTTTATTTTACTGCAATTTCAGATCGTCGGGAAAGAAAAATAAATAAAAATATTATTTTTGACTTCTGGAATAATTTTTTTTTTAAGAAAAAAATCTTTTTTTTTTTTTTTTTTGAAAAATAAATATATTTTTGTAGAACAAAAAAAAATAATTACAGTTAAAGTTTCGTAAAATTAATAGAATATTTGTGTTGCCCAACACATTACATTCATGTATTAGTTTTTATTCTCTTTATTGATTTTTTTTGCTTAATTTCGCCTTTTGGAAAAAAATTGTAATTTTTTTAAAAAATAAGTTTTTTTTAAAGTTATTTTTTTTAGAAAAAAAGTTTTTTTTTTTTTTTTTTTGAAAAATAGGTTTTTTAGAAAAAGAGTTATGTCCTTTTTTAGAACAAAAAATATTTTTTTATTATTTTCTTTAGAAAAAAAATATTTTCTTAAAAAAAAAATAATTTTATTTTAGGCTTTAGTAAAATAAATATAATTATTAATTTTGCCCAACCCATTACATTCATTTATTTTAATCTTCTTTATTATATTCTCTTATTTATTATTAGTTAAAAAAATATTTAAAACCCTTACAAAATATTAAAAAATGAGAAAAAAAATATTTTGCAATTATTGTCTCTATGAGAAATATTTTTAAATAGTATTCAAATAAAATAATATTGTTTTTTGACTTCTGGAATAATTTTTTTTTAAGAAAGAATTAAATAATTTTTTTAAAGAAAAATAAATAATTTTTTTCAAAAAAAATTATTTTTTTTAATGTTTAGTAAAATTAATAGAATTATTTGTTTTGCCCTACACATTACTTTCATGTATTAATTTTTATTCTCTTTATTGATTTTTTTTGCTTAATTTCGCCTTTTGAAAAAAATTATTTTTTTAAAAAAAAATTATTTTTTAAAAAAAAATTATTTTTTAAAAAAAAAATATTTTTTTAGAAAAAAAATTATTTTTTTAGAAAAAAAATTATTTTTAAAAAAAAAAATTATTTTTTTAGAAAAAAAAAATATTTTTTTTAGAAAAAAAATTATTTTGTTAGAAAAAATTATTTTTATTTATTTTTTTTTAGAAAAAAATTATTTTTTTAGAAAAAAGTTTTTTTTTGTTTTTTGAAGAAAAGTAAGGATTTAAAAAAAAGTTATTTCTTTTTATAGAAAAAAACACATATTTTTTTATTTGTTAGAAAAAATTATTTTCCTAGAAAAAAATAATTTTAGTTAGGTTTTAGTATAATAAATATATTTTTTTGTTTAGTCCAACGCATAACTTACATTTATTTTATTATTATTTTTTATTTATTTTTTTTTTTAAATACTTAAAACCCTTACAAAATATTAAAAAAATGAGAAAAAAAATATTTTGCAATTATTGTCTCTATGAGAAATATTTTTAAATATTATTCAAATAAAATTATATTGTTTTCTGACTTCTGGAATAATTTTTTTTTTAAAGAATTAAATAATTTTTTTAAAGAAAAATAAATTATTTTTTTTTTCGAAAAAAAAATAATTTTTGTTAATGTTTAGTAAAATTAATAGAATTATTTGTTTTGCCCTACACATTACTTTCATGTATTAATTTGTATTCTCTTTATTGATTTTTTTTTTTTTTTTGCTTAATTTCGCCTTTTGAATGAAATTGTGTTTTTTAAAGAAAAAAAGTTTTTTTTAGAAAAAAAAATTAGTTTTTTTAAAAAAAAAAATATTTTTTTAGAAAAAAAGCTTTTTTTTTTTTTTTTTTTTTTTTGAAAAAATGCGTTTTTAAGAAATAAAGTTTTTTTAGAAAAATTGTTATTTCGTTTTTTGAAAAAAAAAAATATTTTTTTATTATTTTCTTTAGAAAAAAAATATTTTCTTAGAAAAAAAATAATTTTAGTTAGGTTTTAGTAAAATCAATATAATTATTTCTTTTGCCCAACGCATTACTTTAATTTATTTATTTCTTATTCTCTTTATTAAATTTTCTCATTTATTTTTAGTTAAAAAAAATATATATTTAAAAACCCAACAAAATATTGAAAAAAAAAATGAAAAAAAAAATATTTTGCAATTATTGTCTCTATGAGAAATATTTTTAATAGCATTCAAATAAAATATTAATTGTATTTAAAAAATTAAAAAAAACTTAAATACGTCTAAGTCACAATAAGCCACACAGAAAATCAACAACAACAACAATTTATTTAAAAAAACTTGAAAAAAAAAAAACATCAACAGAACAACCCGAAGAACTTACTAAATAATTAGCCATGTAAGTAATACAACTATACTACAAAATAAGATAAAAAAGATGATGTAAGACAAAATTCAATTTTATTAATTAAAAAAAAAATAATAATAAAAAATTAATTCAATAAAATAAATAAATAAATAAGTAATACTTGAAAAAAGGAAAAAACTGAGTTTAAATGATTTTTATTTGAAATTATGGATGGTTTTGGGTTATGGGGATTCAGTAGAACTATTCAATATTTTTTTTCAAATTTTTCTGGTGTTAGAGAAAAAATCTCATTCCTAGAAATCCCCACCTTTTTTGCACATAAAAATAATATAAAATTGTTAAATTTATTTATTTTAATTTATTTATTTTTTATTTTTTTAACTTATTTATTTTTATTTTTAATTTATTTATTTATTTATTTTTTTTATTTATTAATTTTTTTATTTATTTTATTAACTTACTTATTTTTTTAATTTTTAATTCTTTTATTTATTTTATTAACTTACTTAATTTTTTATTTTTATTTATTTATTTACTTATTTCTTTATTTTATAATATTGTTAAATTTATTTATTTATTTTTATTTATTTTATTAACTTACTTATTTTTTTATTTTTTTTTATTTATTTTATTAACTTACTTATTTTTTATTTTTAATTTATTTATTTACTTATTTCTTTATTTTATAATATTGTTAAATTTATTTATTATTTTTATTTATTTGATTAACTTACTTATTTTTTATTTATTTTTTTATTTATTTATTAACCTACTTAATTTTTTATTTTTAATTTTTTTTTATTTATTTATTTATTTTATTTTATAATATTGTTAAATTTATTTATTTATTTTATTAACTTACTTATTTTTTATTTTTAATTTTTTTATTTATTTTTTTTTATTTTATAATATTGTTAAATTTATTTATGTATTTTTTATTTATTTTATTTTAATTTTTTTATTTAGTTTTTTTTTAATTCTATTTATTTATTTATTTTTATTTATTTATTTATTTGTTTTTTTTTTTTTTTTTTTTTTTTTTTTTGTAAGAAAATAAGAATTCCCCCTCACAATGTTTTATAAATATACAATTGTCAGAGATGTATGTAAATACGCCCTACAACTTGTTGACTTCCATTCGAATTCATTAGTTTGTAGCTTTTCCATACGCGCCCGAAGGTATGCTACAAATTATACTAATGCGTAGCAATATGCCCAACAGAGATGGAAGCTTAACATTACACAACAATGAGGTTTTGTTATACTATCTACAAGTTGTAGTACAACATATAGTATTCAGGGTATGTAAGGATTGCCATTCCGTTTGTAACACCTCGCTATATACATTGTAGACCCCATAATGTATATATATTCTTGATCACCACAAAATTCTATATCGATTTAGCGATGTCCGTCCATCCGTCTATCAATCTGTCCGTTTGTGAAAATCCTTCTAACTTCCGAACGAAATGAAGGAGGTTGATAAAATTTTACTCAAATGTGTATTATGTCTGTAGGACTTTTGGTATTGAAAATGGAACATGTGGCTCCACGTTTTGGTATAGCCCCCATATAATGGTACCTCCCTATATTCGCTATTTTAATGATTTTAGCGACATTATTCACCGGAATTGCTTCAAAATTAATATTTAAAGTTCATAATGGATACTACAGCCTATGACAGAAAATTGTCTGTGCAGGTCCACGACTTCGTATAGCCCCCATATAGCGGTACCCCCCGATATTTGGTATTTTCATGATTTTAGCGACATTATTCACCGGAATTGTTTCAAATTTGGTATTTAAAGTTCGTAATGGATACTACAGCCTATGTCACAAAATTGTCTGTGCAGCTTCACGACTTCGTATAGTCCCCATATGGCGGTACGTCCCGATATTCGGTTTTTTGATGATTTTGGCGAATTCATTCACCGGAATTGTTTCAAATTTGGTATTTAAAGTTCGTAATGGATACCACCTCCTAAGATAGAAAATGAGCCATGTCGGTCCACGCCTTCGTATAGCCCCCATATAAAGGTACCTCCCAATTTTCGGTATTTTGGTGATATAAACGACATTATTCACCGGAATTCTTCCAAATTTGGTATTTGTGGTTCGTAATGGATACTACAGCCTATGACTGAAAATTGTCCGTGCAGGTCTACGCCTTCGTATAGCCCCCATATAAAGGTACCTCCTGATATTCGGTATTTTGATGATTTTAGCGACATTATTTACCGTAAATGTGTCAGATTTGGTATTTGAAGTTCGTAATGGATACTACCTCCTAAGACTAAAAATGAGCCATGTAGATGCACGTCTTCGTATAGCCTCCATATAACGGCACCTCCCGATATTCGGTATTTTGATGATTTTTGCGACATTATTTAACGGAAATGTTTCAAATTTGGTATTTGATGTTCTTAATGGAAACTACAGCCTATGAGAGAAAATTGTCTGTGCAGGTCCACGACTTCGTATAGCCCCCATATAGCGGTACCCCCCGATATTCGGTATTTTCATGATTTTAGCATCATTATTCGCCGGAATTATTTCAAATTTGGTATTTGTAGTTCGTAATGGATACTACATCCTAAGGCAGAAAATGAGCCATGTAGGTCCACGTCTTCGTATAGCCCCCATTATGAACAGATTTTTTTTTCAAGTTTCGCATTTGAATATTGCAATAGCTAGTGACAAATATACGGCTACATTCGGTATTTTCAAGATTTTAACGGATTTTATTTTTTTGAAAATTGCCAAATTTTTACCAAATGGTGGAGAGTATTCAAAGTTCGGCCCGGCCGAACTTACAGCTTTTTTACTTATTTTTTTTTCTATTTGTCCAATATTCAACTTTTAGTACATTTTAGTACTTTTCGTACCCTTTAACTACGAATTTCCAAAAATCCAGCCTTAACACACGCCTACACCCCAAGACTGGGCCT
Source organism: Musca domestica (assembly GCF_030504385.1). Lineage (NCBI taxonomy): Eukaryota > Metazoa > Arthropoda > Insecta > Diptera > Muscidae > Musca > Musca domestica. The sequence goes on along the minus strand of NW_026712352.1, from coordinate 159,109 downwards.
CGTGCAAAATTTCAAGATTCTAGCTTCAGCCGTTTCGTCTGAGCATTTATTCTAGGTCAGTCATTCACTCAGTTATTTCACTACTCTTTTAAATGTATAGATTTTTATTATTATTATTTTTTATATTTTCTTGTTAAAATAATTATTTTTATCATCATTTTTTTAATATTTATTTAATTTTAATAATTTCTTTAAAAAGTCGCTAAAAAATCCATAATTAATTTCCAACATACAATTTAAATGAAACGACAACTCTATGACACTTCCACCACTTTTGAGTGGTGGATTAACTCTCACCTTCTCTCTCTCTCTCTCTCGCTCTGAGTGGTTGGTTTGAGTGCCGTGAGAGCTTTGAAGTTACTGTTATTAACAGCCACACTTCGTTTGTTGTTGTTGCACTTAGCATGGCCAATGAAACTAAAACAAAAACAAACAAACAAACAACCCAGCCAACAACGTGTTGCTGCTTGCTGCCTGTTGCTCGAATGAAAATAGACTGGAATTCAAATATTTAGTTTTAAAACGAGTTTTAAAGCGAACGGTTGTTTGTGGCGGACGGTTGTAAAATATTTTTTGTTGTTTTCCTGTAATTTTACGTTTGAAACTTTGCTCCAGCCAGCGATATTGCGGGATTAAATAGTTGAATAAAAAAAAGAAAAATTGAAAAAAAAAAAAAAATAAAAGAAAAAACAAAACGAAAAAAAAAAGAAATGCGAAATTTAATGAATGTAAATTAAGAAGAGAAAAAAAAAGAAAGAATTAACGAAGTGCGAAGTAAATAATAACAGAAATTAAAGCCAAACAAGTTATTGCACAAATCAGCAGTTTTTTTTTCTGCTGGAGGTGGTGAAGAAAAAGTTAAAAAAAAATTAAAAATTGAAATATTTGCAGTGAGAAAAATTAATATTTGTTAGTAAAACGAAACAAATAAAAATAATGAAATTTCTTTTTTAATAAAAAGAAATTTTGAGATTTATAAAGTGAAAAAAAATTAGAAGGAAAGGAGAGAAGAGAAGAAAAGCAACAAACGTAATTAAAGGTGAATGTCATAAATAATTATAAAATTTTGTAAAAGTTTCATTTAAAAAATAAAAGTTTTTTTATAAAAACAACAATAAAGGGATTAAACCTGACCAGTTCGCAACAACAAAAAATATAATAAAAATATATATAAAATAACAAAAAATTATAAAATTAAAATTAATAAATATAATATTTTTTTATAAAACAATAATAATGGGATTAAGCCTAGCTATTTTGCAACAACGAAAAATTATTATTATTATTATTTTTTTGTAATTTGCAACAAATTTGATATTGTTGTTTATTACATTAATTTTTGAGCCTGTGTTTGTGTGTTTGTTTTAATTGTTTGTCATTTAAATGAGATGACGATTTAGAACAGCTGACTGAAACAGTTAAATGAAATGTTATTAACAGAGAACACCAGCGAGAGAAATTGCTGGACTGCAGAGTTGCCAAAGTGGTTATAATAAAATACACCCAAATAAACGAAGAAAAAAGGACCCAATTTATTTAAATAAAATGTATATTTAAATAAAATATTTTTAAAGAATATTATTTCTAAATATTATTTTTTCCTTTTTTTTTTTTGAAAAAATTAATTTTTTTTTTTAAAAACCCAATATTTTTTTTTTCTTAAAAGTGCCAAAAAATTAAAAAAAAAACATATTTTGAAGAACCAGAATCATGGATTTATGAAAAAAAAAAAAAAATGTTACAAGACCCCTAGCGAGGTTTTAGCAAGAAATATTGGTCTAAGTTTTGGTATAGCACCCATATAACACTACCCGAGATATTCGGTATTTCCAGGATTTTCGCGACATTATTCACCGGATTTGCGTCAAATTTCATATTTGAAGTTCCTAATGTATACTGCAGCCTATGGAAGAAAAATACTTATCCAGCACCACGTCTTCGTATAGCCCCAATATAAAGGTTTTTATTTGAGCGGTATTTTTCGACGGATTTCTTTTTTTTTAATTTTTTATGTTTTTTTCCGATTGGTTGAGGGTATAAAAAGTTTTTTTGTGAAACCCTACATTTGGACTTTTGACAAACAACGTGGAAAAATGGGAGGTACTGTTGTGTGGGGTCTATATCAATTAGTGGACCTGTGGCGAATATTTTTTGCAGAATGAGAGCAGACCTTTCAAGAATCCCAAATGTCAAGTTTTAGCTAATTTGGTTGGAAATTTTGGCAGAAACCATTAAAATACCGAAAATCTGAAGGGTATCGTTATATGGGCGCCACACCAATTAGTGGACCTGTAGCAAATATTTTTTCGCTGAGAGGGAACACACCTACCATGAGCCTCAAATGTCAAGTTTCATCTAATTTGGTTGGAAATTGTGGCGGAAACCTTCAAAATACCGACAATTGGGAGGTACACTTCTATGGAGGCTATACCAGTTAGTGGAGATAAATTGATCATTTTTGGCAAAGATATAAAGGACCTGCCAAGAGCCCCAAATGTCGACTTTCAGCTAATTTGGCTTGAAATTGTGGCAGAAATCTTCTAAATACCAAAAATCGGGAGGTACCTTTCTATGGGGGCTATAAAAATTAGTGAACCTGTTGCGGATATTTTTTGCAAGGAAGGAACAGACCTTTCAAGAATCCCAATCGTCAAGTTCCACCTAATTTGGTTGAAAATTGTGGCAGAAACCTTCAAAATACCGAAAATCGGGTGGTACCGTTATATGGGAACCATGCCAATTGGTAGACCTGTAGCGAATATTTTTTTCAAGGATAGAACAGACCTATCGAGAACCCAATTTGTCAAGTTTAAGCTACTTTGGTTGGAAATTGTGGGAGAAACTTTAAAGTACCGAAAATCGGAAACTGCCGTTCTATTGAGGCTATAGCAACTAGGGGACTTGTAGCGAACATTTTTGCTAGGAGAGAACGGATCTACCAAGAGCCTCAAATGTCAATTTTCAGCTACTTTAGTTGGAAATTGTGGCAGAAACCTTTAAAATACCGAAAACCGGGAGGTCCTGTTCTATGGGGGCTGTACCATTTAGTGGACCTGTAGCGAATATTTTTTGCAAGGTGAGAACAGACCTACCAAGAACACCAAATGCCTAATTCCACCCAATTTGGTTGGAAGTTGTGGCAGAAACCTTAAAAAAGCCAAAAATCGGGCGGTCCTGTTCTATGGAGGCTATACCAATTAGTGGATTTGTTGCGAATATTTTTTGCCGAAAGAGTACAGACCTTCCAAGAACCCCAAATGTAAAGTTCAATTAGTGGACCTCTAGCGATTTTTTTTTTTTTTGCTAGGAGAAAAAAGCCTTACCAAAAACCCTGCACATAAAATTTCTAGCTAATTTGTTCGGAGATTGTGGCAGAAACCTTCAAAGCACCGAAAATCGGGAGGTACCGTTCTATGGGAGCTATACCAATTAGTGAAGCTGAATTGATAATTTTTGGCAAGGATATAAAGGACCTACCAGGTACCCCAATTGTTAAATTTATTTGGCAATTGTGGCAGAAACCTTCAAAATACCGAAAATCGGAAGGGTGGCGTTATATGTGCGCCACATCAATTAGTGCACCTGTAACGAATATTTTTTGCAAGAAGAAAACAGACATACAAAGAGTCTCAATAGCCAGGTTTCAGCTAATTCGTTTGGAAAATGTGGCAGAAACCTTCAAAATACCGGATGTCGGTAGGCATCTTTATATGGGGGCTATATAAATTCGTGGACCTGTAGCGAATGTTTTTTGCAAGGAGAGAACCCACCTGCCAAGAACCTCAAATGTCAAGTTTTAGCTAATTTGGTTGAAAATTGTGGCAGAAACCTTCAAAATACCGAAAATCGGAAGGGTACCGTTCTATGGAGGCTATAACAATTAGTAAAGCTGAATTGCCATAATAGAAAGGACCTACCAAGAGCCCCAAGTGACAAGTTTCAGCTACTTTGGTTGAAAATTATGGCTGCAAAAACTTTAAAATCGGGAGGTACGATTTTATGGGGGCTATACGTGAACCAATATAACCCAGTTTCAATGCATATCCTCCATTTTATGGTGGAGGGTATAAAAACACATTTTTCTAAGAGCCCAATATTTGGTGATTTTATTTTATTTTTTTGATTTTTTTTAAATATTTTTGAAAAAAAACGTGGGGGTCAAAGGATGAGGATTTCAAAAAAATTATTTTTTTCGAGGGTTGAAATACTTCTTTTTTTAACCCAGGGCAATGTGGATTTTTTTAATAAAAAACATTTTTCACAACATGGCAACCCCTATGCTAAGCTGCCAGAAGGTTGTCGTTTGTGTGGCAAAACCTCAGGTTCGTTTGTTCTTGTCCGCCAGTCTTAGTTCCCAACATTGCTGGTGTTGTTGTTATTATTGTGGTCAAATATTTTTTTATTGTTGTTATTCTTGTTGCTGGTCAAGTTTCTGTTTTATGATCTGCAGTTGGAGTTTTTCTCTTTATCATATTTTTTCTTATTTCTTTTTTCATATTTGACGCATTAAACCGTTATAATTGTAATTCTCTAAGCTTCTAAAAAGATCGCGCTATCTTTGCATTACCATATGTTCTTAATCTAAATTTTATAATGGATTTCGTATTTTTTTATTTCTTTGCTTTGAAAAATTTAGAATGGAGGATGGTTGAATGTTGAGCAATACAGACGAAACAAATTAAAATGAAAAATTGGACCAAAACAAATTTTGTCATGAGTGCAGAACTTATGCTAATTTTATTTCATAATTTGTTTGATTTATGGTTTTTTTGCGAGGCAAAGTCATCAAAAATTCAGACTGAAGTCTAAAAACAAAATAATGCAAGTGAATATTTGACAAAGCAAATTAAGCATTTGTCATTAACAAATTATAAAAAAACGGAATAACCACAAAAATCTGTCCTCAGTTTTTGAAAAGATAATTTTTCAAATAACAAATGATTTGTGTTAATTTTTTCTTATATATAAAATAATGAGAAGTCGATTCTAAATTTCCAAACTCAATTTATTTCACAAAGCTACACAAATTATTTTCAAAATTATGGCTAATGGCTGACGAATACTCAAAAACCTACAAATTTTGTCATAATTCAGTAACTATCTTCCTTTGCTAATATCTCGGGTAATTTAGGAGCTACAAATATCCAGATACACATAACTTCAATAGAAGACCTTCGTTTTGAAACTCCTAACATTTCATTAGGATACTCTGAGAGTTTTAAAAGTTATGGCCTCATTGAGTGGGACACTAATTGCAATTGTGGGTTCTAGAAAAAACTAAGCTTGAATTAAAATAAATTTTAAAAATGTTGCAAAATTTTTCAGCAGATTGTTTGCACAGAATTCTAAGATCAAACGTCTAGTCTTTCAGAATCAATTTATTTTGCGAAGCTACATCAACTATCTCCGAAGTTATGGCCTCTGGAAGAAGTTTACTCAAAAGTTCGAAAAATTTAGCATTTTCGGTACCTGCCTTCCTTTGGCTATATCTTGGGTAATTGAGGACCTACAAATATCCCGATACCCATTTCCTCAATTGAAGACCTTCAATTTGAAATTCTTAAAATTTCATCAGGATACTCTGAGAGTTTTAGAAGTTATGGCCTCATTGAGTGGGACACTAATCGCTGTTGTGGGTTCTAGAAAAAAACTAAGCTTGAATTAAAATAAATTTTAAAAATGTTGCTAAAAATTTCAGCAGAAATTTTGCATGGAATTCTAAGAGCAAATGTCTTACCTTTCAAAATCAATTTATTTCACGAAGCTACATCAACTATCTCCGAAGTTATGGCCTCTGGAAAAAGATTACTCAAAAGTCCCAAAAATTTAACATTTTTCCGCACCTGCCTTCCTATGGTCATATCTTGGGTAATTGAGGAGCTACAAATATCCAGATACACATAACTTCAATAGAAGACCTCCGTTTTAAAACTCTCAAAATTTCATCAGGATACTCTGAGAGTTTTAGAAGTTATGGCCTCATTGTGTGGGACACTTATTGCAGTTGTGGGTTCTAGAAAAAACTAAGCGTGAATTAAAATAAATTTTAAAAATATTACAGAAATTTTCAGCAGAAATTTTGCACGGAATTCTAAGAGCAAATGTCTTACCTTTCGAAATCAATTTATTTTGCGAAGCTATACCAACTATATCCAAAGTTATGGCCTCTGTAAAAAGATTACTCAAAAGACCAAAAAATAGCATTTTTCTGCACCTGCCTTCATTTGGCGATAACTCGGGCATCATAACAGCTAATCACATCTGGAGTGACACCTGCAGAGAGAAATGCCTCCTCTTTTAAATGCTGTTCATTTCAAAAAGATAGTCAGTCAGGTTTCGAAGATATGAGCCCATGAAGACGACCCTATTTACACATCTGAGCTCTTGAAGAAAATTAAATATTTAACAAAATTTGCTTTTCAAATTTTTGTTAAAAATTTTAAGAAAATTATTGGGCAGAATTTTGAAAACTAATACATTTTCTTCTAGTATCGATTTACTTCGTGGAAATATACCGATTTTTGACGATGTTATGGCCTCTGGAAGAAGATTACTCAAAAGTCCCAAAAAATTTAAAATCTTTTCGCACTTGCCTTCATTTGGCAATAACTCGGATATCATGGCAGCTAAATACGTACGGATTGGCAACAGTAGGGATAAATGTCTCCTCTTTTAAATTCTGTTTATTTCAAACAGATAACCAGTCAGGTTTAGGAGATATGAGTCCATGAATGTGAACCGCATTGCACATCTGAGCTCTTGAAGAAAACAACTAAACAATAACATTTTATTTTCAAATTTTTACAATTGTTACAGAAAGATATTTTCCTCAACTTTCCAAAGACAAATAAGAACTTTTCCAAAATCAATTTATTTCGTGAAAATATTCCAATATCTGCCGAAGTTATGACCCCTAGAAGATGATTACTCAAAAAGGAAAAACAATTTACATTTTTCAGCGTCTCTCTTCTTTGGGGTGTATCTCTGGTAATATCGGAGATAAATATATCAGAATTGAGTATGCCGGCGAAGAATATATGCTCTTTCCTATGCCTATTATTTTTTTGAAATAGCCTATCAGGTTTAGGAGATATGAGCCCATGAATATAATCCTTATTATAAATCTGGTCCCTTGCAGAAAATGACTAGTTAAAAAATATTCATTTTGAAAATTTTGTAAAAAATTCAGACAAAATTATTGAAGAAGATTATGAAAAGCTATGTCTGTTCTCTCCACGTCACTTTATTTCACAATAAAATACCGATTAATATCGAAGTTATGGCCTCTAGAAGATGATTACTCAAATAGGCCAAATATTTTACATTTTTCAGCGTCTGTCTTCTTTGGGCCATATCTCCGCTAATTTCAGAGATAAATATCTCCGAAAACGCAGTTATAAGGAGGAATGACACATCTTTCACAAACTGGTCTATTCTTTAGGATATGCAGTATCGCACTGACGTTATAACTCCAATAGTAGGACTAGCACTGCGCACCTGAGATCTTACAGAAGGAAAAAACGTCCAAGATTTTTTATTTTCTAAAATTTTACAAAAGGTTTCGGTGGAACTTTTGTTACGAATTTTAAAGTAAGGTATCTGCTCTTTCAAAATCAATTTATTTTACGGAGATATACGAATTGATTCCAAAGTTATGACCATTAGAAACTGATTACTCAAAAATGTTAAAAAATTTATGTTTTTTAGCGCATGTCTTCATTTGTTCATACCTTTGGTAATTAAAGAGATATAGTCGTCAAATGTGTCACCATTAATATGGAAGATCTAATCTTTCAAATATCGATGTTTTCTGGTAGATACTCAGTCAGTTTAAAAAAAGATATAGCCCCAGGAAAGAGACCAACTCTGCAATCCTGAGGTCTCATAAAAAAAGATAATTTAAAAAAAATATTATTTTTAGAGTTTCACAAAAATTCTCCAGCGAAACTTTTGTTACGTACTCGAAAGCGACATATCTGCCCTTTAAAAATCAATTTATTTCAGGAAGTTATATAAATTTCTTCTGAAGTTATGGTCAGCAGAAAGCAATTACTTAAAAATGACCAAAAATGTATGTTTTTCGGCATATGTCTTAATTTGTTCATATCTATGGCAATTAAGGAGATACAGATATTAAATATGCCGTCGTTAATGTGAAAGATCTCCTCTTTCAGATGCTGGTCTCTTCATGCAGCTACGTAGTCAGGTTCGGAAGATATGACCCCAGAAGATTAATCTCTATTCCACATCACGCGTAGTTTTAAAAAACTGTCATTCAGTAAAACTCAATTTTAAATTCTTGAAAGAATTTTCAAGCGAAACTATTATTGGCGATTGGAAACTTATATATCTCCTCTTTAAAAATCAATGCATTTCATGTGTGTATTCCTAGTATTTACGAAGTTATGGCCTCTGGAAGATGATTACTCAGACAAACGGAAGAATTGATATTTTCAAGGTAACGACTATCGGAAAAAGTTTAAGAGGCTATGGAATATACTTTGAGGTTCTGTCGACTATAGTTCGAGAGAATATCGAGTATGGTTCGAGAAGCTCTCAAATTTAGTTTAAAATACTATCGAGTATTGCTCTTGAGACCATCGAATATAGTTCGAGAGACTATCGACTATAAATCGACAGACTATGGATCATGGTTCGAGTTTAGTTCAAAACACTGTCGAGTATTGTTCTAGAGACTATCGATTATAATTCGAGAGACTATCGATTATAATTCGTGGGACTATCGAGCAGGGACTATAGAGTGTAGTTCAAGAGACTCTCGGGATAATCAGTACACTATCGAATACAGTCCAAGATACTTTAGTTGAGTTCAGTTTGAGAATATTTTTCGAGAGACTATCGAATATAATATGAGAGACTATCGAATATAATTTGAGAGACTGTCGAATATAGTCGGAGAAACTATCGAATATAGCTCGAGAGACTATCGAATATAGTTCGAGAGACTATCGAATATAATTTGAGAGACTATCGACCATAATTTGAGAGACTATCGAATATAACTCGAGATACTATCGAATATAATTTGAGAGACTGTCGAATATAGTCGGAGAAACTACGAATATAGCTCGAGAGACTATCGAATATAGTTCGAGAGACTATCGAATATAATTTGAGAGACTATCGAATATAATTTGAGGGACTATCGTATATAACTCGAGAGACTGTCGAATATGGTCGGAGAAACTATCGAATATAGCTCGAGAGACTATCGAATATAATTTGAGAGACTATTGAATATAGCTCGAGAGACTATCGAATATAGTCCGAGATACTATGGAATACAGTCCGAGATACTATCGAATATAGTCCGAGATACTATCGAATATTGTCCGAGATACTATCGAATATTTTTCGAGAGATTATCGACTAAAGTTCGAGAAACTATCGAATATAACTCGAGATACTATCGAATATAATTTGAGAGACTATCGAATATAATTTGAGGGACTATCGAATATAGTCCGAGATACTATCGAATATTATTCGAGATAAAATATCGAATATAATTTGAGAGACTATCGAATATAGCTCGAGATACTATCGAATATTGTCCGAGAGATTATCGACTACAGTTCGAGAAACTATCGAATATAACTCGAGATACTATCGAATATAATTTGAGGGACTATCGAATATAGTCCGAGATACTATCGAATATTATTCTAGAGAAAATATCGAATATAATTTGAGAGACTATCGAATATAACTCGAGATACTATCGAATATAATTTGAGAGACTATCGAATATTTTTCGAGAGATTATCGATTAAAGTTCGAGAAACTATCGAATATAACTCGAGATACTATCGAATATAATTTGAGAGACTATCGAATATAATTTGGGGACTATCGAATATAGTCCGAGATACTATCGAATATTATTCGAGAGAAAATATAGAATATAATTGAGAGACTATCGAATATAGCTCGAGAGACTATCGAATATAGTCCTAGATACTATCGAATATAGTCGGAGATACTATCGAATATTGTCCGAGAGATTATCGACTATTCGAGAGACTATCGAATATAATTTGAGGGACTATCGAATATAATTTGAGAGACTATCGACTACAGTTCGAGAGACTCTCGAATTAGAAAGACATACAATACAGTTCGAGATACTGTAAAATAAGTGTTCTCCAGAGGAAATTAACTTATTTTTAATAAATATTTTTTTTTTTTCAAATTAAGGGAGAATAATTGCATGCTAAAAATATATATTAAAAATATATGACGTCACAACATAAACGAATTAAAAATAAATTTCCCGAACTCCATTCAGTTTGAAGTGCGTCAAATAAAAACTGGGTTTTTTTGGCCTTAATAATTCACACAAGGAAAAAATAAATTCGATTAATTTATGAATTAAATCAATAAATAAATAAATTAACAAAACAAAAAATATATGTTATAAAGTGAAGATACCAGAAAATCTAAAATATATTATTCACACATTAAGCAAACGTGAGGAAAAACAATTTCCAAAACTAGGAAAACCTTTTTTTTCCTCCAACAAAATATGCCATAAATAACATTTATTTTACTTCACATTGATGCACATACTCGCATATCATACCAAAAATAATTTATTCATATTTTTTTTTTTTTGTTTTTATTGTTGTTATTATTATTATACTTGGCATATTAACAACGTGTCGCTGAAGTAACTGCACTGAAATTTAAGTACTCGAGTGAAAAAAAAGTGAAAAAGTAAATCGAAAGAGGAAAAAAACACAGTGGTGTGGTGGTAGGGTAGTCACAGTATTGTTTTCGATAGCCGCCCGCCATGGGCTGTTGTGCAAAACGCCATGCCTCTTGCAACCCATATTGTCAGTTGACATCCGAGGAATACGATCTACTTTTGCATGTATATATTACAGTCACAGTGGGACAGTGGTTCAAAAATTGGGAATTGCAAATAATATGAAATTAAAAAAGATTTTTGGTTTTATTGCCATTAATCAGGAAGTAACCCTGGTCTAGAGGGCGGGTAAGTCTATGGGGAATTTCTTAGAAAAATCACGTCTGTGAAGAGAATCCTTTATGGAATCTACATCAAGTGGGCGCAAAATTCTCCATAGAAAATCTTAGAGAAAAAAACCGTTAAAAAAATCTGAAGATTTGATTTTGCAGGGAAAGACTTAAAGGAATCCATATATAGAGGGCGGAGAGCTCTTCAAAGCTAATTTTAGAAAAATCTGCATTCAGAGAAGGCATAATACTCTCAAGAAGAGTTTTACAAATCCAAATCTGGGAAGCGAAGAATTTTTGAAAAAAATCTTAGAAAATTCTACATTGAGCGCAGAGAATTATCTCTCAAGAAAATCTTAAAAAAAATCTCGTCTGGAGGGCCAAAAATTCTCAGAAAGAAAATACATCCAGGGGAAAATATTTAACTACTTTCCGGAGGGTTAAAACTTCCCCCAAAGGAATTGTTAAAAATTCAAATCTTGGTCGACAAGAATTCAATAAAGTAAAACCCTAAAGAAATTCATGGCTCGTCTGGAGAGCAGCCAATTGTTCTATGAAGAAAATTTCCGTCTAGAGAGCCAAAAATTCTTAGAAAAAATCCAAAATAAATTCAGAAGAAAATATTAAAAAAAAACTGCATTGCAAAAGGTTCAAAAATAATTGAAAATTTACTTCTTGTTGAGACAAGAACAAAATGCAATAAAATAACACCTCAAGAAATTCACATCTAGAGGGCTTATTATATAACGAAAAAATCCAAGAAACGTCTAAAGGGCCAATTGTATAAAGAAAATCGACTAGAAGTCAATAAAGAATCCTCATCTAGAAAACAAAAAAATTCAGAAAAAAAATCCTAAATAAAAATCCGAGAGAAAATATTTAAAAAAAATCCATTAAAAAATCAGAGGAGTTTCACGTATAGAGGGACGATTGTTCTATGAAGAAAATACACCAGAAGTCAATACGGAATTTTGCATTTAATTTCAGTAGAAAATCCTAAATTGATCCACGTCTAAAGGTCGGTAATTCTCCGAGAATTCTCTCAAGAAATTCACATCTAGAGGGCTTATTATATAACGATAAAAAATCCAAGAAACGTCTAAAGGGCCAATTGTATAAAGAAAATCCACTAGAAGTCAATAAGGAATCCTCATCTAGAAAACAAAAAAATTCAGAAAAAAAAATCCTAAATAAAAATCCGAGAGAAATTATTAAAAAAAAATCCCTTAAAAAATCCGAGGAGTTTCACGTATAGAGGGACGATTGTTCTGTGAAGAAAATACACCAGAAGTCAATACGGAATTTTGCATTTAATTTCAGTAGAAAATCCTAAATTGATCCACGTCTAAAGGTTAGCAATTCTCCGGAGAAGGCTAACAATAATTTGGAAATCCACACCTAGAAGGCCAATAATTTTATGGCAAAATCCCAAGGAACTTTTCGCCTAGAGCTCAAATTTTCCTATGAAGAAATTCAGCAATAAATCCGCTTTTATTTCTCCATAGAAAGCCTAAAAAATACATTCGAAAAAATGCATAATTAAAAACTTCTGTAAAAAAAAAATTCTTCAGAAATTCACATCTAGAGGGCCATTATTTCTAATAAAAACTGTTATAAATTCAGATCTAGAGGGCAAACAATAATACGAACACATTTCTCAAAAAACCGCCTTCTAATTCCTTAAGAAATTCTCATCAAGAGGGTAATTAATAATATGAAGAAAATAATAATAAATCCACATCTAGAGGGACATGCATACATTTAAAAATCCACGGCTAGATGGCCAATAATTCTGTATGGAAAACGCTTAAGATAGCATGTCGATATTTAATTCAAAAATGTTTAAGAATACCGTGTGGATATTAAAAAAAATTAAGAAATCCACATCTAGAGGGCTAAAATTAAAAAAAAAAAATAAATATTTGAAAAATTCGGATGTAGATGACTAATTATTTCTTGAAAAGAAAACTACTTTTAGAAATCCCCATCTAGAGGGCCAGTATTAATGTGAAGAAAATCTTTAATAAAACCAGATTTTCGTTCAATGAAGAACATTTAAAAAAAAATGACCTATAGAGGGCCAATAATTCAATGAGGAAAAGTCATAAAAAATTCACCTAAAGAGGGAAACAGTCCAAAGAAAAAAACTTTTGACAAATCCCCGTCTAGAGGGCCAATAATTTTTATAAATTTACATCTAGAGGGCCGATAAATCAGTGAAGATTATTTCAAAGAAATTCACTTGCAGAGGGCCTATTATAAATTTTTAGATTGTCGACAAGTTTTAGAAGAAACTACCACAGAAACTCATATATAGAGGATCAATAAATTTATTAACCCACTTCCAGGGGGGCGATGATTTTCCTAGAAAAATTTCAAAAAAAAAAAAAAAATTGTAGATAGAGGGCCTACAATCCAATGGCTAGAGGTCCAAAAAAAATTAGAGAAAATAATATTTGGGGAATTCAAATCCAGAAGGCCAATAATCCACTTCTAGATGGCCAATAATTTTTCTACGATAACCCTCTTCTAGATGACCGATTATTTTTCAATAAAAATCGCAAAGAAATTCATATGTAGAGGGCCGAATTCCTTACAAACTCCGTGGCTAAAGGGCGAATAATTCATAGAAGACAATTTTTAAGAAATTCAATTCAAGAAGGCCAATTATGCACCCTCAATCATTTTGCTATGAAAATCCCCGAAAAAAGCATTCGTAGAGAGCCGAATTTCTTAAAAAGTCCGCGAAATTCCAAATTTTTATAGAACATAATATTAAGGAAATTCATTTCTAGATGGCCAATAATTTTTTTAATAAAATCCCAAAAAAATGCATATATAGGGGACCAAATTCCTTAAAAATTCCGCGGTTAGAGGTCCAATGGTTCAAAGAAATTCACTTCTGTGAGGCCAATAATTTACTACCGACCACCTAAGGTAGTCTTGAGAGTCAGATTTAGAGAGTCACTACCTTTATGAAAGCAATCCTTATGAAATTCATGTGTAGAGGGCCAACAATTCAGTATCAGAAAACTCTTAAGAAATCCAAATCCTATGGGACAAAAATTCACGTGAGACTTTCACGTGAAAGTCTCTGAGAAAGGTACGCATGGTGTATAAATATTTCACTAAATAAAATCCAGAGGGCGCTAGTTCACTGTAAAAATCCTTGATGGAGATGTGAATTTATTAATGATTTTCTTCAGTGAATAAGCTCCCTCTGTATTTGGATTTTCCAAGAAATCCGCAGCCAGAGGGACAATAATTCACTGAAAGATTTAATTGGGGGCAATTCACGTCTAGAAGATTTATTATTATATAAAGGATATCCCTTAAAATCACATCTAGAGGGCTATTAATTCTGTAAAGCATATCCCTGAGAAATCCAGATGTAGCTGGGGCCTTAATTCAATTTAAAAATTCGTTAAGAAAGAAAATCCTTAGGAATCTCACGTCTAGAGGGCGCTCAATAAGTGTGAATTTATAATCGATTCTCTTCAGTGAACTAGCGCCCTCTAGACGTGGATATCTCGAGAATTTTCTTTAGCTAATTATTTGCATACCAAAGCTAGTTTTCTTAGAGATTTTCATCAAAAATCTCTCCACCCTCTACACGTGAATTTTTTGACCCTCTGGATGTGGATTTCAGAAAAATATTTTTCATTAAATTGTTCGCCACCCTAGATATGAATTTTTTTAAGGGATTTCATTTATAGAGTTTATGTTTGTTTTCTTAATGAAAATCCTAAAGAGAATTACTTTCAGTTAACCAATGTTTCGTTATAGAGAATTCTTAGAAAATCCAGACCTAGAGGGCGCTCAATAAATTTGAATTTATAAAAGATTTCCTCCAATGAACTAGCACCCTCTAGACTTGTATTTCTCAAGGGTTTGCTTTAGCGAATCATTTGTACACCAAAGGTAGTTTTTCTGCGGATTTTCATCAGCAAAAACTATCCACCCTCTATACCTCTAAGTGTGGATTTTCGAAGGTTATTTTTTTCCTTTGGCCCTCTAGATAATTTTTTTTTTTTGGATTTTGTTTTTTACAGAGCTAATGGCCCTGGCAGAAAAGCCCTAGATATTCCATATTCCGAGGCCAAGAAATTCACTCATAGAGGGCGCTAATACCCCACGGAAAATTCTTACGAAATTCACATCTAGTGGGCCGATGATTTTCTGAAGAGAATTCCTAAGAAATCTACGATTTAGAGGACTATAAGGAAAATCATTGAGGCATCTTTGCCAAAAATAATCTTAGGATAATTCTTTTTTTTAAATTCACATCTAGATGGCCTATCATACTTAAGAATTTTTTTCTTTGCCTCTCTAGACAATTTTTTTTCAGATTTGATGGCCCTGGCAGAAATGCCCTAGATATTCCACATTTCGAGGTCAAGAAATCCACTCATAGAGGGCGCTAATGCCCCGCGGAAAATTCTTACGAAATTCACATCTAGTGGGCCGATAATTTTCTGAAGAGAATTCCCAAGAAATCTACGTTTGGAAGACTATAAGGAAAATCATTGAGGCATCTCTGCCTAAAAAAAAATTTAAATAATATTTTTGTAAAATTCACATCTAGAAGGCCTAGCATACTTAGGAAATAGAGAGCCAATTATTGTTCTGGTGGGAGTCAATAATTTTATGAAGAAAGTCCCTCACAGACCCTGTGGCTCGAGATCCTGTAATTTTGTTATGAAAATATTTATGAAATCCCCGTCTAGATGCCGCTAGTTCTCTGGGGGAAAATTCTTATGGAAATTTCAATTCTAGAGGGCGGATAATTCTCTGATACGAATTCTTTAGAAATCCACATTTATAAGAAATATCCTTGAGACATCTCCGTGAATCTCAAATATTTTTAAGGATTTTTAAGAAATTGACATCTAGAGGACTAATTAAACTTAGGAGATTCCTTTATAAGGGGCCAATTTTGTTGTGGGAGTCAATAATTCTATGAAGAAAATCTCTCAGAAATCTGTGGCTAGAGGGTCATTTATTTTCTGGAAAAAATCTCAAAATCCCACTTCTAGAGGTCGCTATTTTTCTGGAGAAAATTATTACAAAAGCGACCTCTACAGACCGATAATTGTTTGATCAGAATTCTATAGAAATTCACATATAGAGGACTCATAATTTTATTGAGAAAATTCCTGAGGTATCTCCGTTTATAAATTCCGAAAATGTATAGAGGAATTTTTAATGAAATTCCATTTATGCTTTGGAAATCCTCCTATAGAGGGTCAATTTTTTATGAAGAAAGTCCCTCACAAACCTGTGCCTAGAGATCCTGTAATTTTATTATGAAAATCTTTATGAAATCCCCGTCTAGAGGTCGCTAGTTCTCTGGGGGAAAATTCTAATGAAGAAAGTCCCTCACAAACCTGTGACCAGAGACCCTGTAATTTTATTATGAAAATTTTTATGAAATCCACTTCTAGAGGTCGCTAGTTCTCTGAGTCAATAATTTTATGAAGAAAGTCCCTGACAAACCTGTTGCTAGAGACCCTCTCATTTTATTATGAAAATCTTTATGACATCCACTTCTAGAGGTCGCTAGTTCTCTGAGTCAGCAATTTTCTGAAGAAAATCCTTCACAGACCCTGTGGCTAGAGACCCTGTAATTTTATTATGAAA
This sequence comes from Musca domestica, assembly GCF_030504385.1. Lineage (NCBI taxonomy): Eukaryota > Metazoa > Arthropoda > Insecta > Diptera > Muscidae > Musca > Musca domestica. The sequence goes on along the minus strand of NW_026712352.1, from coordinate 142,471 downwards.
ATCTTTATGAAATCCACTTCTAGAGGTCGCTAGTTCTCTGAGTCAGTAATTTTCTGAAGAAAGTCCCTCACAAACCTGTGGCTCGAGATCCTGTAATTTTATTATGAAAATCTTTATGAAATCCACTTCTAGGGGTCGCCAGTGCTCTGAGTCAGTAATTTTCTGAAGAAAGTCCCTCACAAACCTGTGCCTAGAGACCCTGTAATTTTATTATGAAAATCTTTATGAAATCCCCGTCTAGAGGTCGCTAGTGCTCTGAGTCAATAATTTTCTGAAGAAAGTCCCTCACAAACCTGTGCCTGGAGACCCTGTAATTTTATTATGAAAATCTTTATGAAATCCACTTCTAGAGGTCGCTAGTTCTCTGAGTCAATAATTTTGCGAAGAAAGTCCCCCACAAACCTGTGGCTCGAAATCCATTAATTTTATTATGAAAATCTTTATGAAATCCATTTCTAGAGGTCGCTAGTTCTCTGAGTCAGTAATTTTCTGAATAAAGTCCCTCACAAAACTGTGCCTAGAGATCCTGTAATTTTATTATGAAAATCTTTTTGAAATCCATTTCTAGAGGTCGCTAGTGCTCTGAGTCAGTAATTTTCTGAAGAAAGTCCCTCACAAACCTGTGGCTCGAGCTCCTGTAATTTTATTATGAAAATCTTTATGAAATCCACTTCTAGAGGTCGCTAGTTCTCTGAGTAAATACTTTTATGAAGAAAGTCCCTCACAAACCTGTGGCTGAGACCCTGTCATTTTATTATGAAAATCTTTATGAAATCCACTTCTAGAGGTCGCTAGTGCACTGAGTCAGTAATTTTATGAAGAAAGTCTCTCACAAACCTGTGGCTAGAGATCCTGTAATTTTATTATGAAAATCTTTATGAAATCCCCGTCTAGAGGTCGCTAGTTCTCTGAGTCAGTAATTTTCTGAAGAAAGTCTTTCAAAAACCTGTGGCTAGAGACCCTGTAATTTTATTATGAAAATCTTTATGAAATCCACTTCTAGAGGTCGCTAGTTCTCTGGGGGAAAATTCTTATGAAATTTCAACTCTAGAGGTCTGATAATTCTCCGATAAGAATTCTTTAGAAATCCACATTTATAAGAAACGTCCTCCTGGACTGAACACCTAGCTTCCTTTAGCCTTGAGGGCCAATAATTGTTTATTCCTGCTGTCACCACAGTGCCACAATTTTTTCCCCCTCTGTGTGTCCGTGTCTTGAGCGTGTGTTGTCACATTTGTCACAGCTTGAGTGTTTTGTCGTTTTAGGGTTCTCCTTTTATTTTTTATTTATTTTTTTTTTTTTGCTATTTTTTTACAATTCACTGAGTCTTCAATAAATCAAGTTTTATAACATCTTCTCGGATTTCAATACTTTTTTTTTTTTTGGTTTGCCATTCGCTCACCATTATTATGGTACTGCTGTGCTTCAGTATTAGGGGGCTGGGGGAGGAGAGAAAAACCTTTGTCCACTCAACCTGACAACACTTCAAAATGTAATCAAAGTTTGATGGATTTTACGCTGAAATAAAAAAGAAACAAAATATTTGTTTATAAATAATATGACGTTTTTTTTAATGCCTTGCTACTTATTTTATTTCACTATTTAGCAACGGAACGGAACAAATTATCATTCATTTGAAATAATAAAAAAAAACGAAAAATTTGTGAATAGCTCTCGAAAAATTTTTGCAAAAAAAAAAAAAAAAAAAACACAATAACTTGAAATCGTATCGAATTAAAACCTGTATAGAAAACCCAACATAAAAACATTTTCTTTAGAAGCCAATAGCCAGGCGGTCGGCAGGTAAGCAGAGTGCAAATAAAAATAAAAAAAAAAAAATAAAAAAAAAACTTCCGCTTCAGCTGGCAGCTTACTTGGTGGATTTTTGTGTCTCAATGTCTCAATTTTTTTTTTTTTTTTTGTTCAAAAAAAATATTTTTTGGCATATTTCACGTTTTCCGCCAATTACTATTTTTCCACGTTTTCTGTGTGTGTCTCTATTTTACATAAGTTCGACTTATAACACTGTGGGTGGCTGGTTGGTTTGGGAGCAAAAAAATTTTTTTTAAGCAAAAATTTCGTTTTTTGGTGCTTTAGCACGCAATTGAGACATTTTCATCCGCCCATTCAGCGATGATGCAAGTGCTTTGGTAATTAAAAAAAATCATTTTTTTTTTGCCAGACATTTTTATGACAATGTATATGTTTTGTTTTTCAAAAACTAAGACAGAAGGTTATTGGGAATTCAAATATTTGAGAATTAAAACAAAATATAGGTGAGCAATAATTTTTAAAATAAAGCTTAAGAAATCGACCTTATGTAAACAAAAGTTCTCCAAAGAAAAACACTGAATATTCCAATAGTCCACTCTTTGAAGAAAATCTTTAAGAAATCCACTTCTAGAGGACGCTAATTCTCTAGGGAAAAATTGTGCGAAATTCACCTCTAGAGGGTCGACAATTCTCTAAAGAGAATTCTTCATAAATCCACTTCTAGATCTATGCAAAAAATCCCTAGATATTCCACATTTCGAGGCCAAGAAATCCACATATAGAGGGCGCTAATACCCCAGAGAAAATTTTACGAATTTCAGAGGAATTCTCTAAAGAAAAACCCTAAATATTCCAATATTCTACTCTTTGAAGAAAATCTGTGAGGGGAAAATCTCTGGGGAAAAATTTTACGATATTCACCTCCAGAGGGCCGGCAATTCTCTGAAGAGAATTCTTCTTAAATCCACGTCTAGAGAGAACAATAATCTGTGCAGAAAAGCCCTATATATTCCACATTTCGAAACTAACAATTCCGCGTATTTTGGGGGCGCTAATACCCCGGAGAAAATCTTTAAGAAATCCACTTCTAGAGGACGCAAATTCTCAAGGGAAAAATTTTACGCAATTCACCTTTAGAGGATCGACAATTCTTTAAAGGAAATCCTTCTTAAATCCATGTCTAGAGAGAACAATAATCTGTTCAGAAAAGTTGTAGATATTCCACATTTCGAGGCCAAGAAATCCACATATAGAGGGCGCTAATACCGCGAAGAAAATTTTACGAAATTCACAGGAAATAAAATTCTCTAAAGAAAAATCCTAAATATTCCAATATTCCACCCTTTGAAGAAAATCTGTAAGAAATCCACTTCTAGAGGGCGCAAATTCTCTAGGGAAAATTTTTCCGCAATTCACCTCTAGAGGGACGACAATCCTCTAAAGAGAATTCTTCTTAAACCCACGTCTAGAGAGAACAATAATCTGTGCAGAAAAGCTCTAGATATCCCACATTTCGAGGCTAAGAATTCCACTTATAGAGGGCGCTAATATCCCGGAGAAAATTCTTACGCAATTCACACGAAAAAATTATCTAAAGAAAAACCCTAAATATTCCAATCTTTGAAGAAAATTTGTAAGAAATCCACTTCTATAGGGCGCAAATTCTCTAGGGAAAAATTGTACGAAATCCACCTCTAGAGGGCTAACAATTTTCTGAACAGAATTCTTTTAAAATCCACGTCTAGAGAGAACAATAATCTTTGCAGAAAAGCTCTAGATATTACACATTTCGAGGCCAAGAAATCCACGCATAGAGGGCGCTAATGTCTCGGAGAAAATCTTTAAGAAATCCACTTCTAGAGGACGCTAATTCTCTAGGGAAACTCTTGCGAAATTCACCTCTAGAGGGCAGACAATTATCTAAAGAGAATTCTTAAATCCACGTCTAGAGAGAACAATAATCTGTGAAGAAAGGCTCTAGATATTCCACATTTCGAGGCCAAGAAATCCACATATAGAGGGCGCTAATACCACGGAGAAAATTTTTTATGAAATTCACAGGAAAAAATTCTCTAAAGAAAAACCCTAAATATTCCACTCTTTGAAGAAAATCTGTGAGAAATCCACTTCTAGAGGACGCTAATTCTCTAGGGAAAAATTTTACGAAATTCACCTCTAGAGGGCCAACAATTCTCCGAAGAGAATTTTTCTTAAATCCACGTCTAGAGGGAATAATAATCTGTGCAGAAAAGCTCTAGATATTACACATTTCGAGGCCGAGAAATCCACATAAAGAGGGCGCTAATACCCCCGAGAAAATTCTTAAGAAATTTTAAGGAAAAACTTATCTAAAGATAATCCCTGAATATTCCAATATTCCACTCTTTGAAGAAAATCTTTAAGAAATCCAATTCTAGAGGGCGCAAATCCTCTAGGGAAAAAATTTACGAAATTCACCTCTAGGGGGCCGACAATTCTCTGAAGAGAATCCTTCTTAAATCCACGTCTAGAGAGAACAATAATCTGTACAGAAAAGACGCAGATATTCCACATTTCGAGGACAAGAATTCCACATATAGAGGGCGCTAATATCCCGGAGAAAAATTTTATGAAATTCACATCTAGTGGGCCGATGATTTTCTGAAGAGAATTTTATTATGAAAATCTTTATGAAATCCACTACTATAGGTCGCTAATTCTCTGAAGAAAATCCTTTTAAAATTTCAACTCTAGAGGCCTGATAATTCTCTGATAAAAAATCTTAAGAAATCCACGTTTGGAGGGCGTGTTATTTTACAAGAAAAGTCCTTGAGACATCTCCGTAGACCTAAGGTTTTTTAAAGAATTTTTATGACATTGACCTCTAGAGGGGCAATTATACATAGGAAATCCCTATTCAGAAAGTCAATTATTTTTCTAGGAATCAATAATTTTTTGTAGAAAGTCTTTCAAAAATCTGTGTGTAGAGGGCCATTCATTTTCTGAAAAAATCTCAAGAAACCGCTTCTAGAGGTCGCTAATTCTCTGGAGAATTTTTTTTTTAAAATCCAGCTCTACAAATCGCCAATAATTTAAGCAGGATTTTATAGAAATTCACATATAGAGGGCTCATAATTGTATTAAGAAAATCCCGGAGATATCTCCGTCTATGAATTCCAAAAATGTGTGGAGGAATTTTTAATGAAATTCTATTTATGCTTTGGAAATTGTTCTGAAAGTCAATAATTTTGTGAAGAAAATCTCTCAGAAATCTGTGGCTGGAGAACTTGTAATTTTATTAGGGAAATATTCAGGAAATCCACTTCTAGAGGTCGCTAGTTCTCTGAGTTTTTTTAGTTTTCTCACGAAATTTAAGCTCTAGAGGGCTGATAATTCTCTGATAAGAATTCTTTAGGAATTCTCTAATAATTCGTTATAAATTCTCTGATAAGAATTCTTTAGGAATCCACGTTTAGAGAAGAAGTACGTTCACAAGGAGAAAATCTTTTAAGAAAATTATTATGAAATTCACATCTAGAGGGTCCATGGAAGTCAAATGGCTCATAACTGTATATATGGAAAATCCATAAATTCTTTATACGACATTCACATCCAGAGGGCCAATATTCCTTAGGAAATCCAACGATAATTCTTCGCCGAAGAAAAATCGTCAGAAATCTATTTCTAGAGGGCGGTAATTCTATGGAGAAATTTTTTTACGAAATTTTAACTCTAGAGGGCCAATAATTCTTCTGGGGCCAGATTTCAACTCTGAAGAGAATTCTTTAGAATTCCACGTTTATAGGATCTATAATTTTATAAGAAAAAAATCCTTTAGAAATCCAGAAATTCTCTAAAGAAAATGGTTATGAAATCCACACCTTGAGGGCATATAAGTCTTGGGAGAAATCCCCCACAAAAAAAATCACATCTAGGGGTCGCTATAAATTTTTTGATAATGGCAGGGGCATACACCTTCAGTAAAAAATTCACACCGAGGGGTCACTATATATTTTTTGATAATGGCAGAGGCATACACCTTCAGTAGACCGATAGGAAAAATCCTTTAGACATCCAGAAATTCTCCAAAGAAAGTGGTTATGAAATCCACACCTTGAAGGCAGTCTTTGGAGAAGTCCTCCCAAAAGGAAAATTCACATCTAGGGGTCGCTATAAATTTTTTGATAATGGCAGGCATACACCTTCAGTTGACCGATAAGAAAAATCCTGTAGAAGTTCAGAAATTCTCCAAAGAAAATGGTTATGAAATCCACAACATGAGGGCATAAAAGTCTTTGGAGAAATTCCCCCCAAAAAGAAAATTCACATCTAGGGGTCACCATAAATATTTCGATAATGGCAGGCATATACCTTCATTAGACCGATGCAGTAAAAATTTTTAATTTTCAGGGGATCGATAAATTTGAGCAAAAAATTTATTAAAAATCCATATTCAGAGGGCCGGTACATTTTATTAAAAATATTTTAAAAAAATCTCCATTCAAAAGCCCTGGACATTTAATTTAAAAAATTATTAAAAACTCATATTCAGAGGGCACTTTGTTTCAGAAAAAAAATCAAACCCTCCTGGGGCCGATTAATTTGAGTAAAAAATTTTTTAAAATTTCGCATTCAGATGGCTGTTGGGTTTCAGCAAAAGAAAAAAAAAAAAACAAAGTTTAAAAATCCTCGTCCAGAGGGCGCCCCAGTTATTTAATTTAAACAATGATTAAAAATTCATATTCAGAGGACGCTTTTTTCAAAAAAAAAAAAAATCTCGAAAAAAATCTAACTCTCGGGGCCGAATAATTTGAGTAAAAACTTGTTTAACATTTCACATTCGGAGGGCCGGTGCGTTTCAGGAAATGAGAAAACATAGTTTAAAAGTCCAAGTCCAGAGGGCGCCCCAGTTATTTAATTTAAAAAATAATTAAAAATTCGTATTCAGAGGGCGCTTTTTTCAAAAAAGAATTCTTGAAAAAATCAAACTCTCTGGGACCGATTAATTTGAGTAAAAAATTGTTTAAAATTTCACATTCAGAGGGCTGGTGCGTTTCAGCAAAAGAAAAACATAGTTTAAAAATCCACGTCCAGAGGGCGCCTCATTTTAAAAAAGGCTCATGTGTCTGAAATGCACGAATGTCGAATTCTTGTAGGTTCTGCCTAATCAACTTCAAGTTATATCAATTGAGTCTGAATTTCCAGATACCTGGGAGGCAGAATTTTGGTCCTTTGACCAAAAAAATCAACAAATTCCCAAAAAAAAAACTAAGATTTCTTCAAAAAAATTTTTTTTTAGTCCTTCGACCAAAAATACAACCTTTTCTCAAAGAAGCTAAGATTTTTCGGACAATTTTTTTTCACTCAATTAATTTTGTGATACTTAACTACTTCTAAAAAATTTTCCAGCGTACCACATATCTTGCCCCATAACCTGTCCATTTGTTTCTCTCTCTCTCAATCGCATCGATTTGAAAAATAAAAAAAATTCAATTTTTTTGTGCGATTGTTTTTCGAAAACACCACTTGAAGCTGCTTCGCTTCGCATGGCCCATAGTTTCACTTGGCCCAAAGAACATGTTAGCCTTGTAAAGATTTATCAAACCGGGCTTGTAAAAAAACTAGAGATTTGCATACGAATGAATTGACCGGCTATTGTAAATTGTATTCAGCAAAATGTAAATTTGCTACGAGAATATGCGGTTCGATTAGGCAGACACGGCTGGACAGACAAAGTGATTTGAAGAAGAAAAAGAAAACAACAAAAACAAACTTAATTAAAAAGGCCGCTTAATAATGAAGCGATGACTAGCAAGTGAAAGACAGGTTAATAGCTTTTCTTTGGTAGTGGACGGACGGAATTTTATTAATTGAGTTTTGAAAGACAGCAGCAGGCGGAAAATTGATAGCAGGTCAAAATTGTTAAAAAACAAATATTCTTGATTGGCCATAATTATATGTTGTCTTCAAAAAATTGATTAGGTCCATGGATTTTGGGTTTCAGCCGAATAGCTCGTGCCAATAAGTCGATTGTGTGGAAATTAAAAAAATACGGGTCATATTTATTTAATAAAATAATTTTCAATTTTTCTATAAACAATTTAAAATAAAATATTTCAATTTTGTGTGCTCATATTCTTGCCTTCAAAATAAAATTAATTTATTCAAAATACGCCACCTACTTCAGAAGTTATGGTTCCAAAAAGATAATTACTAAAAATACGATAATTTTACACTTTTTTGCGCATGCGCTTAGGTAGGCATAAATCAGCAATTACTTTATAAATTTAAGTAAATTTCTCCCAGTATTCTGAGGTTGATTCCCTCTTTCGAAAAATATAATTGTCATAGAAATACTCATTCCGATCCTCAAGATTTGACCCCATAAATAGGACACACATTTTAACCTATTGACATTATTATATCCGTTTATTATTCAAACATTTTTGTAAATTTCGAAAACATTTTAAAGAAATTATATAAATAGTTTTCCTTAGCTATAAAGCGACGGATCATAACTTTTAGGATCAGTTTATTTTTTTGAGATACATGGAGTACTTCGGTATTTATGGACCCTAGAAGATAATTACTTAAAAAGGGAAAAATTTTGGGACTTTTGCGCACATAGTTTTATGTTGTCATAAGTCGATACATATGACATTCACATATGTAATTTTCTGATGGTTAAAAGAGAAAGATCCCTATTTTCAGTGATTGGAAATATTGTAGAGATTCCCATTCAGAATCGAAAGTTATCACCCATGAATGGTATCAATATTGTATTTCTTTGGTCTGAGAAAAATACGATTTTTGACTATATATTTTCCAAGTTTTAAACAATTTTTTAGTAAAACAGTTGCAAATCTTATTCATTTATGTAAAGCGGGAGGTCCATTCTTTCCAAATCCGTAAAGTTCATTAAGATATTCGGAGTACTTCAAAAGTTATCGGTCCTAGAAGACGATTACTCAAAACGATCAAAAATGTGGCTCTATTTCGCACATGAATCTCTTTGGTCATATTTCGGTAACTACAACAATCAAATAGACAATTTTTTCACAGAATAAAGACAAAGAGTCCTCTTTTGTTGAAAATTGACATATTATAGCATTTCTCAGTTAGTACCCGAAAATGTGATCCCAAGAATGGGACTATAGCTTTGACACAGTGGTTCTCAAATGACATCATAAGTAATGACAATGTTTGTCAATTTTTGATAAGGATTCTTAAGAAAATGGTAGATACTTCAGTTTTTTTATTAAAGCGGGAGTTCCATGCTTTCGAAATTTGTATATTTTATTGAGATATCTCGTCATATTTGGAAGTTATAGTCAGTGCCAGAAGATTACTAAAAACGCAAAAAAACTTAACATTTTTTGGGACCCATATTCATTTTCCCATATTTCTGTAATTATAGAATTTAAATATTCTATTTCGGGGTAGTTTAAAGAGCAAGATCCTTGCTCTCAAATATAAAAGATATTACGACATTTCTCATTCAGAAGCAAAAAAAAAAAAAATGGGAAAATGGGATCCTTGCATTACTTCGAAGGTCTTAAAAATATAGCCATTGTTTAAGAAACTTGCAAATTTTAAATAGAATTTCTCAACAAATTGGTAAAGCTTTATAGATTTTTCGAAAGCCAAGGGGTCTTATATTTCAAAATCTGTAAATATTTTGAAGATAAATTGTTTCATTCGGAAATTGTAGGCTCCAGAAGATTATTACTCAAATAGTCCAAAAATTTGTTACTTTTCAGTGCATGTATAAACTTAGCCATATTTTTGGTAGTTTTGCAGTTATGTATTATTAGTTTTTCCGGTTTAAGTAAGAGGATCTGCTCTTTCAAGATCTGCATTTATTCAAGAGATACTCAGCTGCTGTCCAAAAATATGGCACCATATGTGGGTCTGTCGCCATACAAATTAGGCCATGAAAAATATAATCGGTTAATGCTAGTTTCTTGCGACTTTTTTCAAACTTTTCATGTGTAGTATGCCAATGTTGCCCCTCATTGTAAAGCAGAAGAACTGAGCTATTCAAATCAGCTAATTTTGTGAGGATGCATTGATTATTTTTAAACTTGTGGCCCCTAGATGGCGTTTACTCAAAACAATAAAAAATATAACACAATTTTGCGCATGCGCTTCTTGAGCCATATCTCCGGCAACTTTGCATATACATATATTTCTACTTTTTTAGTTAAGTAAGAGGATCTGACTTTTCAAAATCTGCACTTATTAGAGCGATACTTCGCTGCTGTCAAAAAATATAGGACCTCAAGTGAGTCTGTCGCCATACAAATTTGGTCATGAAAAATATAATCACTTAATGTTAGTTTCTTACGATTTTTCTCAAACTTTTCACGTGTAGTATGCCAATGTTGCATATTTTTGTAAAGCTGAAGAACCGAGCTATCCAAATCTGCTAATTTTGTGAAGATACATTGATTAATTTTGAACTTGTCGCCGCTAGATGGCGTTTACTGAAAATGATAAAAAATATACCCCGATTTTGCGCATTTGCTACTTGAGCTATATCTCTGGCAGTTTTGCAGTTACATATATTTCTACTTTTTTATATAAGTAAGAGGATCTGCTCTTTAAAAATCTGCACTTATTAGGAAGATACTTCGCTGGTGTCAAAAAATATGGCACCTTAAGTGGGTCTGTCGCCATTGAAATTTGCCAATGAAAAATATAATCAGTTAATGCCATTTTCTTGCGATTTTTCTCAAACTTTTTACCTGTATTATGACAATATTGCACCTTATTGTAAAGCTAAGAAACCGAGCTATCCAAATCAACAAATTTCTTAAAGGTACATTGATTATTTTTAAACTTATGACCGCTAGATGGCGTTTACTGAAAACGATAAAAAATACACCAAAATTTTGCGCATGCATTACACGGTCTATATCTCCGGCAATTTCGTAGTTACATATATATTTTTTTTTTGTTCTGAGTAAGCAAGAGAATCTACTCTTTCGAAATCTGGCCTTAGTATAGGTATGCATAGCCGATTTGTGATAAATATATTGCTTTGGGAGGGTCTGTCACCGTTCAAATTTGGTCATTACTACTATGATCACTTTAAGCTTATTTCTTTGCATATTTCAGAATGTTTTCACAAAAATTGTAACAGTATTGCAGCCTGAGGTAATGCTGCATATCATAGCTTTTAAAATTTATGTTATTTCATGTAGATGCATTGTTTATTTTGGAGTTTATGACATCTAGATGGCGTTACTCAAAACGTCTACAAATTTGCCGCTTTTTTGCGTCTGCTTTCATTTGCCCATATCTTCTGAATTATACTAGCTACATAAATATAATTTATATCAGCATGAAGGGTGCAATGTCAGCTTTCCAGAAAACACCATTTAGTTCTTAAAATTTGTATTAAAAGTTAAGATATGCCACTTGAGAAAAAAATATTCCTGCAATTCCATAACTATTTTTTTTTTAATTTTATATTGGGTGATCCGGACTTCATTATTTAAATTTCTCGACCAAAATCATCATCATGTAAGGTATCGAAAAATCTTAAGGACATAAAGAAGTTACAATAAATACTAATATTCCGCACGTGCTGTGCATAAAAATTGTTTTCTCAAATCATTGGTTTTCTCGAAACACTTGAGTTATTTTTGCCCTGGCAAGTGTTAACACTTAAAATTCTTTTGTTTTTTAAAACGTTTATTTGAAATCTCTTGTGCAACAATATAAAGGCGAATAAAGCCTCACGTTCTGTTCTCTCCTTTGTCTTCATGGTATTCCTTTGCCATCAATTTCCTTTGCTTTTGTCCAGGGATATGGAAAACAAAACGAATATTGGTAGTAGCTGTGAAATTGAGTATTGAGTAAACACCTTTTGTTGTTGGCCATTCATGACTAAGCCAAGAAATATTCAACTTTACACTTGGCCATTGGCCAATCCCATGGCTTTCGAAAGCGAATTCCTTTTTGGCCACCTGTTGGAAATTTGTCGTAAAAGTCAGGCCACTGCAACAGGGAGTATAAATTCTTTGTCATAAAGCCTGAGACGAGGTATTTTTTAAAAAATATTTTTGAAGAGCTTTCGAGGACGTGGATTTTTTTAAGAATATTTTTTGAAGAGCCTTCTAGACGTGAATTTTTTAAAACAAATATTTTTTGAAGAGCCTTCGAGACGTGGATTTTTTAAAGAATATTTTTTAAAGACTCTTCGGGACGTGAATTTTTTAAAAAATATTTTTTGAAGAGCCTTCGGGACGTAAATTTTTAAAAAAAAATATTTTTTGAAGAGCCTTCGGGACGTAAATTTTTTAAAAAAATATTTTTTGAAGAGCCTTTGAGACGTGGATTTTTTAAAGAATATTTTTGAAGAGTTTAGAACATGGATTTTTTAAAGAATATTTTTTGAAGAGCCTCCGAGACGTGGATTTTTTTAAAGAGTATTTTTGAAAAGCCTCAGACGCGTGGATTTTTTTGATAATATTTTTTGAAGAGCCTTCGAGACGTGGGTTTTTAAAGAAAATTTTTTGAAGAGCCTTCGGGACGTGAATTTTTAAAAAAAATATTTTTTGAAGAGCCTTCAGAACCTGGATTTTTTAAAAAATATTTTTTGAAGAGCCTTCGGGGAGTGAATTTTTAAAAAAAAAAATTTTGAAGAGCCTTCAGGACGTTAATTTTTTAAATTTTTTTTTAGAGCCTTCGAGACGTGAATTTTTTAAAACAAATATTTTTTGAAGAACCTTCCGGACGTGGATTTTTTAAAGAATATTTATTGAAGAGCCTTCAGGACGTGATTTTTTAAAACAAATATTTTTTGAAGAGCCTTCAGAACGGGGATTTTTTAAAGAATATTTATTGAAGAGCCTTCAGGACGTGATTTTTTAAAGAATATTTATTGAAGAGCCTTCAGGACGTGATTTTTTTAAAACAAATATTTTTTGAAGAGCCTTCGGGGCGTAGGTTTTTTAAAGAATATTTTTTGAAAAGGCTTCCAGACGTGGCTTTATTATGGAATATTTTTTGAAGAGCCTTGGAGACGTGAATTTATTAAAGAATATTTTTTGAAGAGCCTCCGAGACGTGGATTTTTTTTTTTTTTGCTGCGGATTTGAAAATTTTTTACCATTTTTGTCCAGAATATCCATAAATTTAGACTAAACTGAAAAGAGAAGGAAAGGAACAGGGCAGAGAGAGAGAGAGGAAAAACAATGACCACAAAAGCCATTAACCAAAGAACGTGCGCTTTCATTAAGAGGGTCATAAAACCTCTAAAAACAGACAAAAGAATTTCTTCTGGCGATTTTAAGGGGAAAGGGAAAGAAGTACAAAAAAAAAAATCCAAAAACTTTGCCAAAGAAAATAACATTGGGTTGTTGTTGCCATTGCAGAGATTTGATCAAAAGATCAGTGTTGTACTTTTCTTTCTTTTTTTTTTTTTTGTTGTCCAACCATGGCATCCACAAGTACAACATGTTCAACAGGTTTGCGTGGCATACTTCTGAACGCCATGCAAGAAGCAAAAAAAAAAAAAAAACACAAACAAAAAAACCTTCAAACCAGAGAAACATTAAATGGCCGGACATGGGTTTACATTGGTTTTTAGGTCAGGCAAGCCTGACAAACCTTGAGAAGATGGCAGTTAGTTTTGAGGTCACAGAAAATGGGAAGGAAAAGCCATAAGTAGCCCAAGCGGCATGCTTCAAGGGGAAAGAGAAACAGTGTAGTGTAGTGCATATGTATCCCCAGGCCATGTGTAGAGAGTAAAAGTATGTGAATGGAAAAAAATTAATTTTTTTTTTTAATTTGCCTAAAGACCTCCATGGACCTCCCTCCCATATGTGACCACAGCTCAAGAACTCAATTAAAAAAAAAAAATAAATAAACGAATTTGCCAAAAGACCTTCCTCCCATATTTCCCATAGCTCAAGAACTCAATTTAAATATTTTAACATTTAACAAAAAAAATTCCATTGCAACCGAAAAAAAAAAAACTGTTTCGAAAATCTACATACCTGCCATAACAATATATATCTCTTGTAATTTTTTTCTTCTTACCTTACATTTTGAATGCCAAAGTTAAATGAAAACCAGTGGTCATTTAACAAACCAACGGAGACACACACATATACACACACGTCAAGCATATGGCCAGCAAAGAATTCCAGTTAACAAGACATTCTATTCCGATATCGAAACGAGAATGGAAAACAAAAACATATTTTTATCGACAGACAGCCGAACAGCAGCCAAACACTTGCAACAAAACATTTTTCAAGTATTCAACAACAACAGCGGCGATAACAACAAAATGAACCCTCGAACAACAATTCGAACAATGAATTGCAGTTTTGTAATTGTTTTCAGAATTCCATTAAAATTTTAAAACAGTAAATTTAAGAATATCATGAATATGTAATCTTACAAAAAAACTCCAGGTTTGGAAAGGTAGGAGATTTTCTCCTACAAAAAAAAAATCTCCCGAAAATGTCCTAAAAATTGGAGTGAATGAGAATTTGTTTCAGGTCTTCAGAAAAAATGACTTAATACACCCGAAAACTTCTTTCAAAATTATAACGAATGAGCATGCTTTTCAAACCAACAGGTACTCAGTTATATGCCTACTTATTGGGCCATATCTTCCGATGGTGATTGAATATCTCGATTATAAAGGCACTTTTAAATGTGGTAGGACCTCTTCCTTCTACCATTTAAAATTTATGCGTATATCTACCACATTTTCCAAGTTATGGCCAAATGAACACATGCGCAAAAACTACCCAATTTTTTTACCTTTTTGGGTAATCTTATTCTAGAACCTATAACTTCCACAATACTCCATATATTTGAATAAAGAAAATCATTTTTAAAACAGGTACAATCAGAGGTATAACAGAGCTCAGGGTCGGAAAACTTGTTTCAAAAACTGTTGCGAAAAGTTGCAAAAGTTTCGAATAAATAGCAAGGTTTTCCATGACCACAGGTTTCCGGTGTTAGTCACAATCATGGAGTCATATATATTTTCCGATGGTGATTGACTATCTCTATTATAAAGGCACTTTTAAATGTGGTAGGGCCTTTTTATTCTACAAATAAAAATTTATACACGGAGCTACCATATTTTCAAAGTTATGGCCAAATGACCATGTGCGCAAAAATTACCGAATTTTTTTACCTTTTTGGGTAATCTTATTCTAGAATCCATAACATCCACAATACTCCATATATTTGAATAAAGAAAATCATTTTTAAAGCAGGTACAATCAGAAGTATAACAGAGCGCAGGGTCGGAAAAATTGTTTCAAAAACTGCTTTGAAAATTGTAAAAATTTCAAATAAATAGCAAGGTTTTCCATGACCACAGGTTTCCGGTGTTAGTCACAATCATGGAGTCATATCTTCTGTAACTGAATAAGTATCGCCATAAAAATGCAGATATATGTCGGACATATTCTTCTTCTCATAGTGGCAAAGAGAGATGAATTCAGCGTTCGAAATATTAGAGATATGACTAAGTGAACACGATTGCCAGAAAGCTCCAAAAATTTGGGCATTTTGCGTTATCACCCTCGAATACCCATAACTTCTAAACCTGACAAGATATCTTAGTAAAATTCACCGATTTGGAATGTATGGAGCCTCATTCTACAATAAACAGACAATAATAACTTATTTCCCACGAAAACTTCTTCGAAAATTAACAAAAAATAATCGTTATTTTCAAGTCCACAGGCGTAGACGAAGGACTCCACTAATGATGTCATATCTTCGGACTCCGACTGTTTATTGTTATGATTCGTAAAATTTTTAGAGCTGTAGAGCCTTTTTGTTATACCATTACAAAATTATGCCTAAAGTTGCAATATTACCCGAGTTATGGGAAAATTAAAATATATACAAAAATCGGACTTATTTTTGGCCTTTTTGAGTAATCACGTTCCAGAGCCCATAACTTTCGAAGTGGTCTACATATCTTTATGAAACGTTATGTGTTTGAAAGCTAAGGTATTCGGGCTTGTAAAAATTTATAAGAGTTGAGATAATATTACGAAGAACTTGTTCAAAAACTCCAAAAATTTGGAATAAACGATAGTGTATTTGAAGATCCTAGCTAACCTGGCATATCTGTGGAATCCGAAGTGGTACTGCCATTATACGACCAATTTCGGAAAGAGGAGAGGTTCTTATATTAACTGATATAATATTTCTGTATAGACTTTCATATAAACCAGAGATGTGGCTGAAAGAGGGCATGTGTAAAAAATGAGTAAATATTTTATGTGTGTTGGGTAATCACTTTCTATAGGCCATAACTTCTAAAGTACTTGATATATCTTAACAAATAAGGTAAATTTTAAATAAGAAACGGTTCATTTTACAAATCTGTTAAATAATCACATATTGTAGTCGAAAAATTCCACCAAAATTCAAAAAAAAAAAAAAAAAAAAGTTAACATCATTAACATCGTATTTTTTATAGGTCAGTCTTGCACTGATGTTCGCATGCATGGAGTCATATCTTTAAATCCCAAACGTGTATAGCCATGAGGAGACTAGTTTTGCAAGGAGGAGAGATTACTCTACTAACCGCTAAATAAAGTTGCCTATAGCTTTTGTGTTTCTCGAGATATGACTCACTAAAGACATACGCAAAAATCTAAAAAAATTTCATCTGTTTTGGGTAATCATCTTCTGATGGCCATAATTTCGGAAGTAGTTGATATATTTACAAAAATTATATCAATTTTGAAAGCGGAAGCCATATTTTATACATTTTCTGTCAAATATTAAAGGGATGTAGTTCGAGATTTATTCGAAAATTTAAGAAAATTACTATTAATTGATTGTATTTTTCAAATCCCTGGTTGTACTTTAGCGATTGCTTTCATGGAGCTATATCTTTTTATCCGGTAGTTGTATAGCCACATAGAAACCAGTTTTGGGAAGAGAGGAGACTGATCTAAAAACCAGTAAATTAAATTTCCTATAACTTTTAAAATACCAGAGATATGCCTCAGTCAACACATGCGCAAAAATGTATAACAATTTTATCTGTTTTGGGTAACCATCTTCTGGTGGCCATAACTTCTAATATAATTCATATATCTGCAAAAAATAAAGTAGCTTTTAAAGACGGCACCATATGCCTTACAACGATGTTAAATATTAACATAGTTTAGTTTAAAAAATTCTCAAAATTTTAAACAAGTTTTTGACAAATTAACGTACTTTTCCACACCAGAGACCTATAGTGATTGTTGCATTCATGGTATCATATCTCTTTACCCTGTGGGTTTATCGTCCAAGTTGGACCTGATTTGGAAAGAGTAGACGATTCTCTATTTACCAATAACTTTATTTGTCTATAACTGTTAAAATACCAGAGTTATGCCTTATTGGAGACATGCGCAAAAATTTGTCGGTTTTCAGTAACCATCTTTTGGAGGCCATAACTTTTGATTTACTTCATATATTTGCAAAAATTAAAGTAGCTTTTAAAGAAGGCGCCATGCGTTTTACAAACATGTTAAATACTGACATAGTTTAGTTTAAAAAATTCTCAAAATTTTAAAAAAGTTTTTGACAAATTAACGTACTTTTCCCCTCCACAGACTTATTGTGATAGTCGCATTCGTGGTATCATATCTCTTTACCCTGTGGTTTTATCGTCCTAATTGGACCTGATTTGGAAAGAGGAGAGTCTCCCCTATTAACCAGTGAATATATTTTTCTATAACTGCTAAAATACCAGAGTTGTGCCTCATTGGAGACTTGCGCAAAAATTTGTACAAATTTTTTCCGTTTTCAGTAATCATCCTTTGGAGGCCATAACTTCTGAAATATCATAGATATTTTGATAAAATAAATTTATTTTGAATGCATGGATAATAGTTTTTCTAAATTTCTTAATTTCCTTAATTAAAATAAATAAACTTTAATTAATTTGAAATATTTTTTTGTCTTTTTTTTCAGATTGCACAAAAGGATATTATTTAACTAGGTTTGTATTTGGATTTTTATATTAAATTTTGAAGGAGGGATTTACGAGATCTTTTGGTATATTAAATGTTATATCAAGAAAATCATGTCAAAAAAAAAAAAAAGTCACAATTGTTTTTGTTTTTCCTTTGACAATTTTCCTCTTCCATAGACATAAGCATATCCAAAGAACTCTTCTGCTGCTGCTGCTTTGACTCAGAAGAAAACTATTCATGTCACGCTGGCAATTAAATCAACCTCATCATTGTCAGCTATTGTATTAGCTATGAAATGCAGCGCTATCTGCGAAGCAAAAAAAAAATAGAAAATTAACAGAAAAAATGGAAAATCTTCAAGTAGCACGCTATGCTAATAATATGTTTCAACTTCATCAACATCAGTTAGACAATTGCATGAGCGAATTGCTCTGGCCTCCAACCAGCAATTGTTGGAGCATTTCAGATATTTTTCTCCATCTTCTCTTGTTTTTTTTTTTTGTTCTCAACTATTTTCCATCACGACTCAATTAGAGGGAAATATGCAAAAATTTTCTTCGGTTTTCTGTGGCAAAATGGGAAAAAATTCTTAAGAAAATTTCACAAAAATTCTGTCATTAATTTTCGTAATTGTCTGTAATTTTTGTGGGATTAATGTGGGTATTATCATTTGGAGGTTGAGCAGGAGGGAAGAAGGAGCTAGGTCATCTGAGTTGTATTTTTTCCAAAGTAGGCCCTACTGAAAAAATCTCTTCTCTGTAAAAGGAAACCCTCTGAAAGGCTTTAGAATTCTATTCTTTCTGTCAATAGCAGGCCACGTGAAGGAAGGCCTTTACCATTTTCAAAAATTAAGTTTTAAATTTTAAAACGGGATAAACTTCCCATTAAATAAAATTTGTCTAACCTTTCCCAGTTTAAAATCCCATTCTAAAGACCTCCATTAATTCTGTCATAAAAATTAACATTTCTCTTTAAAAAGTCTTTTGAAGCTTGTTTTTTTTCAAGTCTCGAAATTTTTTATTACTTAAAACGACATTAAATTTGATGAATTCATTTGATGAGTTTCTCTCCATTTACTTCTTTCCCATTTTATGGCACGTTTTTAGGCACAGCTATTTCAAGTTTCTTTTGGCGGATTTTTATTTTTTTTTTCAACCAAAACTTACCCCCTATTGTTCTTTCCAGTTGTGGACTTTCGAATAGTTGGGCTTTCAAGGTCTTCGAGTGTCATGAAATGGAAAAAAGAACAACAATGCCACAAATTTAAATGGCAGATGTCTTCATTTTTCAAATACGCAATAAAATTCAATAGATTTAAGGAGCTCAAGAAACAAAGAAAACAAAAACAACAAAGTGACACATTAAAAAAAAAATAAATAAAATATTTAAACAGCTGGAAAGCTTAGGTACATGGCGAGAGAAGGGGTTGGTTTGACAGATAATTTCAACACATTGGGGAAATTTTGAAAATATTAAACAGATATTTTAAAAATTTTATACGGAAAAAACCCCATCCTCGTAGTCTGTAAATTTTTTCTATAGGAAAAAATACCATCCATGGGGTCCGCGATTTTTTTCTATACCTTCTAATCCTTCCCTTGGGTCGCCGAATTTTTTTCTATAGAAAAAAACCCCATATCTGGGGTCGGCGAATTTTTTTCTATAGAAAAAAACCCCATATCTGGGGTCGGCGAATTTTTTCTATAGAAAAAAACCCCATATCTGGGGTCGGCGAATTTTTTTCTATAGAAAAAAACCCCATATCTGGGGTCGGCGAATTTTTTTCTATAGAAAAAAACCCCATATCTGGGGTCGGCGAATTTTTTTCTATAGAAAAAAACCCCATATCTGGGGTCGGCGAATTTTTTTCTATAGAAAAAAACCCCATATCTGGGGTCGGCGAATTTTTTTCTATAGAAAAAACCCCATATCTGGGGTCGGCGAATTTTTTTCTATAGAAAAAAACCCCATATCTGGGGTCGGCGAATTTTTTTCTATAGAAAAAAACCCCATATCTGGGGTCGGCGAATTTTTTTCTATAGAAAAAAACCCCATATCTGGGGTCGGCGAATTTTTTTCTATAGAAAAAAACCCCATATCTGGGGTCGGCGAATTTTTTTCTATAGAAAAAAACCCCATATCTGGGGTCGGCGAATTTTTTCTATAGAAAAAAACCCCATATCTGGGGTCGGCGAATTTTTTCTATAGAAAAAAACCCCATATCTGGGGTCGGCGAATTTTTTCTATAGAAAAAAACCCCATATCTGGGGTCGGCGAATTTTTTCTATAGAAAAAAACCCCATATCTGGGGTCGGCGAATTTTTTCTATAGAAAAAAAACCCCATAACTGGGGTCGGCGATTTTTTTCTATAGAAAAAAAAACCCCATATCTGGGGTCGGCGATTTTTTTCTATAGAAAAAAAAACCCCATATCTGGGGTCGGCGATTTTTTTCTATAGAAAAAAAACCCCATATCTGGGGTCGGCGATTTTTTTCTATAGAAAAAAACCCCCATATCTGGGGTCGGCGATTTTTTTCTATAGAAAAAAAAACCCCATATCTGGGGTCGGCGATTTTTTTCTATAGAAAAAAAACCCCATATCTGGGGTCGGCGATTTTTTTCTATAGAAAAAACCCCATATCTGGGGTCGGCGATTTTTTTCTATAGAAAAAAACCCCATATCTGGGGTCGGCGATTTTTTTTCTATAGAAAAAAAACCCCATATCTGGGATCGGCGATTTTTTTCTATAGAAAAAAAACCCCATATCTGGGATCGGCGATTTTTTTCTATAGAAAAAAACCCCATATCTGGGGTCGGCGATTTTTTTCTATAGAAAAAAAAACCCCATATCTGGGGTCGGCGATTTTTTTCTATAGAAAAAAAAAACCCCATATCTGGGGTCGGCGATTTTTTTCTATAGAAAAAAAAAACCCCATATCTGGGGTCGGCGATTTTTTTCTATAGAAAAAAAAAACCCCATATCTGGGGTCGGCGATTTTTTTCTATAGAAAAAAAAAACCCCATATCTGGGGTCGGCGATTTTTTTCTATAGAAAAAAAAACCCCATATCTGGGGTCGGCGATTTTTTTCTATAGAAAAAAAAAACCCCATATCTGGGGTCGGCGATTTTTTTCTATAGAAAAAAAAAACCCATATCTGGGGTCGGCGATTTTTTCTATAGAAAAAAACCCCATATCTGGGGTCGGCGATTTTTTCTATAGAAAAAAACCCCATATCTGGGGTCGGCGATTTTTTTCTATAGAAAAAACCCCATATCTGGGGTCGGGCGAATTTTTTTCTATACGGAAAATCATTGCCTCCCTGGGGTCGGGCGAATTTTTTTCTATACGGAAAATCATTGCCTCCCTGGGGTCGGGCGAATTTTTTCTATACGGAAAATCATTGCCTCCCTGGGGTCGGCGAATTTTTTTCTATACGGAAAATCATTGCCTCCCTGGGGTCGGGCGAATTTTTTTCTATACGGAAAATCATTGCCTCCCTGGGGTCGGGCGAATTTTTTTCTATACGGAAAATCATTGCCTCCCTGGGGTCGGGCGAATTTTTTTCTATACGGAAAATCATTGCCTCCCTGGGGTCGGGCGAATTTTTTTCTATACGGAAAATCATTGCCTCCCTGGGGTCGGGCGAATTTTTTTCTATAACGGAAAATCATTGCCTCCCTGGGGTCGGGCGAATTTTTTTCTATACGGAAAATCATTGCCTCCCTGGGGTCGGGCGAATTTTTTTCTATACGGAAAATCATTGCCTCCCTGGGGTCGGGCGAATTTTTTTCTATACGGAAAATCATTGCCTCCCTGGGGTCGGGCGAATTTTTTTCTATACGGAAAATCATTGCCTCCCTGGGGTCGGGCGAATTTTTTTCTATACGGAAAATCATTGCCTCCCTGGGGTCGGGCGAATTTTTTTCTATACGAAAAACATTCCTCCCTGGGGTCGGCGAATTTTTTTCTATACGAAAAACATTCCTCCCTGGGGTCGGCGAATTTTTTTCTATACGAAAAACATTCCTCCCTGGGGTCGGCGAATTTTTTTCTATACGAAAAACATTCCTCCCTGGGGTCGGCGAATTTTTTTCTATACGAAAAACATTCCTCCCTGGGGTCGGCGAATTTTTTCTATACGAAAAACATTCCTCCCTGGGGTCGGCGAATTTTTTTCTATACGAAAAACATTCCTCCCTGTGGGTCGGCGAATTTTTTCTATACGAAAAACATTCCTCCCTGGGGTCGGCGAATTTTTTTCTATACGAAAAACATTCCTCCCTGGGGTCGGCGAATTTTTTTCTATACGAAAAACATTCCTCCCTGGGGTCGGCGAATTTTTTTCTATACGAAAAACATTCCTCCCTGGGGTCGGCGAATTTTTTTCTATACGAAAAACATTCCTCCCTGGGGTCGAATGAAAAATACTTCCTGCGGTCGCCGAATTTTTTTCTATACGAAAAAAAATAGCTTCCTGCGGTCGCCGAATTTTTTTCTATACGGAAAAAAATAGCTTCCTGCGGTCGCCGAATTTTTTTCTATACGGAAAAAAATAGCTTCCTGCGGTCGCCGAATTTTTTTCTATACGGAAAAAAATAGCTTCCTGCGGTCGCCGAATTTTTTTCTATACGGAAAAAAATAGCTTCCTGCGGTCGCCGAATTTTTTTCTATACGGAAAACATTTTTTCTATACGGAAAAAAATAGCTTCCTGTGGTTGCCGAATTTTTTTCTATACGGAAAAAAATAGCTTCCTGCGGTTGCCGAATTTTTTTCTATACGGAAAAAAAATAGCTTCCTGCGGTCGCCGAATTTTTTTCTATACGGAAAAAAATAGCTTCCTGCGGTCGCCGAATTTTTTTCTATACGGAAAAAAATAGCTTCCTGCGGTCGGCGAATTTTTTTCTATACGGAAAAAAATAGCTTCCTGCGGTCGGCGAATTTTTTTCTATACGGAAAAAAATAGCTTCCTGCGGTCGGCGAATTTTTTTCTATACGGAAAAAAATAGCTTCCTGCGGTCGGCGAATTTTTTTCTATACGGAAAAAAATAGCTTCCTGCGGTCGGCGAATTTTTTTCTATACGAAAAAAAATAGCTTCCTGCGGTCGCCGAATTTTTTTCTATACGAAAAAAAAAAAATAGCTTCCTGCGGTCGCCGAATTTTTTTCTATACGAAAAAAAAAATAGCTTCCTGCGGTCGCCGAATTTTTTTCTATACGAAAAAAAAATAGCTTCCTGCGGTCGCCGAATTTTTTTCTATACGAAAAAAAAATAGCTTCCTGCGGTCGCCGAATTTTTTTCTATACGAAAAAAAAATAGCTTCCTGCGGTCGCCGAATTTTTTTCTATACGAAAAAAAAATAGCTTCCTGCGGTCGCCGAATTTTTTTCTATACGAAAAAAAAATAGCTTCCTGCCGTCGCCGAATTTTTTTCTATACGAAAAAAAAATAGCTTCCTGCGGTCGCCGAATTTTTTTCTATACGAAAAAAAAATAGCTTCCTGCGGTCGCCGAATTTTTTTCTATACGAAAAAAAAATAGCTTCCTGCGGTCGCCGAATTTTTTTCTATACGAAAAAAAATAGCTTCCTGCGGTCGCCGAATTTTTTTCTATACGAAAAAAAAATAGCTTCCTGCGGTCGCCGAATTTTTTTCTATACGAAAAAAAAATAGCTTCCTGCGGTCGCCGAATTTTTTTCTATACGAAAAAAAAATAGCTTCCTGCGGTCGCCGAATTTTTTTCTATACGAAAAAAAAATAGCTTCCTGCGGTCGCCGAATTTTTTTCTATACGAAAAAAAAATAGCTTCCTGCGGTCGCCGAATTTTTTCTATACGAAAAAAAAATAGCTTCCTGCGGTCGCCGAATTTTTTTCTATACGAAAAAAAATAGCTTCCTGCGGTCGCCGAATTTTTTTCTATACGAAAAAAAAATAGCTTCCTGCGGTCGCCGAATTTTTTTCTATACGAAAAAAAAATAGCTTCCTGCGGTCGCCGAATTTTTTTTTTCCAGCGGTCGCCGAATTTTTTTCTGTACGAAAAAAATAGCTTCCTGCGGTCGCCGAATTTTTTTCTGTACGAAAAAAATAGCTTCCTGCGGTCGCCGAATTTTTTTCTATAGACGAAAAAAATAGCATCCTGCGGTCGCCGAATTTTTTTCTGTACGAAAAAAATAGCTTCCTGCGGTCGCCGAATTTTTTTCTGTACGAAAAAAATAGCTTCCTGCGGTCGCCGAATTTTTTTCTGTACGAAAAAAATAGCTTCCTGCGGTCGCCGAATTTTTTTCTGTACGAAAAAAATTCGGCGACCGCTATACGGAAAAAATCCCTCACTGGGTTCGGCGAACTTTTTTCTATAGAAAAACATTTTTCCATAGGGAAAATTAGTCGTCCTACCCTGGAATCGACCATTATTTTTTTTTTTATTGAATTTTTTTCTATAGAAAAAATTTTTGTAATTCTCCTTCATTGTTGTTGTACTCACCCTTGAAATCGATGGCTGTTAATCTAAGTGATATCTCACGTTAATTATCTCCCCAACATCGAGTAGTGTAATTGCTGTAATAATTACATAGAACATGATTAACAACACATGTTCGGATGAAGAGTACATACATATGTCAAAAACATCTGTACACCCTATCTAAGGCCGGGTGGTGGTTTGGGTATGCGATAATCTACAGCCAGGTAGAATTCAAAGTGGCGAATCACGCTCTCCAGAGAGAGAGAGAGAGAGAGAGAGAGAGGGGCAACATATCTACACATATCTATCTGCATGGCGGAATGGTATGCGGCATCGACCTCCAAACTAATCCAATTAGAAAGGTAGAGGAAATAACAAAAACAACAGCAACAACAACTGGAATGGTTCACCAAATAAAAGACAACGAAATGGTGATAGTAAAATAATTGCAATCTAGCCGCCGGCGGGCAATACGAAAACAAAGAGAGAAAAAAATAAGCATTTGATGATCTTTGAATGAAAAACAAAAAAAAAGACGAAAAATGAAGACCAAAGTCAATGTAACATAAAATTTGAAAGCAAAACAAAAACAAAAAAAGAATAGAACACAAAAACCATGGAGCAAACATGAATCCGACCACAACAACAACACCCCAAGCCCATGATGAATAATGCCAACAACAAACATGAAAAATGATCATCACCAGCTACGACTTCTTCTTCCACTTTGCCAACTAAGGTCGCTGCACTTTGCTTTTAAATGGAAGCAGTAAAAAATGAAGACAATGGCTAATGAAGAAGTAGCAAGCGCTCCAAAACAAAGCCAAATCGCTACCAAACACCAAAGCCAACATCAATTGTACTAAGCGGCAAGAGCCTCTAATTTTTTTTCTCCATCCACCGAGATGAGAAGTAAGTCAACCGGTACACAACCAACAAACAAAAAACAAAAGAATTGAGATGTTGCTGGAGTTTACACATAACGCCATGGATCCGTTCATTACTGTCTAACGAACTGTGTCTGGGCTACGTGGTGCCCCTCCACAGAGTTAGAGCACCGATATCGCTCATGTCTATCCGAAGGTGATGGAGGTTGATCATGCTGGAAGATAAGTCCATTGGTAAATGGCCTTAGGGGTCATGCAATGTGATCTGGGAGAAAAAAGAGAGGGAGAGAGAAAGAGAGAGGCGCAAAGAGAGGGAGAAATTGCTACAAATTTTTCGCCAGATCACAGAGATGGATTTTTTTCCTATAAAAAATTTTTTTCTATAGAAAAATTCGCTTGACGCCAGGGATGGATTTTTTTGTATAGAAAAAATCACAGACCGCAGGGATGGATTTTTTCCATCGAAAAAATCACAGACCGCAGGGTTGGATTTTTTTCATCGAAAAAATCACAGACCGCAGGGTTGGATTTTTTCCATCGAAAAAATCACAGACCGCAGGGATGGATTTTTTCCTTAGAAAAAAATCACAGACCACAGGGTTGGATTTTTTTTCCATAAAAAAATCACAGACCACAGGGATGGATTTTTTCCATAGAAAAAAATTCACAGACCACAGGGATGAATTTTTTTCATAGAAAAAAATCCACAGACGACAGGGATGAATTTTTTTCCATAGAAAAAAATTCACAGACCACAGGGATGGATTTTTTTTCCATAGAAAAAATTCACAGACCACAGGGATGGATTTGTTTCCATAGAAAAAAATTCACAGACCACAGGGGTGGATTTTTGTCCATAGAAAAAAAATCACAGACCACAGGGACGGATTTGTTTCCATAGAAAAAAATTCACAGACCCCAGGGAAAAAAATTCAAAGACCCCAGGGATGGATTTTTTTTCTATAGAAAAAATTCACCGACCACAGCGATGGATTTTTTTCCATAGAAAAAAATTAACAGACCACAGCGATGGATTTTTTCCATAGAAAAAAATTCACAGACCACAGCGATGGATTTTTTTTCCTAAGAAAAAAATTCACAGACCACAGGGATGGATTTTTTTTCCTAAGAAAAAAATTCACAGACCACAGGGATGGATTTTTTTCCATAGAAAAAAATTCACCAGCCCCAGGGATGGATTTTTTTCCATAGAAAAAAATTCACAGACCACAGGGATGGATTTTTTTCCATAGAAAAAAATTCACAGACCACAGGGATGGATTTTTTTCCATAGAAAAAAATTCACAGACCACAGGGATGGATTTTTTTCCATAGAAAAAAATTCACAGACCACAGGGATGGATTTTTTTCCATAGAAAAAATTCACAGACCACAGGGATGGATTTTTTTCCATAGAAAAAAATTCACAGACCACAGGGATGGATTTTTTTTCCATAGAAAAAAATTCACAGACCACAGGGAGGGATTTTTTCCATAAAAAAATTCACAGACCGCAGAGAGGGATTTTTTTTCCATAGAAAAAAATTCACAGACCACAGGGATGGATTTTTTCCCATAGAAAAAAATTCGCCCGACCCCAGGGAGGGATTTTTTCGTCTATAGAAAAAAATTCGCCCGACCCCAGGGAGGGATTTTTTTCGTCTATAGAAAAAAATTCGCCCGACCC
Source organism: Musca domestica (assembly GCF_030504385.1). Lineage (NCBI taxonomy): Eukaryota > Metazoa > Arthropoda > Insecta > Diptera > Muscidae > Musca > Musca domestica. The sequence continues at coordinate 115,719 of NW_026712352.1, read as the reverse complement.
CAGGGAGGGATTTTTTTCGTCTATAGAAAAAAATTCGCCCGACCCCAGGGAGGGATTTTTTTCGTCTATAGAAAAAAATTCGCCCGACCCCAGGGAGGGATTTTTTTCGTCTATAGAAAAAAATTCGCCCGACCCCAGGGAGGGATTTTTTCGTCTATAGAAAAAAATTCGCCCGACCCCAGGGAGGGATTTTTTTCGTCTATAGAAAAAAATTCGCCCGACCCCAGGGAGGGATTTTTTTCGTCTATAGAAAAAAATTCGCCCGACCCCAGGGAGGGATTTTTTTCGTCTATAGAAAAAAATTCGCCCGACCACAGGGAGGGATTTTTTTCGTCTATAGAAAAAAATTCGCCCGACCACAGGGAGGGATTTTTTTCGTCTATAGAAAAAAATTCGCCCGACCACAGGGAGGGATTTTTTTCGTCTATAGAAAAAAATTCGCCCGACCACAGGGAGGGATTTTTTTCGTCTATAGAAAAAAATTCGCCCGACCACAGGGAGGGATTTTTTTCGTCTATAGAAAAAAATTCGCCCGACCACAGGGAGGGATTTTTTTCGTCTATAGAAAAAAATTCGCCCGACCACAGGGAGGGATTTTTTTTCGTCTATAGAAAAAAATTCGCCCGACCCCAGGGAGGGATTTTTTTCGTCTATAGAAAAAAATTCGCCCGACCCCAGGGAGGGATTTTTTTCGTCTATAGAAAAAAATTCGCCCGACCCCAGGGAGGGATTTTTTTCGTCTATAGAAAAAAATTCGCCCGACCCCAGGGAGGGATTTTTTTCGTCTATAGAAAAAAATTCGCCCGACCCCAGGGAGGGATTTTTTTCGTCTATAGAAAAAAATTCGCCCGACCCCAGGGAGGGATTTTTTCGTCTATAGAAAAAAATTCGCCCGACCCCAGGGAGGGATTTTTTTCGTCTATAGAAAAAAATTCGCCCGACCCCAGGGAGGGATTTTTTCGTCTATAGAAAAAAATTCGCCCGACCCCAGGGAGGGATTTTTTTCGTCTATAGAAAAAAATTCGCCCGACCCCAGGGAGGGATTTTTTTCGTCTATAGAAAAAAATTCGCCCGACCCCAGGGAGGGATTTTTTTCGTCTATAGAAAAAAATTCGCCCGACCCCAGGGAGGGATTTTTTTCGTCTATAGAAAAAAATTCGCCCGACCCCAGGGAGGGATTTTTTTCGTCTATAGAAAAAAATTCGCCCGACCCCAGGGAGGGATTTTTTTCGTCTATAGAAAAAAATTCGCCCGACCCCAGGGAGGGATTTTTTTCGTCTATAGAAAAAAATTCGCCCGACCCCAGGGAGGGATTTTTTTCGTCTATAGAAAAAAATTCGCCCGACCCCAGGGAGGGATTTTTTTCGTCTATAGAAAAAAATTCGCCCGACCCCAGGGAGGGATTTTTTTCTATAGAAAAAAATTCGCCGATCCCATGGAGGGATTTTTATTTTTTCGTATAGAAAAAATTTCGCCGACCTCATGGAAGGATTTTTTTCGTATAGAAAAAAATTCGCCGACCCCATGGAGGGATTTTTTTTCTATAGAAAAAAATTCGCCGACCCCATGGAGGGATTTTTTTTCTATAGAAAAAAATTCGCCGACCCCACGGAGGGATTTTTTTCTACAGAAAAAAATTCGCCGACCCCATGGAGGGATTTTTTTCTACAGAAAAAAATTCGCCGACCCCATGGAGGGATTTTTTTTTCTATAGAAAAAAATTCGCCAACCCAATGGAGGCAATTTTTTTCGTCTATAGAAAAAATTCGCTCGACCCCAGGGAGGCAATTTTTTTTGTCTATAGAAAAAATTCGCTCGACCCCAGGGAGGCAATTTTTTTCGTCTATAGAAAAAATTCGCTCGACCCCAGGGAGACAATTTTTTTCGTCTATAGAAAAAATTCGCTCGACCACAGGGAGGCAATTTTTATCGTCTATAGAAAAAATTCCCTCGACCCCAGGGAGGCAATTTTTTTCGTCTATAGAAAAAATTCGCTCGACCCCAGGGAGGCAATTTTTTTCGTCTATAGAAAAAATTCGTTCGTCTATAGAAAAAATTTTTTCAATAGAAAAAATGCGCCGACCCAATCGAGGATTTTTTTTTTTTGGAAACAAATTCGCCGACCCCACAGAGGTAGATTTTTCTATAGAAAAAATTCGCCGACCCCAGGGAGGCATTTTTTTCTTTAGGAAAAAATTCGCTGGGATTTTTTTCTTTAGGAAAAAATTTTCCGACCCCAGGGAGGGATTTTTTTTCTTTAGGAAAAAATTCGACCCCAGGGACGGATTTTTTTTAGGAAAAAATTCGACCCCAGGGATGGATTTTTTCCTTAGCTAAATAAACACAGATGCAAGTTTTTCTCCACAAAAAATTTTTCGAAATTCATTTAATTAACGAAAATTGATTGATTTTATTGACCAATAACTTATTGGCCGCATTCCTCAGACTCCAGCTCTATTGTCCGGTTCTTGTCTTGTCATTCTAATCACAGACCCGAACACAAAAGCTGTTTTGACTGCTCATTCGTTGTTGTGATTTTATTGTTTTCCTGTAATTTACCACTTCTATTCTAACGCTCCGATCACTGCTACACTGCCGCATTTTAGCCAGTTTATTGTTTTGTGGTTTCTAATTACATTACGATCTTTAATAATATGCTCCGAACACGATGATCATAGAATCCGGTGGCCACATGTTGGCATAACTTTGAGAATGTTCGAAACCCAAAGAGATGTTTGGAAAAGACAGAGAGAACGGCGGCTGCTGGCTTGGCAGGTGTATGACTTTGATGGAGCTCAGTTCGGCCGGAAAAATAACAAAGAGCCACTTTGTTATTTTAAATTCATGAAAGCAGCCTCTTTTGATTTTGAGTTTTTTTTTTTTTTTTTTTTTTTTTTTTTTTTTGTTGGCTGAACTCTAATGCTCACATCGCAGACACCGAAAGATTACGAAAAATATCCGGTGCTAATTTATGCTGCTGCACTCAAAGCCACTTCCAGCCATTATTTGTAGTTTGCCACGAAAATTGGGAAATTTCGTTTATCAAAAAACAGAGGAAATTGAGTGGTTGAAGTTAGTGTCAAAATATTTGTTTGTTTCGACGAAAAATAATTTTTTCCTAAAGAAAAAAATCCATCCCTGAGGTCTGTGACATTTTTTCTAAAAAAATCTAAAAAAAAATCCATCCCTGGAGACTGTGATATTTTCTTCTATAGAAAAAAAAATCCCTCCCTGGGTTCGGTGAATTTTTTTCTATAGAAAAAAAAATCCCTCCCTGGGTTCGGTGAATTTTTTTCTATAGAAAAAAAAAATCCCTCCCTGGGTTCGGTGAATTTTTTTCTATAGAAAAAAAATCCCTCCCTGGGTTCCGTGAATTTTTTTCTATGGAAAACAATCCATCCCTGGGTTCGGTGTATTTTTTTCTATAGAAAAAATCCCTCCCTGGGTTCGGTGTATTTTTTTCTATAGAAAAAATCCCTCCCTGGGTTCGGTGAATTTTTTTCTATAGAAAAAAATCCCTCCCTGGGTTCGGTGAATTTTTTTCTATAGGAATAAAAATCCATCCCTGGGGTCGGTGAATTTTTTTCTATGGAAAAAAAAATCCATCCCTGGGGTCTGTGAATTTTTTTCAAGAGAAAAAAAATCAATTCCTGGGGTCCATGATTTTTTTTCAAGAGAAAAAAATCCATTCCTGGGGTCCATGAATTTTTTTCAAGAGAAAAAAATCCATTCCTGGGGTCCATGAATTTTTTTCAAAAAAAAATCCATTCCTGGGGTCCATGAATTTTTTTTCAAGAGAAAAAAATCCATTCCTGTGGTCCATGAATTTTTTTCAAGAGAAAAAAATCCATTCCTGGGGTCCATGAATTTTTTTCTATGGAAAAAAATCCATTCCTGGGGTCCATGAATTTTTTTCAATGGAAAAAAATCCATTCCTGGGGTCCATGAATTTTTTTCAATGGAAAAAAATCCATTCCTGGGGTCCATGAATTTTTTTCAATGGAAAAAAAATCCATTCCTGGGGTCCATGAATTTTTTTTTATGGAAAAAAAATCCATTCCTGGGGTCCATGAATTTTTTTCTATGGAAAAAAAATCCATTCCTGGGGTCCATGAATTTTTTCAATGGAAAAAAATCCATTCCTGGGGTCCATGAATTTTTTTCAATGGAAAAAAATCCATTCCTGGGGTCCATGAATTTTTTTCAATGGAAAAAAATCCATTCCTGGGGTCCATGAATTTTTTTCAATGGAAAAAATCCATTCCTGGGGTCCATGAATTTTTTTCTATGGAAAAAAAATCCATTCCTGGGGTCCATGAATTTTTTTCTATGAAAAAAAAAAATCCATTCCTGGGGTCCATGAATTTTTTTCTATGGAAAAAAAATCCATTCCTGGGGTCCATGATTTTTTTTCTATAGAAAAAAATCCATTCCTGGGGTCTGTGAATTTTTTTCTAGAGAAAAAAATCCATCCCTGGGGTCAGTGAATTTTTTTCTAGAGAAAAAAATCCATCCCTGGGGTCTGTGAATTTTTTTCTAGAGAAAAAAATCCATCCCTGGGGTCTGTGAATTTTTTTCTAGAGAAAAAAATCCATCCCTGCGTTCTGTGAATTTTTTTCTAGAGAAAAAAATCCATCCCTGGGTTCTGTGAATTTTTTTCTAGAGAAAAAATCCATCCCCGGGTTCTGTGAATTTTTTTCTAGAGAAAAAATCCCTCCCTGGGTTCGGTGAATTTTTTTCTATAGAAAAAAATCCCTCCCTGGGTTCGGTGAATTTTTTTCTATAGAAAAAAATCCCTCCCTGGGTTCGGTGAATTTTTTTTCTATAGAAAAAAATCCCTCCCTGGGTTCGGTGATTTTTTTTCTATGGAAAAAAATCCATCCCTGGGGTCTGTGAATTTTTTTCTATGGAAAAAAAATCCCTCCCTGGGTTCGGTGAATTTTTTTCTATGGAAAAAAATCCATCTTTGGGGTCTCTGAATTTTTTTCAATGGAAAAAAATCCATCCCTGTGGTCTGTGAATTTTTTTCTATGGAAAAAAATCCATCCCTGTGGTCTGTGAATTTTTTTCTATGGAAAAAAATCCATTCCTGGGGTCCATGAATTTTTTTCTATGGAAAAAAATCCATTCCTGGGGTCCATGAATTTTTTTCTATGGAAAAAAATCCATTCCTGGGGTCCATGAATTTTTTTCTATGGAAAAAAATCCATTCCTGGGGTCCATGAATTTTTTTCTATAGAAAAAAATCCCTCTCTGGGATCGGTGAATTGTTTTTCTATAGACGAAAAAATCCATCCCTGGGGTCTGTGAATTTTTCTATGGAAAAATAATCCCCTCCGGGATTTGGTGAATTTTTTTCTATGGAAAAAAATCCATCCCTGAGGTCTGTGAATTTTTTCCATGGAAAAAATCCATCCCTAAGGTCTGTGAATTTTTTTCTATGGAAAAAAATCCATCCATGAGGTCTGTGAATTTTTTTCTATGAAAAAAAATCCATCCCTGTGTTCCGTGATTTTTTTTGTTTCAATGAAAAATAAATATCCCTTGGATATAACAAAAATCCCCAAAATATCTCCATGCACAAAACTGAAATCGTCATTATTGCTAAGGTAAATATTATTTTTATTTTTAATCTCTGTGTAAATATGAAAAAAAAAAATACATTTAACATTTAATTGTGCCATTAACTACCTCATCTACTGTTAAATAAAATTCATAACCAAAATATTTTCACACCTGATTTCTTATCTTCTTACCGCAATAATATTTTTTCGCTAATAATAAACTGACCTCAATTTTATCGAGAAAAAAAAACAAGTGTTGGGGAAGACAAAGACGAAGGAGAAAGGTAAATAAGAAATATTTACCAAAAACTTAATTTAATTTCGTGGTGATAGGAATTCAGCTATAAGGAAAAGTTGTTAATTTGGCAATTGAATAATTCGTTTTTTTTTTTGCAGTTGGAGAAAGAGAAAATCAATATACCAGGAAATATTTTTGATAACAGTATTTTTTTTGGTTGTGGCTTTGTCCATGCCCATTATTTGCACTTCCTGCATAAAAAAAAAATATTTATTTGTGGAAAATATTGGCGTGGAATGTGGTTAAAAATTCATAAATCTGAAATTTGCATAAAACAAGGAAGTGGAATTGGTGGAATTTTGTAGGTTTTGAAAGGGGAGTCAAAACGAAGCTTTAAACTACATTTTAGCGGCAAGGTGTTAATGAAGAAAATATTCTACACTGAATTTTATTATGGGTCACCTAATAAAAGAAACTTGTGGAACTTATCTATATGTGTAAAAAATCGGTAGTAAAATTGGGCATATCTACCTGAAGTAATTTTTTATCATTATATGTATTTCGTATATTGCTTGAAAATGACCAAAATTCTCCCACAAAATCTCTATTTAGGGGAAATGTGTCAAGGGTGAAAATATTCTACATTTAATTCCATTGTAGGCCACCGAACAAAAGATATCGCTAAAAGTAATATATATTCGTGAAAATCGACAATAAAATTGGGTAAATGTACGAAAAAATATATTTTTGACCGTTACAGCACATATTTTGCATATTGAATAAAAACCAGGCGATTTCTCGCACCCAACTTTATTTTATGAGAATATTGTCAATGGAGAAAATATTCTACACTAAATTTCACCATAGGTTACCGAACAAAAGATATCGCTAAAAGTAATATATGTCATTGAAAATCGACAATAAATATGGGTATATATGAGAAATATATGTTTGACTCTTACAGCACATATTTTGCATATCGAACAAATACAAGGTGATTTCTCGCATAAAACTTTATTTTATGAGAATATTGTCAATGGAGAATATGTTCTACATCAAATTTCACTGCAAGTTACCGAACAAAAGATATCTGTAAAACTAATGTATGTCCGGGAAAATCGGCAATAAAATTGGGTATATGTGTGAGAAATATATGTTTGACACCTATATCACATCTTTTGTATATTCAATAAAAACGAGACGATTTCTCGCATCAAACTTCACTTTAGGAGCTCAGTATCAAAGGAGAAAATATTCTACATCCAATTTCACTATAGGTTACCGAACAAAGGATATCTGTTAAACTAATGTATGTCCGCGAATATCGGCAATAAAGTATAGAGTATATATGAGAAATATATGTTGGACCCTTAGCACATATTTCGTATATTAACAAAAGCCAGCCGATTTTTCACACTAAACTTCACTTTAGAAGCTCTGTATCAAAGGAGAAAATATTCTGCATCAAATTTTACTAAAGGTCACCGAACAAATGAAATCTGTGCAACTAATATATATCCTTAAAAAATCGGCAATAATATCGTGTATAATGTGAAATATAAGTTTGACTTATATTGCACACATTTTGTATATGGAACAAACACAGCACGATTTCTCGCACCAAGCTTCATTTTTGGAACTCGATATCAAAGGAGAAAATATTCTACGCTAAATTTTACTATGGGTCACTGAGGAACAGAAATGTGTGGAACCATTTTATATCCCTTAAATATCGGCAGTGAAATCGGGTACTGAATCTAGATATAAATTTTTTACTCTTTTAACACATTTTTTTTATCGAAGAAAGACAACGCGATTTCTAGCACCAAACTTAATTTTAGAAGCCAGGTACCAAAAGAGAAAATATTCTACACCAAATTTTACTATGGGCCACTGAAGAACAAAAGTCTGTGGAACCTTTTTATATCCATTAAATATCGACGTTGAAATTGGGTATATAAACGAGAAATCAATTTTTTGCTCCTATAGCACACATTTTTATATCGAATGATGATAACGTAATTTTTTACACTTAACTTCATTTTAGAAGCTAGCTACCACTGGAGAAAATATTCTACACCAAATTTTACTATGGGTCACAGAAGAATAGAAATCTGTGGAACCATTGTATATCCCTTAAATATCGGCATCGAAATTAGGTACATAAGTGAGAAATACATTTTTACTCTAGTAGCACACATTTTTTATATCAAAGGAAGGCAATGCGATTTCTCGCACCAATCTACATTTTAGGAGCTCGGTATCAATTGAGAAAATATTCTACACTAAATTTTACTATGGGTTACTGAAGAACACAAATCTGTGGAACTACTTTATATCCCTTAAATATTGGCAATGAAAGTGAGTATATAAGCAAGAAATTCATTTTTTACTCTTATAGCACACATTTTTGTATCGACGGAAGAAAACGTGATTTCTCGTCTCAAACTTCATTTTAGGAGCTGGGTGTCAACGGAAAAAATATTCTACACTAAATTTAACTATGGGTCACAAAGGAGCAGAAATGTGTGGAACCATTGTGTATCCCTCAATTATCGGCATTGAAATTGGGTATACAAACGAGAAATCAATTTTTACTCCTTAGCACACATTTTTATATCAAAGGAAGGCAACGGGATTTCCCGCACCAAACTTCATTTTAGAAGCTAGGTACCAATGGAGAAAATATTCTACACTAAATTTAACTATGGGTCACTGAGGAACAGAAATATGTGGGACCATTTGCTATACCTTAAATATGGGCACTAAAATCGGGCATTGAAGTGAGAAATCAATTTTTACTCTTATATCACACATTTTTATATCAATGGAAGGCAATGCGATTTCTCGCACCAAACTTCATTTTAGAAGCTAGGTACCAATGGAGAAAATATTCTACACTAAATTTAACTATGGGTCACTGAAGAACAGAAATCTGTGGAACCATTTTATATTCCTTAAATATCGGCGATGAAGTTAGGTACATAAGTGAGAAATACATTTTTTACTCTCGTAGCACACATTTTTTATATCAAAGGAAGGCAACGTCATTTCTCACACCAAACCTAATTTTAGAAACTAGGTACCAAAAGAGAAAATATTCTACACAAAATTTAATTATGGGTCACTGAAGAACAGAAATATGTGGGATAATTTTATATTCCTTAAATATAGGCATTAAAATTGTGTACTAAAGTTAGAAATCAATTTTTTACTCTCGTAGCACACATTTTTATATCGAAGGAAGACAACGCGATTTCTCGCACTTAACTTCATTTTTGAAGCTAAGTACCAATGGAGAAAATATTCTACACCAAATTTTATGATAAGTCATTGAAGAACAGAAGTCTGTGGAACCATTGTATATTCCTCAAATATCGGCATAGAAAATGGGTACATAAACGTGAAATCAATTTTTGCTCTCATAGCACACATTTTTATATCGAAGGAAGACAACGCGATTTCTCGTACCAAACTTCATTTTAGGAGCTTGGTATCAAAGGAGGAAATATTCTACATCAAATTTCACTATAGGTCACCAAACAAGAGAAATCTACGGAACCATTGCATATTCCTTAAATATCGGCAATAAAGTTGGGTATATAAATGAGAAAAATATTTTCGGTCATATTGCAAATATTTTGTATATTCAACAAAAACAAAGCGATTTCTCGCACAAAACTTCATTTTAGAAGCTAGGTAGCAATGGAGAAAACATTCTACTCAAAAATATACTATGGGTCACTGAAGAAAAGATCTCTGTGGAACCATTGTATATTCCTTAAATATCGGCAATGGAATTGGGTACATAAGTGAGAAATACATTTTTTGCTCTCGTAGCACACATTTTTATATCAAAGGAAGGCAACGTGATTTCTCGCACCAAAGTTCATTTTAGAAGCTTGGTACCAATGGAGAAAATATTCTACACTAAATTTAACTATGGGTCACTAAAGAAGAAAAGTCTCTGGAACCATTTTATATCCCTAAAATATCGACAACGAGATTGGATATATAAGCTAGAAATTAATGTTTTACTCTCATGGCACACATTTTTATATCGAAGTAAAGACAACGTGATTTCCCGCACAAAACTTCATTTTAGAAGCTAGGTACCAATGGAGAAAATATTCTACACTAAATTTAACTATGGGTCACTGAAGAACAGAAATCTGTGGAACCATTGTATATCTCTTAAATATCTGCAACGCAAATGGGTACATAAGCAAGAAATCCATTTTTTGCTCTTATAGCACACATTTTTATGTCAAAGGAAAACAACGCGATTTCTCGCACCAAACTTCATTTTAGTAGCTAGGTATCAATAGAGAAAATATTCTACACTAAATTTAACTATGGGTCACTGAAGAACAGAAATCTGTGGAACCATTTTATATTCCTTAAATATCGGCGATGAAGTTAGGTACATAAGTGAGAAATACATTTTTACTCTCGTAGCACACATTTTTAGATCAAAGGAAGGCAACGCGATTTCTCGCACTAAACTTCATTTTAGAAGCTAGGTACCATTGGAGAAAATATTCTACACTAAATTTTACTATGGGTCACTGAAGAACAGAAATATGTGGGACCCTTTTATATCCCTTAAATATAGGCATTGAAATCGGGTACTGAAGTTAGAAATCAATTTTTTACTCTCCTAGCACACATTTTTATATGAAAGGAAGACAACTTGATTTTCCGCACCAATCTTCATTTTAGAAGGTAGGTACCAATGGAGAAAATATTTTACACCAAATTTTGCTATGGGTCACAGAAGAACAGAAATCTGTGGAATCATTTTATATCCCTTAAATATCGGCATTGAAATTGGGTATTTAAGCGAGAAATCAATTTTTTGCTCCTATAGCACACATTTTTATATCGAATGAAGATAACGTAATTTTTTGCACTTAACTTCATTTTAGAAGCTAGGTACCAATGAAGAAAATATTCGACACCAAATTTTACTATGGGTCGCTGAAGAACAGAAATCTGTGGAACCATTTTATATTCCTTAAATATCGGCGATGAAGTTAGGTACATAAGTGAGAAATACATTTTTACTCTCGTAGCACACATTTTTATATCAAAGGAAGGCAACGCGATTTCTCGCTCCAAATTTCATTTTAGAAGCTAGGTATCAATGGAGAAAATATTCTACACTAAATTTAACTATGGGTCACTGAAGAACAGATATCTGTGGAACCATTTGATATACCTTAAATATCGGCTTTGAAATTGGGTATATAAGCAAGAAATCCATTTTTTACTCTTATAGCACACATTTTATATTGAAAAAGAACGAGCCGATTCCTCGCACAAAATTTCATTTTAGAAGCTAGGTACCAATGGAGAACATATTCTACACTAAATTTTACTATGGGTTACTGAAGAACAGAAATATGTGGAACCATTGTATATCCCTCAAATATAGGCATTAAAATTGTGTACTGAAGTTAGAAATCAATTTTTTACTCTTATGGCACACATTTTTATATCGAAGAAAGGCAAAGCGATTTCTCGTACCAAACTTCATTTTAGAAGCTTGGTACCAATGGAGAAAATATTCTACACCAAATTTTACTATGGGTTACTGAAGAACAAAAATCTGTGGAACCATTTGATATCCCTTAAATATCGGCAATGAAATCGGGTATATAAGCGGAAATCATTGTTTTACTCTTACAGCACACATTTTTATATCAAAAGAAGGCAATGCGATTTTTCGCACCAATCTTCATTTTAGAAGCTAGGTACCAATGGAGAAAATATTCTACACTAAATTTAACTATGGGTCACAGAAGAACAGAAATCTGTTGAACCATTGTATATCCCTAAAAATAGGGCTTGAAATCGGGCATTGAAACGAGAAATCAGTTTTTTCACTCTTTTGGCAAATCGATCCAAATTCTACCATAAAACTTCGTCTTAGAGGCAAAATGTTAAAGAAGAAAATATTCTACGCCAAATTTGACTATAGGCATAATAAGAAAAATCTGTGGAATTTATATATATCCGTGAAAAATCGCTGCTTATATATAAAATGCGATATTTTTTCTAATTTTCTGGGAATTCTTTGACAGAGGAACCAAAAAGGACCAAAATCTCCCTCCAAACTTCTTTTTTAGGACATGTTTGTAAAATGAAAAATACTCTACACTAAATTTCTCTATGGGTCTCCACACTAAGGAGATCTGTAGATATAAAATATATCAGTAAAATATCGCTATCAAATTATATATATATATGTAGATATTTTTCAGCATTTTTGAGATTTTTTTCTTTTGGCATAGTAACCAAAAATGATCAAAATCTCCCTTTAAACTTCAATTTTGGGGCATGATGTCAAAAGAAAAAATATTCCGCACTAAATTTCACTATGGGTCACCAAATAACAAAAATCCGCAGAGCTAATAGTAAATGTGCCAGAAGGGGGATATTTACCCCCTAATTTAGATTGCATTGCAATGTAAGCTTTCAAAACGTCAATGCCTTATTTTTGGCTTTTATTTTATGAACTGCTGGATTTTCCTGTAATTTATTGAAAAGTAAATAAATAATAATTTTGTCCCCCAGTGTAATTTATCTTTTTGTTTATTAATTTCATTATTTCATTAAACTCACCCTTTTGCAAAAAAAAAAAAAAAAAAAAAAAAAACACATTCTGTCTCATCTCCAATTGCCGGTGATTGATTTTGCATTGTTTCGATTGAAAAAAAAAATTAAAAAAAAAAAAAACATTTATAAAAATTTACATATCTTCTATTCGCAATAATGATAAATTAAGTATTTTTATGACATCATGGGCAAAAATTACAGCTTGTTTCGTTTTAAGAAAATTTCAAACAAAACAGAATAAAAAATGATAAAAAAAAAATAGCAACAACACCTCAAGAATTTTAACATAAAATACAAAATTGGTGCTAGTCATTGTCGTCGATAATTATAAGCATTCTGTCAGAGGCAGATTCGGTCACATGGCTTCGAGAATGTCATCATTTTTTTATTTTTAAAAAAATTTCCTATTACATTGGCAGGGTGATTTTTATACCCTACACCACAAGGTGGTCAGGGTATTATGTCTTTGTGCATTTGTTTGTAACAGGCAAAAGGAAACGAGATAGACCCACAGTTCCTTTTGATGATCTGCATAGAATCACTTTCTGAGTCGATTTATGCATGTCCGTCCGTCCTTCCACCCGTCTGTCCGTCCATGTATTTTTGTAAACAAAATACAGGTCGCATTTATTGCATGATCCAGATGAAATTTTGCACAGATCATTTGTTTGGCCCAAGGACGAACCCTATTGAAATTGGAGATAATCGGTCAAAATTTAGATATAGCTCCCATATATATACTTCGTCCGATTTACATTTTATTGTGCACCACACGTGTAATATCAGCCCGAATTGTATGGAATTTTGCATATACGCCCAAACTAGGTCTGAAAATAAGTATGCCAAATTTGATCGAAATCGGTTCAAATATAGCTATAGCTCCCATATATATTGTTCTTCCGATTTATTATTTTTGTCCTCCGCAGCCGTAATATGCACTCTATAATAGCAATATTTGGGGAAATATCGCAAATACAGCTCAGAAATACATGTGCCAGATTTTATCGAGATCGGTTGGGATTTGTATATAGCTCCCATATATAACTTCGTCCGATTTGCCTTTTATTATGCACCTAACGTGTAATATCAGTTCGAATAGTACGAAATTTTGCACGTACGATCAGATTGGACCTGAAAATAAGTATGCCAAATTTGATCGAAATCGGTTTAAATATAGCTATAGCTCCCCTATATATTGTTCATCCGATTTGTTATTTTTGTCCTCCGCAGCCGTAATATGCACTCTGTAACAACAGTATTTGGGGATAAATATCAAATACAGCCCAGAAATACATGTGCCAAATTTTATCGAGATCGGTTCAGATTTGGATATAGCTCCCATATATATACTTCGTCCGATTTACCTTATATTGTGCACCAAACGTATAATATATGTCCAAATGGGATGAAATTTCACTCAAATGTGTATAATGTATGCAGGACTTTTGGAATTGAAAATGGGTCATGTAGGTCCACGTTTTCGTATAGCCCTCATATAACGGTACACCCCGATATTCGGTATTTTGATGATTTTAGCGACATTATTCACCGGAATTGTTTCAAATTTGGTATTTGAAGTTCGTAATAGATACTACAGCCTGTGAAGCAAAATTGTCTGTGCAGGTCCACGTCTTCGTATAGTCCCCGTATAATGGTACCTCCCAATATTCGGTATTTTGATGATTTTAGCGACATTTTTCACCGGAATTGTTTCAAATTTGGCATATGAAGTTCGTAATGGGTACTACAGTCTACGACGGAAAATTGTCTGTGTAGGTCCACGTCTTCGTACAGCCCCCTTATAAGGGTACCTCCCGATATTCGGTATTTTGATGATTTTAGCGACAATATTCACCGGAATTGTTTCGAATTTCGTAATGAGAGTTCGTAATGGATACTACAGCCTATGACAGAAAATTGTCTGTGCAGGTCCACGTCTTCGTATAGCCCCCTTATAACGGTACCTCCCGATATTGGGTATTTTAATGATTTTAGCGACATTATTAACCAGAATTGTTTCCAATTTGGCATTTGAAGTTCGTAATAGATACTAGAGCATAACACAGAAAATGGACCATGTAGGTCAACGTCTTCGCGTAGCCCCCATGTAACGGTACCACCCGATATTCGGTATTTTGATGATTTCACCGACATTATTTACCGGAATTGTTTCAAATTTAGTATTTGAAGTTGGTAATAGATATTACAGCCTGTGACAGAAAATTCTCTGTGTAGGTCAATGTCTTCGTATAGCCCCCATATAACCGTACCTTCCGATATTCGGTATTTTGTTGATTTTAGCGACACTTTTTCACCGGAATTGTTTCAAATTTAGTATTTGAAGTTCGTAATAGATACTACAGCTTCTGGCAGAAAATTGTCTGTGCAGGTCCATGTCTTCCTATAGCCCCCATATAACGGTACATCCCGATATTCGGTATTTTGATGATTTCAGCGACATTATCCACCGGAATTGTTTCGAATTTGGAATTTAAAGTTGGTAATTGATACTGCAGCCTAACACAGATAATGAGCCATGTAGGTCCACGTCTTTGTATAGCACCCATATAACGGTTCCTCCCGATATTGGGTATTTTGATGATTTTAGCGACATTATTCACCGATTTTTTTTTATGTTTCGCATTTGAATATTGTAATGGCTTATGACAAAAGTTACCTATGCAGGTCCATGTCGTCGTATAGACCCTAATATACGGCTACATTCGGTATTTTTAAGATTTTAACAGAATTTTTAACGGATTTTTTTTGTTTTTTTTTTTTTTTTTTTTTTTTTTTTTTTTTTTTTTTTTTTTTTTTTTGAAAATTGCCAAATTTGTACCAAATGGTGTAGGGTATTCAAAGTTCGGCCCGGCTGAACTTACAGCCTTTTTACTTGTTTAATATAATTTTTAATAGAAGCATTCCTATTTTATAAAAAAAAATATTTAAAAAAAATACTTTTAAAAAAATAAATAATTAATAAATAATTTTTTTAAATATTTTTTTTTTAATATTTTTTTTTAATATTTTTTAAAATATTTTTTTTTAATATTTTTTTAAATATTTTTTTTATAAAATAGGAATGCTTCTATTAAAAATTATATTAAACAAGTTAAAAAGCTGTAAGTTCGGCCAGGCCGAACTTTGAATACCCTTCACCATTCGGAACGGAATTTGGCAATTTTCAAAAAAAAAAAAAAAATAAAATAAAAAATAAAAAAAAATAAAATCCGTTAAAAATTCTGTAAAAATTAAATAATTTTTTTAAATAATTTTTTTAAATATTTTTTTTAATATTTTTTTTTTATAATATATATTTTTAATATATATAAATGTTTGGCTTTCAAAATAATTACTATTTTTCCTTTTGGATCCCTGCTTTCTAATTGTCAAAACCACAACATCCCAAAATGTGGATTTCAATGATAAAAGAGAAAAGATACCCCAAACCGCTTATTTTGTTGAAAAAAAAAACAAAATAAATAAAATTAAAAAACAAGCTTCAGAGAAGTACTCAAAGCTTCCCTGTTCATAGATGACCCAAATTTTTTGGTTGAGTTTTGTTTTTTGTTTTTTGAATACAAATCAAATTGATGTGTTGATTTGATCAAGAACTTTCAACATATCAGGCAAATAGACAGCTCTTGTGGTCTTTGGTCTGGTCGGGTTGGTTATTCAATCCCTTGTGTGCTTTCCAAAAAAAAAGAAAAAAAAAAAAAAAACGAAAACTTAGCTCAGCATCTGTTGTTCTGATGTTTGAGTATTTTTTTTTTGTTTGTTTTTTTTTTTTTTTTTTTTTTAATGGCCCACAAAAGAATTCTTTTGGAGGCTATGGCAAAACAAAGTGTCCGGAATGTTTGCATAGACCAGCCATTTATAGAAGTTACGCTCGCAGCTGGGCAAATAACAGCTAGACCTGCAAATAACAATAACAAGTCGTGATCGTCAGTCACAGCCATGATTGTAAGAGTGTGTGTCCGTCACTTATTTTGTAGACCCAAAAAAAAAAAAAAAAAAAAAAAAACGTCGAAAAAAAATTGAAACCAAAATATAAACAATTAAATTGAGTTTATTTAGAACTTGGGGGTCCCTCAATGAGGCCGGCTGACAGCCGTGTTGTTAGTGGTTTAATGAATGAAAATCAACGCTAAATTAAAGCAAACATTTAGACTAAGCCATAGACCATGGGCCATGGCGTCTTAAACATTTTTGAAAATCAGTTGTTAAATTTTTGTAAAATGTTCTGGAGGCCTTGCCAGTTTTTTGTTTTTACTTCAGGCCATTAATAACTCGATTTTTACAATTTTGACCCACTACTCGACGCCTGTGCGAAATTTAATGGCCACCAGTTTTGTGGCTGGACACTTTCAGCTGGCACTGGAGGAAAGTCGAGAAAAATAAAGAGTGAAATTTCAATGATTTTTTTTTCGGCGGCCTCTTGCATTCTCCGCCATTAGTTCTTGAAAAGCTTTCAAACCAGTTGGCCATACAAAAATATTTGCCAGCCATCATCCATCCAACCATGAAAACAGCAAGATATCCCAGGGTGTTCTCTTACCTCCCGCCGTAAAACCTGAAACTGAAATCAAATTCGCTTTCTTTTAATTTCACCCCAAAAAAAAAAAATAAATAAATAAATAAAAATAAAAAAAAATAAAAAAAAAATTATGGTTCAAAAAAAAAAAAAAATAAATAAAAAATAATTTTATTAAAAAAGGGGTCTGCAAAGAGTGAAAGAATAATTTTCACACGCTCTTTGATTGTAGTTATTTAAATAAAGGAAAAAAAAAAACAATAAAAAAAAAAAAAACATTAAAATATCAAAAAAAAAATACTTAATTAAAAAAATATATATAAAACCCCACCTTGGGCGCCATGTGAGCAAATCACTTTTTTTGAAAGATTCGGAAACAATATTTTAAAAATACATCGCTACAAAATATTTAAAAAAATTTAATTTTTTTTCTTAAAAATAACCCAGGACAGACAAGTTCGAGACCTCAAAAATAATTATGTTTCAAAGACGGAAATATTAAATCAGACGTTCTATGATCACCAAATTTTAAATAAAATGGAAAAAATTAAAAAAAAATAATAACTGAACCCCACATTGGCCGCCATTTGAGAATATTTCCTAGAGGGAGCAACCGCCGTTAAAACTGTTCCACCGTCATTACAAAAAAATGTAAAAAATTTTTTATACCCTCCACCATTTGGAAAGAACTTGAAAAATTTAAAAAAAAAAATCCGTCAAAAAGTAACGCTCAAATGAAAACCTCTATGCGAAGACGTGGTGCTGGATAAGTAATTTTTTTGTCACGGGCTGTAGTAACGATTCCGAACTTTAAATTCGAAACAATTCCGATGAATAATGTCGCTAAAATCATCAAAATACCGAATATCGGGTACCTCCCAATTATATAGGGGCTATACGAAGTGGACCTGCACACACAATTCTCTGCCATAGACTGTAGTATCCATTACGAGCTTCAAATGCGAAATTTGAATTAATTCCAGTAAATAATGTCGCTAATATCATCAAAATACCGAATATTGGGTACCTCCCGATTATATAGGGGCTATACGAAGTGGACCTGCTCACACAATTTTCTGATATATCCTGTAGTATCCATTTCGAACTTCATATACCAAATTTGAAAGAATTCCAGTGAATATTCTCGCTAAAATCGCCAAAATACCGAATATAGGGAGGTACTGTTATATTGGGGGCTGTACGAAGACGTGGAACTGCACAGACAATTTTTTGTCACAGGCTATAGTATCCACAACGAACATCAAATAACAAATTTGAAAGAATTACGGTGAATAATGTCGCTAAAATCAACAAAATACCGAATATCGGGAGGTACCGTTATATGGGGGCTATGAGAAGAAGTGGACCTGCACAGACAATTTTCTGACTCGATAAAATTTAGCAAAGGTATTTCTGAGCTGTATTTGATATATTTCCTCAAATATTGTCGTTACAGAGTGCATATTACGGCTGTGGAGGACTAAAATAACAAATCGGATGAACAATATATATGGGAACTATAGCTATATCTGAACCGATTGCAATCAAATTTTGCATACTGGCTTCTAGACTCAATTCGGTCGTAAGTGCCAAATTTCATCCCATTTGCACAAATATTAGACGCTTGGTGCACAATAAAAGGTAAATCGGACGAAGTTATATATGGAAGCTATATCCAAATCTGAACCGATCTCGATAAAATTTGGCAAAGATATTTCTGAGCTGTATTTGCGATATTTCCCCAAATATTGTTGTTACACAGTGCATATTACGGCTGTGGAGTACTAAAATAACAAATCGGATGAACAATATATATGGGAGCTATAGCTATATCTGAACCGATTTCGATCAAATTTTGCATACTAGCTTCTAGACTCAATTCGGTCGTAAGTGCCAAATTTCATCCCATTTGCACAAATATTAGACGTTTGGTGCACAATAAAAAGTAAATCGGACGAACTTATATTTGGAAGATATATCCAAATCTGAACCGATCTCGATAAAATTTAGCAAAGTTATTTCTGAGCTGTATTTGATATATTTCCCCAAATATTATTGTTACAGAGTGCATATTACGGCTGTGGGTAACAAATATAACAAATCGGATGAACAATATATATGGGAGCTATGGCTATATCTGAACCGATTTCGATCAAATTTGGCATACTTATTTTCAGGCCTAATATGGTTGTATGTGCAAAATTCCATACTAGTAGTGCTGATATTATACGTTTGGTGCACAATAAAAAGCAAATCGGACGAAGATATATATGGGAGCTATATCTAAATTTTGACCGATTATCTCCAATTTCAATAGGGTTCGTCCTTGGGCCAAACAAATGATTTGTGCAAAATTTCATCTGGATCGGGTAGTAAATGCGAATTGTACTATGTTTACAAAAATACATAGACAGACGGACGGACGGACGGACATGCATAAATCGACTCAGAATGTGATTCTATGCAGATCATCAAAAGGAACTATGGGTCTATTTCGTTTCCTTTTGCCTGTTACAAACAAATGTACAAAGACATAATACCCTGACCCTCACCTTGTGGTGTAGGGTTTAAAAAGTAGGGGGTAATATTAGCCTAGAGGAGAGGAGAAAATACATATGTAAACTTGGTAATATTGAGATCGGTTCGGTTTTAACATTTTTGCCTCATTAGTTGTCTGGATTCATTTATCATATCCCATATTTTAAGTTCAGAATTAAAAATTCCATTTTAAAAATAATTTTTGGCTTACCCCACCCCCTTGGCAAAAAATACACCCTGAGAAGCCAAAAAAAAAAAAAAAAAATAAAAAAAAAAAATAAAAAAAGAAAAAAAAACTCGAAGTTCAAAAAACAACCACTTCACAATTTGTTTTTTTATTATTGTTATTATTTTCAATAACAAAACATTGCCAAAATCATACAACAACAACAAAAAACGACACATCATCTTTGAGGCAAAAAATAAAAAAAATCCAAAAATAACAAATAAAAAATATTATTATTATAATTGAGTAAATATTAGGAAGAGGAAAACAATCGCAAAACAATAACTCACATTCGAACATCACAACATTCAACATCTGTCAATATTTGAGTTTCATACCTGAAAAAGAAGGGAGAAGAGAAAAAATGAAAATAAAAAAAATAATAATTAAAATAACATTTTTAACATTGAGCCATTGCAGACAATTGAATTGAAATTTTGTGGAAATTTTTTTTGTTCAATTTATTGAGGTTATAAAAACAATTAAAATAAATAAATAATTGTGAGCCAAAAATATTTAGAAAAACATTGAAAAGAGTATTTGGGAATAGTCTATAAAAATTGGGAAATATTCGAATTTGTGGAGAATTTTTTTAAATATTCGATCGTTAGGAGATCTGAAATATCTGAAACTTTTCAAAAAAAATCTCCCAGAAGAAGAAAATTTTAAAAAAATTAAAAAAAAAAAATTCTTTGCCATGAAAATCTTGTGAAGTCTTGGTCTATATGTCCAAGTTCCGAGATATTTCCGGCTTCCTCAAAAAAACAGAAAATCTCCCACCTTTAAATCATAAAAATATCTTAGAAATATTTAGAAAATTTGAAAATTATATTCGATGGGCTCATTTAAAAAAAAAAATAAATAAAAATAAATAAATAATAAAAAAATAAATAAAATAAATAATATATATATAGAAATTTTTAAATATTCCAGCGTTATGAGATCTGAAATATCTGAAACTTTTCAAAAAAAATCTCCCAGAAGAAGAAAATTTTACAAAAATCTAAAAAAAATTCTTTGCCATGAAAATCCTGTAAAGTCTTGGTCTATATGTCTAAGGTCCGAGATATTTCAGTCTTCCTCGAAAAACAGAAAATCTCCCACTTTTAAATCAAAAAAATATCTCAGAAATATTTAGAAAATTTTGAAAATAATATTCGATGGGCTCATTTAAAAAAATATCTTTGCCATGAAAATCTTACAAAATCTAATCTTACATGGCCTAAGGTCCGAGACTTTTCAGCCCACCTCTAAAAGCAGAAAAGTTCCCAACTTTAAAGTAGAAAATCTCTCCAAATTATTGAAAAGTTATAAAAGCATTTTTGGGTAAGTTAATTCAAAATGAGGGCATTTATTTTTTTTACCGGAAACATCCTCTAAAATATTAGAAATCTCCGTTCAAAGCTCCAAATTTTTCGGTTCACATCTCAAAAATATTTAGAAAATTTGAAAATAATATTTGGAAATAGACTATTCAGCTTGAGCCAGATTTAAAATGAATTTAAATGTTTTTCCGTTGTCAAGGAAAGTAAGGAGTTCGTGAATCTCCCTTTTATATCCCCAAAACCCGAGACTTTTCAGCCCACGTCTTTAAGGATTTTCAGTTCACCTCTCACGAAAAAAAAAAAAAAAAGTGAAAACAACGCTTTGGAATAGCTTATTTAATTTTTTAGGTAGGTCCACGTTTTGGTATAGCCCCCATATAACGGTACCTCCCGATATTCGGTATTTTGATGATTTTAGCGATTTTGTCCACCGGAATTGTTTCAAATTTGTTATTTGATGTTCGCAATGGATGCTACAGCTTAAGACAGAAAATTGTCTGTGCCGGTTCACGTCTTCGTACAGCCCCCATATATCGGTACCTCCTAATATTCGGTATTTTGATGATTTTAGCAACATTATTCACCGGAATTGTTTCAAATTTGGTATTTGATGTTCGCAATGGATGCTACAGCCCATGACAGAAAATTGTCTGTGCAGGTTCACGTCTTCTCATAGCCCCCATATAGCGGTACCTCCCTATTTTCGGTATATTGACGATTTTAGCGACCATATTCACTGGAATTGTTTCGAATTTGGTATTTGAAGTTCGTAGCGGATACTACAGTCTATCACAGAAAATTGTCTGTACAGGTCCACGTCTTAGTATAGCCCCCATATAACGGTACCTCCCGATATTCGGTATTTTGATGATTTTAGCGACATTATTCACCGGAATTCTTTCAAATTTGATATTTAATGTTCGAAATGGGTATTACAGTCTATGACAGAAAATTGTCTGTGCAGGTCCACGTCTTCTCATAGCCCCCATATAACGGTACCTCCCTATTTTCGGTATATTGACGATTTTAGCGACCATATTCACCGGAATTGTTTCAAATTTGGTATTTGATGTTCGCAATGGATGCTACAGCCTATGACAGAAAATTGTCTGTGCAGGTCCACTTCTTCTCATAGCCCCCATATAACGGTACCTACCTTTTGATGATTTTAGCGACATTATTCACCGGAATTGTTTCAAATTTGGTATTTGATGTTCGCAATGGATGCTACAGCCTATGACAGAAAATTGTCTTTGCAGGGCCACAGAATTTTAACGGTTTTTTTTTTTTTTTGTTTTTTAAAAATTGCCAAATTCGTTCAGAATGGTGGAGGGTATTTAAAATTCGGTCTGGCCGAACGTAGCTGATTTTTTTGCTTTTTCATTTTTTAATTTTTCTAAACTGGATCACATATTATTTGCCATTGCAAATTATACCTCTTTCTTACCTCCGAGAAAAAAAAATAAAAAATCAAACAAAAGAACTAAAAAGCCGCCATCAAGTGTATTATACTTAAAATAAGCCGCCTTAATTTTGAAATAATTTTAGCAAAAAAAAAAAAAAAAAAAAAATATCAAAGGCCCATAAAAAGTGAACGCCAAAAACTTCAATGAAATTTCGAAATTATTTCCGGATTTTTTGTTTCCACACCAATCAATAAATAATCAAAACAATTTTTGGGGAAGCCAAAAATAATAATAATTATTATTTTTAGTAGAAAAAAAAAAAAAAACGAGATCAATTTGGAGATGACAAGGCAGGTTTTTTTTTTTTGCGAAAATATTTTTGAGTGTTTGTTTTGGTGTTGTGGGATTCATACCTAAAATCTCAATAAGGAAGGTTATTTAAATATCGTAAATATTAAATAATATTTTTTATAACGGGCCTTCAAAAAATAATGTCTAGAAGAACACAATGCAGCATTTAAAAAAATATAATTTTTTTTAAATTTTGAATTTAAAAAAATATAAATTAAGAAAAAAAATAAAAATTAAAAAAAAAAAATAAAAACTAAAAAAAAAATTAAAAAAAAATAAAAATTAAAAAAAAAAAAATAAAAATTAAAAAAAAAATAAAAATTAAAAAAAAAAATAAAAATTAAAAAAAAATAAAAATAAAATAAAATATTTTTAAGAAATTCATAATATATAAATTATTACGGGCCTTCCAAAAAATAATGTTTAGAAGAACACAATGCAACATGTTTAAAAATATAAATTTTTTTTCTTGAAGAATTTTGAATATATTTTTAGAAAAAAATTAAAAAAATATATTTTTAAAAAATTCCTAATATATAAAATATGACGGGCCTTCAAAAAAAAAAAAAAAATAATAATAATAATAATATTTAGAAGAACACAATGCAACATGTTAAAAAAATATTTTTTTTTCTTGAAGAATTTTGAACATATTTTTAGGAAAAAAATAAAAATTAAAAAAAAAATATTTTTAAAAAATTCCTAAAAAATTATTTTTTTGGCTATGATTAAATCATCATCTTTACAAAAAATATTCAAAAGAATATTCTAAGAACTATTCTTCAAAAAACAAATCTCCTTTCTTTTCAAATTCTCAAAAGTCTTCTATGAGTCACACACACGGACGCACACCTATTGTTATTGCCAAAGCAAAACATTAGTATTTAAATTAACCAAACCCTCTACAACTTTCTTGCGAGCGTTTGAAAAAAAAAAAAAAACAAAACATCAGTTCATTGAACTCATAATTCAGATATGCATATTTCTATTCAAAAAATTACCGCAAAGCATTAAACGTCTGAGTGAACGAACCTACCTACCACCCAAAATTTGAAAAGCATCGAAAACAAAATAACCAAAGAAATAATTAACCGTTAGCTGAAAACCGCACACACACACACTCACAAAAAATTGGGAACGAAACTCAAAACTCAGCCCATAAAAATGCTTTTACTTCTTTTATTGGATTTTCATTACAAAGGGGCAGTTTTAAAAATATATGCCACAGACATTTTTGGATTGGATTTTTTTTTGGTGTTCAGGGAATGGCTGGGTTTTTTTGGAAAAAAAATTTTTAGAAATGGTTTTATTTTCCCACATGGAAACCCCAAATATATTTACATAATTGATAACCAAATAACTGCACGGTTAGTGGCTTAATTTCCAAACAAGGGCGTCATAACTGGTGAGAGGGGAAAGAGAAGGTAAATATTTTGCTAATTTCTTTCTATAGCTAAATTTGGCAACCCTAGGTTTGACGATTTTTTCTATAGCAAAAAATGGCAACCCTAGGGTTGGTGATTTTTTTCTATAGCAAAAAATGGCAACCCTAGGGTTGTTGATTTTTTTCTATAGAAAAAAAATGGGCAACTTTAGGTTTTGTGATTTTTTTCTATAGCAAAAAATAGCAGCACTAAGTTTGGCGATTTTTTTCTATAGGAAAAAATGGCAACCCTAGGGTTGGTGATTTTTTTCTATAGAAAAAAATTGCAACCCTAGGGTTGGTGATTTTTTTCTATAGAAAAAAATTGCAACCCTAGGGTTGGTGATTTTTTTCTATAGGAAAAAAATGGCAACCCTAGGGTTGGTGATTTTTTTCTATAGGAAAAAAATGGCAACCCTAGGGTTGGTGATTTTTTTCTATAGGAAAAAAATGGCAACCCTAGGGTTGGTGATTTTTTTCTATAGGAAAAAAATGGCAACCCTAGGGTTGGTGATTTTTTTCTATAGGAAAAAAATGGCAACCCTAGGGTTGGTGATTTTTTTCTATAGGAAAAAAATGGCAGCCCTAGGGTTGGTGATTTTTTTCTATAGGAAAAAAATGGCAACCCTAGGGTTGGTGATTTTTTTCTATAGGAAAAAAATGGGAACCCTAGGGTTGGTGATTTTTTTCTATAGGAACCAAAAGGCAACCCTAGGGTTGGTGATTTTTTTTCTATAGAAAAAATGGCTCTGCCAAATTTTTCGATTTTTTCTATAACAAAAAAATAGCAACCCTGGGGTTGCTGATTTTTTTCTACAGCTGAAAATAGCAATCCTAAGGTTGGTAATTTTTTTTCTTTACAAAAAAATGAAAATTCTAGGTTTGGTGATTTTTTCTATAGCAAAAAATGGTAACCCTAGCATTGGTGATTTTTTTTCTATAGCAAATAATGGCAACCCTTGGGTTAGACAATTTTTTCTCTGGCAAAAAATGGCACTCCTAGTGTTGTGGATTTTTTCTATTGCAAAAATTCCCAACAACAGCATATTCCAGAAAATCCTGAAAATCTAGATATTTTTTATCCATCCCTGGCTTATGTAGAAAATTCATATTTGGAACCGAAGAAAATCCATCCCCAAGGCATAGAAATTGATTCGACAATAAAAATCCAAATCTACCAAAAAAAAGCGATTATCTGAAGATTTTTTTGGAGTAAAAGTCCATCCCTGCTGTTTGAAATTTTGCATCCAGAGACCTTGACAAAAATTCCAAAATTATATTTTCCCGTTTGTCCACGGACCATGTGGTCATGTTCTGAGTCTTTACCTTGTAGAAAAAAATCATGCCCAGAATCGATGATTTTTTTTGGTTATCCATCCCTGGCCCCCCCTTGTATTCTAATATTTCTAATTTTTTCTCTCCTTAGCAATTTTTTTTTTTTTTTTTTTTTTTTTTGTTAAAAGAAAATCCTTCTCGGTTGTAACAGTTTTTTTCGGGAGATGGAGAATTTTTTTTTTTTTTTTTTTTTTTTTTTTTTGAAAGAAAAAGTACATCCCTGATGCCTATAAATTTGCATTAATGTACTCTTTTTTAGAATTTCGAGCCAATTTTAGATTTTTTTGAATCTCCGTTACTGAATTGAACGTCTGCACTGAAAAATGGATATGCTAAGCCTAGGTTAAAAAAACGTATTTTTTTCCTTGTCTTTGCGCCTGCGCAAAATCCTATTAACCATTCTTTGGCCACGTCTTGTTTAATATTCTATTTGGGTACCATAATTTAGCTTTGTTTTGCTTCGAACTTATGCAATAGCGTAGCTGTTCTTTTTTCTACACAATTATTTATGATTTTGCTATTTCTTATGCCAGCATTATGCCGGAGGAATTTTAATTTTAATTTTATTTTTTTTTTTCTACTGTGTCTTTTTCCTCCTTTTTTTCTTGGCTCATCGTGATGATCAAAGTCTATGGGGTCATTAAATGAAGTTGGGAGGATGGCTATTTGTTTTCGAAATTAATCGAATAGAAAATTTGCTCAAATTTTGCAAAAAATTTTCAATAGAACGTTTAATTTAATAATTATGTCGGCCGCGGGCATTGCTGTGACACCAATTTAATATTTAGAGACTATTTTTGATTCATTGACTCCCAGCACTGAATTAATAATTTTTTTCCAATGTTTTTTTTTTAATAATCTCCATTCATATTTTGTTTCCAAATAATAAATTTTGAAATATAAAAGATTAGCTTGAAATATTTTTTTTATTTTTTTTTTATTATTATTATTTTTTTTTTTTTTTTTTGGTGCCGGCAATTAAACAGTTTTGCAATTTGTGTCTGATTTTTTTATGTCAATACTTAATCAAAGAGATTTTTTTATGCAACTTCTTTGGCTCAAAGAAAAAAAAGTATCCATTGAGAAATATAATTAATTGCATTTTATGCGTTTATTTTCTTTTTTTTTTTTCTTTTTAAAACCTGTTGCTGTACCCGTGCTGTAACTAAAAGCAAAACAAAATAATTTTTTTTTTAACGAAAATTAATCCTAAACAAGTCTTGGCGGGATTGTAAAATATATGGCAATAAAACAAGATATGGGTGGTATGGTAAGGCAGGAAAAAGAAAAAAATAACAGTTTAAAATAGTTTTTGGGAATTTTTAATATTTTTTAGAAAAAAAAATATTCGCCTTATTTTTTATGTAGCCCTAGATTATGCCAATTTATCCAAACGAAATTTCATCCCTGAAAAAAAATCCATTTCCAAATTTTTATGGATTTTGATATTTTTTCTCGAGGGAAAAATTCCACCTCTGGTTCAGAGAAAAGCTTCAAAAACTAATTGGCTTCTTGGTCTAAAAAAACAATCTCCGAAAATTTTCCAATTTTTTTCTGTCCATCCCTGGTCTATTTTAATTTTAAAAAATGGGTGTTGTGGTAAATCGTAAAAGGAACAGTTGAAAATATTTGTTGGAAATTTATAATATTTTGTAGAAAAAAAAATAATTGCCTTATTTTTTATGTAGCCCTGGATTAAGCCAATTTATCCAAACGAAATTTCATCCCTGAAAAAAAAAACCATTGCCAAATTTTTATGGATTTTGAATTTATTTCTCGAGGGATAAAGGTCTATATCTGCTTCAGAGAAAAGCTCCAAAAATTATTTGGTTTTTTTGTTCAAAAAAAAAAAAAAAAAACAATCTCCGAAAACTCAATTTTTTCCGTTGTGGTAAGGCATGAAAAATTAGGAAGAACTGTAGAACATGATTGATTTTTCAGAATTCATAATATTTTGGGGGAAAAAAATCATGTGCGTTATTTTGTATCCATCCCTGCTTTTTGTGAAATTATTCCAAAATAGAAAAATCCAATCCTGATTTTTTTTTTCTAAAATAATTTATGGATAAAAAGTCCATCCCAGGTTTCGAAAACGCTAGATCCGAGAATCCAATTTGTTTATCCATCCCGAAAACACAATCTCCGAAAGCAGCATTTTTTCCATCCATTTTTTTTTTTTTTTTTTTTTTTTTAAAAAAAAAAATAAATAAAAATGGGTTATATGATGGTAAGGCAGAAAATAATACGAGAATGTGTAGAAAAATATTTTTGAGAAATTATAATATTTTAGAGAAAAAATTCATCTGCGATATTTTTTATCCATCCTTGGTTTATATGATTTTTTTCCATTTGTGGTAAGGCATGAAAAATTAGGAAGAACTGTAGAACATGATAAATTTTTCAGAATTTATAATATTTTGGGGGGAAAAAAATCATGTGCGTAATTTTGTATCCATCCCTGCTTTTTGTAAAATTATTCTAAAATAGAAAAATCCAATCCTGAAGTATTTTTTTTTCTAAAATAATTTATGGATAAAAAGTCCATCTCAGGTTTCGAAAATCCTGGATCAGAGACCCCAATTTATTTATCCATCCCGAAAACACAATCTCCGAAAGCAGCATTTTTTCCATCCATCCCTGGTCTATTCATATTTTGAAAAATAATGAAAATGGGTAATATGGTAAGGCAGAAAAAAAAATACGAGAAACGGTAGAAAAATATTTTTGAGAAATTATAATTTTTTGGAGAAAAAAATTCATCTGCGATATTTTTTATCCATCCCTGGTTTATGTGATTTTTTCTTCAAAAAGAATAATCCATTCCTGAATTATAGGTTTATTTTTCTAAAAATCCAGTTGTTTGTTTTTTGATTTTATTGGGGGAAAAAAAGTCCATCTCCGTTTTTGAAAAAAAATTTTTTTTCAAAAAAAACGAGGAATTGTAGAAAAATATTTTTGAGAAATTATAATTTTTTGGAGAAAAAAATTCATCTGCAATATTTTTTATCCATCCCTGGTTTATGTGATTTTTTTCCAAAAAGAATAATCCATTCCTGAATTATAAATTTTTTTTTTTCTAAAAATCCAGTTGTTGTTTTGGATTTTATCACTGGAGAAAAATCCATCTTCGTTTTTGAAAACTTTTCATTTTTTTTTAGAATTTTAGAATAAGTGGCCTACAATGTTATTTTCTTTTTGGCTTAAAGGCTTTATTTTGGCTTAAATTTTTCTGCTGGTTTAAAGATTTTTGAAGTGTGTTAGACAAGGCGTGGATTTTTTAAAAATCATTTTTCCTCCGTTCAATAAGGCGTAGATTTTTTTAAAATCATTTTTCCTCTGTCCAACAAAGCGTGGATTTTTTAAAAATCATTTTTCCTCAGTTCAACAAGGCGTGGTTTTCTTAAAAATCAATTTTCCTCTGTTCAACAAGGCGTGGATTTTTTAAAAATCATTTTATATGTTCAACAAGGCGTGGATTTTTTAAAAATTATTAAAATGAAAGCACCATTTTTTTCCATCCATCCCTGGTCTATTCATATTTTGAAAAAAAAAATAAAAATGTGTGATATGATAAGGCAGAAAATGATACGAGAAAGTGTAGAAAAATATTTTTGAGAAATTATAATTTTTTGGAGAAAAAATTCATCTGCGATATTTTTATATCCATCCCTGGTTTATGTGACTTTTTTCCAAAAAGAATAATCCATTCCTGAATTATAGGTTTGTTTTTTTAAAAATCCAGTTGTTGTTTTGGATTTTATTGCGGGAGAAAAAGTACATCCCCGTTTTTGAAATTTTTTTTTTTTCAAAAAAAAACGAGGAATTGTAGAAAAATATTTTTGGGAAATTATAATTTTTTGGAGAAAAATTTCATCGGCAATTATTTTATCCATCCCTGGTTTATGTGATTTTTTTCCAAAAAGAATAATCTGTTCCCGAATTATATGTTTATTTTTTTAAAAAACCAGGGAGAAAAAGTCCATCCCCGTTTTTGAAAATTTTCAATTTTTTTTGTTATTATTTTTTTTAGAATTTTGGAGAAAATTACCTAAATTTTATTTTCTCTTTGGGTTAAAGACTTTATTTTGGCTTAAATTTTTCTGCTGGCTTAAAAATTTTTAAAATATATTTTATAGAAAAATTAAAATTGCGAAAACTCCATTTTATCCATCCCTGGTTAATTTGAATTTTAAGGATTTTATTTCCATGGCATTTGAATTCTGTAATAAAAAATTCAACTCCATTATGGATATATTTTCAGATAAATTTGTTTTTTTTTAATAAAAAAAAATCCAACCCTGCAATTTCCGATACCGATTAGAAGAATCTATATTTTTTTCTTTTCAAACTTGTTTGATTATTTTACATCCATCCCTGAATTATGGGAATAAAAGGAAAATAAAAATATTATCTTTTTTTAAATTAATTTTCCATCCCTGATTTGGATTTTGAATTGTTTATCCATCCCTGGATGTGTGAACTTTTGTCAAGAAATCCATTCTTGGGGAATAACAATTTATTCGTGGAAAACGTATAATTGTGTTTTTCACTATTTTTTGGAGTCTAAAATTAATTTCTACAAAGAAAAATCCATCCCTGAAGCCTTGCAAAACTTGCATCCATAGACTTGATTAATTATCTTTTGGAAATTTCGGAAAAGTCTTCAAAAATTGTATTTTCCCGTTTAACTAGCCAATTTCTGAGAATTTAGTTTGCAGAGAAAAACTACCCTTATAGATATTTGTCATCCATCCCTGGGCTATGTGATAGTTTTGGAAATAATAGAAGGAAGAGGAAAAGTAAATCTAATCTAAAAAAATATTTAAAAAATCATTCCTAGATTATTCAATTTTTTATCCATCTCTGGTTCAATATCCCATTTTTAACCTCCCGGGTCTGGGAAAAAAGGCCAATTGCTGAGAATTTAGTTTGCAGAGAAAAACTACC
This sequence comes from Musca domestica, assembly GCF_030504385.1. Taxonomy (NCBI): domain Eukaryota; kingdom Metazoa; phylum Arthropoda; class Insecta; order Diptera; family Muscidae; genus Musca; species Musca domestica. The sequence continues at coordinate 85,211 of NW_026712352.1, read as the reverse complement.
CTTAGAATCATAGTTATTTGTTATCCATCCCTGGGCTATGTAATAGTTTTGGAAATAATAGCAGGAAGAGGAAAAGTAAATCTTAAAAAAAATATTTAAAAAATCATCCCCAGAGTATTTAATTTTTTATCCATCTCGGGTTCAATATCCCAATTTTTTACCTCCCGGGGTCTGAGAAAAAACCCATATTTGGGTCTAAAACTCCATCCCTGAGTTATAGAAATTAGTTCTAAATCCAAATCTAGCACGGTATTTACTGATTTTTTGGAATTTTGGAAGTTTGGAATTTTTTCTGGATAGTAAATCCCATCCCTGGTATATTATTATTTCTTTTTAGGACTCTGCAAATAATTTTAAGTTTTCAAAAAATTATATATTTCTTTTGTATAGCTAATTCTTGATAACGAAGTGGGTAGAAAAACACATCCCCCAATTTCCGATTTTTTCACCCATCCCTGGCTTATGTAAAAATGCATTTCGGAATTTGAAAAAAAAATGTCTTATAAAATAAAGATTCAATTCTAAAACTCACAAGATTGTCTGGAGAACTTTTTTTGTGGATAAAAATTCCATCCCTGGTGTCTACCAATAAGATCCAAGGGTCCTAACAAAAAATTACAAACATAATATTTCCGTTTTTGTTTATGGCAAAGCAGAAATTTTTTGTGAATTATATTTGAAGGAAAAATTTTTACCCAGAATCTTTGATTGTTTATCCATCCCTGGTTAATGTGTTTAAGAATATTTCCTATAAAAACCCATCCCAGAGGAATATAATTTATTTCTTAACTAAAAAATACAGTCTATAACTACTGATGTTTTCTTAAATTTGTGATATTTTCTGGCTAAAAATCCATCCCTGGTGCCTTAAAATTAAATTCTGAAAAAAAAAAAAATTTGAGAAAAACTCTAAAACTTATATTTTCTTTTTTTATCTATTGGCCAAGGAAGGATTTATACCAGGAATCTTTGATTATTTATCCATCCCTGGTTGACATATTTGCGAATTGTTCGTATAGAAACCCTTCCCAGAAGCATACAATTCTTTTCTTAAAAAAAATGTTTTCTTAAATCTTTTTTTGTATAAAAAATCCATCTCTGGTGTCTTTAAATTGTATTCTGAAAATCTTAAGAAAAAACTCCAAAACTTGTATGTGACCAAGGGAGTTTATATTTAATCCATCCCTGGCCCAAATTTGGGTCTGAGATTTTTTTGTTCAAAAATCCATACCTAAAGCCTACTAATTTATTTGAAATTATTTTCTTTTTTCAAAAGTTCTGAATTTATTTTCTCTGGATAAAAACAAAAATCCATCCCTGGTGTCTTGATACTGATTTTAAAAACTCTGCAAAATGTTGCGGGGGATAACGGCGAAAATGGCTCAAAAATACATTTTTTCAAAATACAATTTTCTGAAAATTTCAAATCTCCAGCTTTGTTAATCCATCCCTGGTCTAAGTGGAAAAAGTTCAACGAAAAGGTTCAAATTTGGGGTCTAAGAAATCTTTTCCCAAAAATAATCTATTCCACTTTGGCATTATGGACTTCTAACTGGAGTTCAAGAATTCCTTCTGTGAAGAAAATATCCATCCCTGGGCCTTAAAATTAGATCTATGAAATTCATGTTCCCAGGAATTTGAGCAAGCTTTCGAAATGATATTTTTGCAGAATTTAGAAAAAATTACACCAGAATCTCCGATCATCCATCCCTGCTCTAGCATGAAAAAAGAACATGTTTTTGGGTCTATGATCCTCAAAAAAAATTCTCCAGGTCCTCAAACCCCAAAAATATGTTTTTTTTTCCACACAAGAATATGATATAAGCCAGGGATGGGTGAAGACAAAATTTGGAAATTATGGTGATATTTCCAGGATTTTTTTTAAATTTAGGTAATTGATGGAGAAAATATAATTTCTGGAAAATTTCGCTCTCAAAGCTCTCAATTTGGAAGGGCTCCGTTTCAAAAGTATCAGCAACAATAGTTAACTGGCAGGCACGTTTGTGAACAATTATGGCAATACCTTTTGTTAATTTTGTTTCAACAGCAATAAATAATTTTGCAACAAAAATAACAACAACAACATTTTTTACAAAAAAAAAAAAAAAAAAAAAAAAAACAGACTTGGAAGTGCATTTAATTAAGATTTTTACAGATAAACCACTGAATGCCAGAGACGAACAATTCACTATGGCCAGACGTCAATTGGCCGGACGTTAACAACATTTATGGCTAGATGTGGTTGTTGTAACAACAACAACTAGAAAAATTTTCATCATCATTATGAGGATGCTGAAGGGAGAAATTGTTTTGTTGTCTGCCCACATTTGGTCGTGTGGCAGGGGGGAACAAACAAGACTTAAGTTGTATTGCAACCTAAACAGGCTTTGCAGTTTTTATTTTTTCCAGAGATTGTAAAATTTTTTTGTTGTTTTTTTTTTGCTGCTGTTGGACCCAGTAAGACCTTGTCAAGGCTGTGTTTGAGAAAACAAAAGATTCATCAGTTCACCAACAAGGCATAGGGATAACAAGTTTTCGTAGAAAAATTTATCCGGATTACTAATTTCTATAGCAATTTTTATTCGGATAACGGTTTTCAATAGAAACTTTTATCCGGATAACGGCTTTCTATGGAAAATGTTCTGCGGACAATGGTTTTCTATAGAAAACATTATCCGGATAACGGTTTTCTATAGAAAATTGTATCCGAATATCGGTTTTATATAGAAAATTTTATCCGGATTATGTTTTCTATAGAAAACTTTATCCGTATATCGGGTTTCTATAAAAAAACTTTATCCGGATAACGGTTTTCTATAGAAAATTGTATCCGGATAACGGTTTTCAATAGAAAATTGTATCCGGATAACGGTTTTCTATAGAAAATTGTATCCGGATAACGGTTTTCTATAGAAAATCTTATCCGGATAACGTTTTTCTATAAAAAAAAACCTTTATCCGGATAACGGTTTTCTATAGAAAATTTTATTCGTGTCACGGTTTTCTATAGAAAAATGTATCCGGATAGCGGGTTTCTATAGAAAATTTTATCCAAATAACGAGTTTCTATAGAAAATTTTATCCGAATAACGGGTTTTTATAACGGTTTTCTATAGAAAAATAAACCGGGTAACGGTTTTCTAAAGAAAACTTTATCCGGATAAAGGTTTTCTATAGAAAATGTTATCCGGATAAAGGGTTTCTATAGAAAATGTTATCCGGATAACGGTTTTCTATAGAAAATTTTATCCGAATAACGGTTTTCTATAGAAAATTTTATCCGAATAACGGTTTTCTATAGAAAATGTTATCCGGACAACGGTTTTCTATAGAAAACTTTATCCGGATAAAGGGTTTCTATAGGAAATGTTTTCTATAGAAAACTTTATCCGGATAACGGTTTTCTATAGAAAACTTTATCCGGACAACGGTTTTCTATAGAAAACTTCGTCCGGATAACGGTTTTCTACATAAAATTTTATCCGGATAACGGTTTTCTATAGAAAACTTTATCCGGATAACGGTTTTCAGTAGAAAACTTTAACCAGATAACGGTTTTTTATAGAAAATTTTATCCGGATAACGGTTTTCTATAGAAAACTTTATCCGGATAACGGTTTTCTATAGAAAATTTTATCCGGATAACATTTTCTATAGAAAGCCTTTATCCAGATAACTTTTTCTATAGAAAACCTTTATCTGGATAAAAAAAAACCCTGATAACGGTTTTCTATGGAAAACTTTATCCGGATAACGGTTTTCTATAGAAAATTTTATCCGGACAACGGTTTTCTATAGAAGATTTTATCCGGATAACGGGTTTTTATAGAAAACTTTACCCGGATAACGGTTTTCTGTGGAAAATTTTATCCGGATAACGGCTTTCTATTGAAAATTTTATCCGGAATACGAATTTCTTCAAAAAATTTTGTCCAAATAACGGGTTTCTGTAGAAAATTTTATCCGGATAACGGTTTTCTATAGAAAATGTTATCCGGATAACGGTTTTCTATAGAAAATATTTTCCGGATAACGGTTTTCTATAGGAAATGTTATCCGGATAACGGTTTTCTATAGGAAACTTTATCCGAATAACGGTTCTCTATAGAAAATGTTATCCGGATAACGGTTCTCTATAGAAAAAGTTATCCGGATAACGGTTATCTATAGAATATATTATCCGGATAACGGTTTTCTATTGAAAATTTTATCCGGATAACGATTTTCTATTGAAAACTTTATCCGAATAACGGTTTTCTATAGAAAACTTTATCCGGACAAAGGTTTTCTATAGAAAATTTCACCCTGATAACGGTTTTATTTAGAAAACTTTATCCGGTTAACGGTTTTCTATAGAAAACTTTATCCGGATAACGGTTCTCTATAGAAAATTTTATCCGAATAACGGTATTTTATAGAAAATTTTATCCGAATAACGGTTTTTTATAGAAAACTTCGTCCGAATAACGGCTTTCTATAGAAAATGTTATCCGGATAACGTTTTTCTATGGAAAATTTAACCTGATAACGGTTTTCTATAGAAAATTTTATCCGTATAACGGTTTTCTATAGAAAATTTTATCCGAATAACGGGTTTCTATAGAAAATGTTATCCTAACAACGGTTTTCCATAGAAAACTTTATCCGGACAACGGTTTTCCATAGAAAACTTTATCCGGACAACGGTTTTCTATAGAAAAATTTTCCCTGATAACGGTTTTCTATAGAAAACTTTTTCCGGATAACGGTTTTCTATTATTTCCTTCAGAAAATTTTGAATTTTATCCGGATATTTTTTCTTTCACCAAAACATTTATCCGTTAAAAATTAACGCTGAGCAAATCAGCTCTAGCTTAGAAAAATTCCATAAAAAACCTAGCAAAACACCTGCACGTAAACCTTCCCCATACCGATGTTGTTGTTTCCGCGCTGTTCATACATTCACACTCACTTCAGGGCCTTTTATGTATTTGTTGTTGTTGTTGCTGCTGTTGTTTAGGTGCTGAAGCGTTTAGCTCAACCACGCATAAAATTCTAAATCTATTCTCTGGTAGTTGCATGCCAGCGATTTCAATGTCGTCGTTCCTGTTGTTTGGCAACGGCTAACTATGGCTCATTTACTAAGCTTCTAAGTATTGTGATTATTTTCATCATTTCTATGATCATCGACATTGGGAACTTCATTATGATCATCATCATCATCGGGGTAATTGTTTGTCAGGGTTGGGATGTGATACTGTGTAAATAAAGAGAAAACATTTTTCTTAGGGAAAAAAATCGCCCACCCCAGGGAGGACCTCCTTTTCCATAGGAAAAAAAATGGGCGACCCCTGTGAATATATTTTTTCCATAGGAAAAAAATCAGCCTTGCTCATTTTCGCTCGTAAAAGGTTTTTTTTATATTTTTATAATGAGAACATTAAATAAAGTATTGTACATTCAATTCGCTATGAATTTCAATTTAAAAAAAATCTTTTGAAAAATATTGAAAAATGTGATTAATTTTATAAAGACCGGGACTTTTCAACCCTGCTCCTTTTTCTTGAAAACTGATGTTTGTTTTTTTTTTTTTTTTTTTTTTTTTTTGATGATGGGAACATTTTATAAAGTATTTCAGATTTAATTTGCTATGAATTTTAATTTAAAAAATCTTTTAAAAAAATATTAAAAAATGCCATTATCTCTTATAAAGACCGGGACTTTTCAGCCCCGCTCAGTTTTCCTCGAAAACGGAATTTTTTTATATCTTGGTAATGCGAACATTATATAATTAAAAAAAATTGTTTAAAAAAATATTGAAAATTTTCATAATATTTTGTAAAGACTGGGACTTTTCAGCCCCGTTCATTTTTGCTCGTAAAAGGACTTTTTTCATATTTTTGACACAGGAAACATTTTCTAAGGTATTTCAAAATTAATGAGCTATGAATTTCAATTTTAAAAAAGATATTGAAAATTTTCATAAATTTTTATTAAGACCGGAACTTTTCAGCCCTGCTCTTTTTTCTTGAAAACCGATTTTTTAATATTATTGGTAATTCAAAAATTTTATGAACTAGTTTGCATTCCATTCGCTATAATTTTTAATTTAAAAAAATCTTTTAAAAAAATATTGACAAATTTCATTAATTTTTATTAAGACCGGGACTTTCAGCCCTGCTTAGTTAACCTCAAAAAAAAACTTTTTTCTATATTTTGGTAATTCAAAAATTTTTTGAAGTATTTTAGATTCAATTCGCTATGATTTTTAATTAAAAAAAATCTTTTAAAAAAATATTGACAAATTTCATCAATTTTTATTAAGACCGGGACTTTTCAGCCCTGCTCCTTTTTCTTGAAAACTGTTTTTTTTTAATTTTTTTGGTAATGAAAATATTTTATAAAGTATTTCAAATTTAATTCGCTATGAATTTTAATTAAAAAAAAAAAAAAATAAAAAAATATTGAAAAATTTCATCAACTTTTATAAAGACCGAAACTTTTCAGCCCTGCCTATTTTTACTCGTAAACGGATTTTTTTTTTATATTTTCTATGGTCTCATTATAGAAAATATAAAAAAAAATTTATAAGCTAGTTTACATTTAAGTCGCTATGAATATCAATTTTAAAAAAATGTTGGAAATTTTAATCAATTTTTATAAAGACCGGAACTTTTCAGCCCTTTCTATTTTTGCTCTTAAAAGGAATTTTTTATATTCTTGATAATGGAAACATTTTATAAATTATTTCACAATTAATTCGCTATGAATTTCAATTTAAAAAAAAAGATATTGAAAAATTTCATCGAATTTTATAAAGACCGGGACTTTTCAGCCCTCTTAACTTTTTCTCGTAAAATGATTTTTTTATTTTTTATAATGGGAACATTTTATAAATTATTTCACATTTAATTTGCTATGAATTTCAATTTAAAAAATATATTGAAAAAAAAATGTTTAAAAATTTCATCAATTTTTTTAAAGACCGTAACTTTTCAGCCCTGCTTATTTTTACTCGTAAACTGATTTTTTAATATTTTTGGTAATTCAAAAATTTTATGAAGTATTTTGCATTCAATTCGCTATGATTTTTAATTAAAAAAAATCTTTTAAAAAAATATTGACAATTTTCATTATTTTTATTAAAACCGGGACATTTCAGGCCTGCTCCTTTTTTTTTGAAAACTGATTTTTTTAATTTTTTGGTAATAGGAAAATTTTATAAAGTATTTCAGATTTTATTCGCTACGAATTTGAATAAAAAAATTTAAAAAAAAATCAATTAAGAAAAACTTTTAAAAAAATATTGAAAAATGTCATGAATTTTTGTAAAGACCGGGACTTTTCAGCCCTTAAATTTTTGCTCGTAAAATATTTTTTATATTCTTGAAACATTTTATAAAGTATTTCACAATTAATTCGCTATGAATTTCAATTTTAAAAAAGATGTTGAAAATTTTCATCAATTTTTTTAAAGGCCAGGACTTTTCAGCCCTGCTCCTTTTAATTGAAAACTAATTTTTTTAATTTGTTGGTAATAAGAACATTTTATAAAGTATATCAGATTTAATTCGTTATGATTTTTAAATAAAAAAAATTAAAAAAAAAAATATTGACAAATTTCATTAATTTTTATTAAGACCGAAACTTTTCAGCCCTGCTAATTTTTACTCATAAAAGGATTTTTTTTATATTTTCTATAATGAGACCATTTAATACGGTAGTTTACATTTCATTCGTTATGAATTTCAATTTTAAAAAAGATGTTGAAAATTTTCATCAATTTTTATTAAGACCGGGACTTTTCAGCCCTGCTCCTTTTTCTTGTTAACTGAGTTTTCTAAATTTTTTGATAATGAGAACATTTTATAAAGTATTTTACATTTAATTTGCTATGAATTTTAATAAAAAAAAAATATTTTTAAAAAAAATATTGAAAACATTACATAAATTTTTGTAAAGACCGGGACTTTTCAGCTCTTTTCATTTTTGCTCGTAAATGGAATTTTTTTATATTTTTGATAATGGAAACATTTTATAAAGTATTTCACTATTAATTCGCTATGAATTTCAATTTAAAAAAAATATATATAAAAAAAAATACTGGAAAATATCATCAATTTTTAAAAAGACCGGGACTTTTCAGCCTTGTTCATTTTCGCTCGTAAATAGAATTTTTTTTTATATTTTTGGTAATTCAAAAATTTTATGAAGTATTTTGCATTCAATTCGCTATGAATTTCAATTTTAAAATAATATTGGAAATTTTCATCAACTTTTATAAAGACCGGGACTTTTCAGCCCTGCTCAGTTTTCCTCGAAAACGAAATTTTTTATATTTTCTATGATGAGACCATTTTATAAGGTAGTTTATATTTAAGTCGCTATGAATTTCAATTTTAAAAAAGATATTGAAAAATTTCATATATTTTTGTAAAGACCGGGACTTTTCAGGCCTGTTCATTTTTGCTCGTAAATGGACTTTTTTCATATTTTTGATATTGGAAACATTTTATAAAAATATATATATAAAAAATACTGAAAAATATCAACTTTTATAAAGACCGGGACTTTTCAGCCCTGCTAATTTTTCTCGTAAATAGAGTTTATTTTACATTTTTGGTAATTCAAAAATTTTATGAAGTATTTTGTCTTCAATTTGCTATGAGTTTTAATTAAAAAAAATCTTTTTAAAAAATATTGACAAATTTCATCAATTTTTATTAAAATCAATTTTTCAGCCCTGCTCAGTTTTCTTTGAAAACGGAATTTTTTATACTTTTGGTAATGCGAACATTTTATAAAGTAGTTTACATTTAATTTGGTATGAATTTTAATTAAAAAAATCTTTTAAAAAAATATTGAAAAATGTCATTATCTCTAATAAAGACCGGAACTTTTCAGCCCTGCTCCCTTTTCTTGAAAACTGATTTTTTTAACTTTCTGGTCATGGGAAGATTTTATAAAGTATTTCAGATTTTATTCGCTATGAATTTTAATAAAAAAAAAATTTTTTAAAAATATTGACAAATTTCATCAATTTTTATTAAGACTGGAACTTTTCAGCCCTGTTTTCTATAATGAAACCATGTTATTCTATAATGAAACCATTTTAAATTTCATTCGTATTATTATTATTTATTTATTATTTTTCTTGTAAACTGATTTTTTTTATATTTTCTATAATGAAACCATTTTATTCTATAATGAAACCATTTTAAATTTCATTCGTTATAAATTTCAATTTTAAAAAAATATTGGAAATTTTCATCAACTTTATAAAGACCGGAACTTTTCAGCCCTGCTTATTTTCGATCTTAAAAGAATTTTTTTATATTTTTTTATGGAGAGAACATTTAATAAAGTATTGTACATTCATTTCGCTTTGATTTTTTATTAAAAAAAAGTCTTTTGAAAAAATATTGAAAAAATTCATCAATTTTTTTGTAAAGACCGGGACTTTTCAGCCCTCTTCATTTTTGCTCGTAAATGGATTTTTTTATATTTTTGATAATGGAAACGTTTTAAAAAGTATTTCACAATTAATTCGTTATGAATTTCAAGTTTAAAAAAAGATATTGAAAAATGTCAGCAATTTTTATAAAGTAGAGTTTTATTTATATTTTTGGTAATTCAACAATCTTATTTTGCAACCAATTCGTTATGATTTTAAATTAAAAAAAATTGTAAAAAAATATTGAAAAATTTCTTCAACTTTTATAAAGACCGGGACTTTTCAGCCCTGTTTTCTATAATGAAACCATGTTATTCTATAATGAAACCATTTTAAATTTCATTCGTTATGAATTTCAATTTTAAAAAAATATTGGAAATTTTCATCAACTTTTATAAAGACCGAAACTTTTCAGCCCTGCTAAGTTTTGCTCGTAAACGGATTTTTTTATATTTTCTATAATGCCACCATTTTATAAGGTAATTTACATTTAAGTCGCTATGAATTTCAATTTTAAAAAAGATATTGAAAAATGTCATAAACTTTTATAAAGACCGGGACTTTTCAGCCCTGCTACTTTTTCTTGTAAAATAATTTTTATATTTTTTTTTTAAATGGGAAAATTTTTAATGAATTATTTCACATTTAATTTGCTATGAATTTCAAATTTAAAAAACATATTGGAAAAATATTTAAAAATGTCATCAATTTTTTTAAAGACCGGGACTTTTCAGCCCTGCTTGTTTTTTCTCGTAAAAGGATTTTTTTTATATTTTCTATAATGAGACCATTTTAAAGGTAGTTTACATTTAAGTCGCTATGAATTTCAATTTAAAAAAATATATTGAAAAATTTCATCAATTTTTATTAAGACCGGAACTTTTTAGCCCTGCTCCTTTTTCTTGAAAACTGATTTTTTTTTTAATTTTTTGGTCATGGGAAGATTTTATAAAGTATTTCAGATTTTAGTCGCTATGAATTTTAATAAAAAAAAAAAATTAAAAAAAAAAAAATTTAAAATTTCTCCAATTTTTATAAAGACCGGGACTTTTCAGCCCTGCCTGCTTTTTTTTAGAAAACGGATTTTTTTAAATTTTCTATAATGCCACCATTTTATATGGTACTTTACATTTAATTCGCTATGAATATTAATTTAAATAAAGTATTGTAAAAAATATTGAAAAGCCCGGGACTTTTCAGCCCTTTTTAATATTGCTCATTATTGGAAAATTGTAATATTTTATGGAATGGAATTTCCTAAGAAAATATTTCAAGTGCATAAAAATTGTATTTCTGTCATTAGTTACTGCAGATTATTGAAAATCGCAATCCTAGTTACCCAAGTCGTCGTGCTCCGTAGCCTCGATCATGTGATGTGACTATCCATATCTTCCCAATTGATCACTTCCCATATGTCAGGGAGTACTTGATTTAATAATCTGCAATGCAATCAGCAGTTGCCAGCAAGTGCCACACGTCCTTCCACCCGATCTTCCGTATTTATAGCTGTCATAAATTTATAGACATTATTTTGTTAAATCCCATATTCCAATCACAGTTGGCGTTATGTTAATTCTCCTTTGGTTAAGTCATCAGCTGTCTGTGTGTCATGTCAAAGTCACATCCACAAAAGTTGAATAACAAAAAAAAAAAAAAATAAAATAAAAAAAATAAAAATAAAAAAAAAAATCCCAAACAAAAAAAAAAATGTGTCCAGTCATTGCCCAGCCACAAGGAGCATTGTTGGGGCCATTAAAAAAATCATAACTTCTTGTTTTTTTTGTCTTTTGTAGGTTATGTGCCAGAAATGAAATAATCCGCTTAATATAATAATCGCCAGTGTGATCTATGTGCAGCAAGTGCAAAATGTGTCGAACAAAATGTTTGAGATATCTGAAACAAAAAAAAATTGTTTAAATTCATGTCAAGTAATGAGGAGGGCATTAATACCCCTTTCCCCTCCCCACCCCTCTTTATTCCAAAAAATTGAGTGATTGTTTTTTATTGCCGGCTGCTGTTTGGAATTGCCAATATTTTTGTTGTTCGATAATATTTGGGTTTTTTAAAACGCAAAAAATTGAAAAAACCAGATTGGAATTTTAACGACTTTTTAGGGATTTGTTTTCAATTTTTTTTTTCTCTCCAATAAAGCTCTTTACAAATTCAATGAATTATTTTTCCATTTTTTGTTTTTTTCTTTACAGATTTTTATTATAAGAAACGAACGTGTTACTAGAGACGCAGAAGATATAAATCGTTAACTGGTTTTTAAACGGTAAGTGGCAAATTAGAACCTTGGGGAAAAATTTTTTGAAAAGACCTAGACTTTTCAGCCCTGCTCATTTTTGCTTGGATGTGGAAAAATTTTATATTTTTGAAGAGGCGGAAATACTACCATGTATTCTCGGATTAGTTTTCAATATTTTAACTCATATTGAAGAAAAATATATTTTTTTCACTAAGACCGGGACTTTTCAGCCCTCTTCTATTTTGCTCACAAATGAAAAAAAAATTAATTTTGTATTTAACAGGAGTAATTGAGAAATTATTTTTTTTTCAAAAAAAAAAAAAAAAAAAAATTTTTTAAAAAAAAATTTTTTTTCAAAGACCGGGACTTTTCAGCCCTGTTATTTTTTGCTCGGATTTGAAAATTTTTTATATTTTTGGTAATGGGAGCATTTTAAAAATTATATTAAATTTAATACTGTCTATTAATAAACAAATATTTTTAAATTAAAACCAGTAAAGAAAGTCTTAAAGTCGGGCGGGACCGACTTTATGATACCCTACACCACTTTGCTAATTTAGTAGAGCTCCGCGTAACAATTAAAAGTTTTTATGGGAGAATTCAATCATACACCCTATGATTATAATTATAATTTAAAATTCAAAAGACTAAATATGCCGAAGCATTTGTATCTTTTAAATTCGGACTTGTATTGCCCATTTGGTGCAGAATTAATTTGAAATCGGATAAAGATATATATGGAAGCTATATCCAAAACGGAATCGATCTCGATAAAATTTTTGAGCTGTATTTGATATATTTCCCCAAATATTGTTGTTACGGAGTGCATATTACGGCTGTGGGTAACAAATACAACAAATCGGATGAACAGTATATATGGGAGCTATTGCTATATCTGAACCGATATTCACCAAATTTGGCATACTAGCTTCTAGACTCAATTCGGTCGTAAGTGCCAAATTCCATCCCATTTGGGCAAATATTAAACGTTTGGTGCACAATAAAAGGTAAATCGGACGAAGTTATATATGGGAGCTATATCCAAATCTGAACCGATCTCGATAAAATTTAGCATAGGTATTTCTGAGCTGCATTTGATATATTTCCCCAAATATTGTTGTTACAGAGTGCATATTACGGCTGCGGAGGACAAAAATAACAAATCGGATGAACAATATATATGGGAGCTATAGCTATATCTGAACCGATTTCGATCAAATTTGGCATACTAGATTCTAGACTCAATTCGGTCGTAAGTGCCAAATTTCATCCCATTTGCACAAATATTAGACGTTTGGTGCACAATAAAAGGTAAATCGGACGAAGTTATATATGGGAGATATATCCAAATCTGAACCGATCTCGATAAAATTTGACACATGTATTTCTGGGCTGTATTTTGTATATTTCCCCAAATATTGTTGTTACAGAGTGCTTATTACGGCTGCGGAGGACAAATATAACAAATCGGATGAACAATATATATGGGAGCTATAGCTATATCTGAACCGATTTCGATCAAATTTGGCATACATATTTTCAGGCCTAATTTGGCTGTATGTGCAAAATTCCATACTATTCGGACTGATATTACACGTTTGGTGCACAATAAAAGGCAAATCGGACGAAGTTATATATGGGAGCTATATCTAAATTTTTACCGATTATCTCCAATTTCAATAGGGATCGTCCTAGGGCCAAACAAATGATTTGTGCAAAATTTCATCTGGATCGGGCAATAAATACGAACTGTACTTTGTTTACAAAAATACATGGACAGACGGACGGACAGGCGGACATGCATAAATCGACTCAGAATATGATTCTATGCAGACCATCAAAAGGAACTATGGGTCTATCTCGTTTTTTTTTTGCCTGTTACAAACAAATGCACAAAGACATAATACCCTGACCACCTTGTGGTGTAGGGTATAAAAAATGGGAAAAAAATAGAAAAAAAGACCGAAACTTTTCAGCCCTGCTCATATCTGCTCGGATGTGGGAAATTTTTATATTTTTGATAATGGGAGGATCCAACGAAACATAAAAATATTTTTCAGAATTTTAATAAAAAAAATTAGAAGAAAAAGACCAAGACTTTTCAGCCTTGCTCATATCTGCTCGGGTGTGGAAAAAAATTTATATTTTTGATAATGGCAACATCCAACGATATATAAAAAAATATTTTTTAGAATTTTAATCAAACAAAAAAACAAAAAAAATAGAAAAAAGACCGAGATTTTTCAGCCCTGCTTATATCTGCTGGGATGTGGGAAATTTTTATATTTTTGTTAATGGGAGCATCCAAAGAAATATAAAAAAGATAAATTTTAAAATTTTAATCAAAAAAAAAAAATAGAAAAAAAAAGACCGCAACTTTTCAACCCTCCTCATATCTGCTCGGATGTGGGAAATTTTTATATTTTTGATAATGGAAGCATCCAACGAAATATAAAAAAAAAATGTTTTATAGAATTTGAATCCAAAAAAAATGAAGACCGAGACTTTTCAGCCCTGCTCATATCTGCTCGGATGTGGGAAATTTTTATATTTTTGATAATGGGAGAATCCAACGAAATATAAAAAAATATTTTTTAGAATTTGAATCCAAAAAAAAAAAAAAAAAGACCGAGACTTTTCAGCCTTGCTAATTTCTACTCTACTACGGAGGAAAAAATATATTTTTGATAATGGGAGAACCTAAAGAAGTATTTGAAAACAAATTTATCAGTATATGAATTGAGGTTCTCCAACCTAAAAATTTATAAATTGTATATTTTATAAAAACTCAGTACCGAAATGTCCTTTTTGGTGGCAACTGGGAAAATACTACAAAAAATATTTCAAATCTTCCCCCTTCTTTTCAAAAACAAAAACACTTTCCCCATACTACACTCTCCCCCTGAGACAATTTTCTTGTTGTTTTTGCAGTTGTTTTTTTTTTTCTTTCTCTCTTTCAAACATTTCCTGGTCTGTCTCAGAGGCAGTTGCAGCAGCAGCAGCTGCTGCTGATATGGTCACTTGAGCATTACCTGATTGACCATAAGCCTGAACATGCACATTTCATGTCGTGGAAAAAAATGGAGAAAAATTAAGGAAAAGTGGGTTTTTGTGTAGAAATGGGAAAAAAACGAAGAAAGGAAATTGTAATGACATTAATTTGAAAAGCAAAACAAAGCAAAGAAGGAGAGAATAGATAAACAATACCCCTTGACACAATGAACGAAAAGTTGGGTGTGTGTGTGTGGTGCGAGGAAAATTGTGTTAAAATCTCATAATTTTTCACATATTTGCCATATTTGGTGCATATTTTCTTTTTCCTTTTTTTCCTACGGTTTCCACCATATTAGGCGCGGCTCAACCCCAATCCATTTAAAGTTATAGCTTGCCATTGCTGCTGGCCCCCCAATTTCCGCATGTGAATTTTCCAAAAAAAACTTTTCCTTTTTATTATTTCAGTGCCTGCCGATCTAGCCAAGCATCCAAGTTTTTCCTGGCTAATATGGCATGTGATATCAACATTTGTTTTC
>NW_026712352.1:0-65000 GCF_030504385.1 Musca domestica | reverse complement strand
TTACCTTAGGGACCATGAGAAGTCCTGTATAAATTCCACATTTGGAGGCATCGGAATTTTTTTAAAAATTCACGTTTGTAAAAACTCAGATTGTCTTGAAAATCCCCTAAAGAGTTCAAATTTGGAGGTACAATAGAAAACTTAAGGGATCAGGTAAGAATAGGATTTGAATGTTTTTTTTTTAATTCACAGGGTCGTTTAAAAATTCTAAAAAAAGTGCCCCTCTTCAAGGCCTAGAAAAATTCCTTAAAAATCTACCTTTGTTTGGTACCCTAGGGACCACAAGAAATTCTTATAAATTCATCATTTGGAGGCCTAGGAAATTCTTTAAAAATGCAGGTTTTTTAAAACCCAGATTATTTTGAAAATTCTCTAAAGAATTGAAATTTGGAGGTACAAAAAAGTATTTAATGGATCTGCGATGAAGAGGACATACAATTTCCCCTTAAATTTGGAAGATTTAAATTGTTCTGGAAAGTTCCTTTAAAAAAATCTCCGTTGGACACTTAAACATTTTTTATGAATTCTGCATTGGAAGGTCTTGGCAATTCTTTAAAAATACAGTTTTGTAAAAACCCAGATTATTTGGAAAATTCTCTAAGGAATCCAAATTTGGAGTCACAAAAGGGTACTTACGTGGCCTCGATATTTTTTTTAAATCCGCGCTTGGCAGTGTTAAAGGGTTTTTCAAAATATTCTTATAAAATTCAAGTTCTGAGTTTGGTGGTACTGAAAAGAAAAATCTTTATAAAAATCTACCTTTGTAGTATCACAATGGACCTCGAACAGTTCATAAAAATTCCGCACTTGGGGGAACTCAATGGTTCTTAAAATGATTTGAAAAGAAATCCACGCTTAAAGGAACTCAATGGGTCTTAAAATGATTTGAAAAGAAAATCACGCTTAAAGGAACTCAGGGGGCCTTAGAATTTTTTGAAAAAAAAATCCACTCATAGAAGATCTCAAGGGGTTTTAAAATCCTTTGAAAAAAAACGCTATTAGAGTTTATAAAATCTCAAAAAAAATCCTTAGAAATCCACGTTTGGAGTCTCCAAAAAATCCACGTTTAGGGCCTAAAAAAATTCTTTACAAATCCACGTTTGGAGTCTCCAAAAAACCTACGTTTAGAGCCTCAAAAAAAAAATTCTTGGAAATCCACTTTTAAAGTCTCAAAAAAATTAAAAAAATTCCAATTTAAAGTCTTCAAAAATTCTTTAAAGAATCCAATTTAAAGTCTTCAAAATTCAAAATTCTTTAAAAAATCCACGTTAAGGGTCTCCAAAAATTCTTTAAAATATTCTACTTTAAAGTCTCAAAGAATTCTTTAATAACAATCCACGTTTCTCCAAGAGTCTCCAAAAATTCTTTAAAAAAAATCTACGTTAAGAGTCTCCAAGAATTCTTTAAAAAATCAATGTTAAGAGTCTCCAACAATTTTTTAAAAAATCCACGTAAAGAGTCTCCAAGAATTCTTTAAAAAATCAATGTTAAGAGTCTCCAACAATTTTTTAAAAAATCCACGTTAAGGGTCTCCAAAAATTCTTTAAAAAACTCCATTTTAAAGTCTCCAAGTATTCTTCAAAAAAATCCACGTTTGGAGTCTCCAAAAATTCTTTTAAAAAATTCGCTTTAAAGTCTCCAAGAATTCTTTAAAAAAAATCCGCTTTAAAGTCTCCAGGAATTCTTTAAAAAAATCCACGTTTGGAGACTCCAAAAAATCTTTAAAAAATCCACGATTGGAGACCAAAAAATCAAAAAATCCACGATTGGAGACCAAAAAATCAAAAAATCCAAAAACATTTCTTTAAAAAAATCCACGTTTAGAGTCTCCAAAAAAATTCTTTAAAAAAATCCACGTTTGGAGACTCCAAAAAATCTTTAAAAAATCCATGTTTGGAGACTCCAAAAATCTTTAAAAATCCAAGAATTGTTTAAAAAAATCCACATTAAAGTCTCCAATAATTCTTTAAAAAATCCATTTTAAAGTCTCCAAGAATTGTTTAAAAAAATCCACGTTTCTCCACGAGCCTCCAAAAATTCTTGAATTAAAATCCACGTTTCTCCACGAGTCTCCAAAAATTCTTTAAAAAAAAAATCTACGTTAAGAGTCACCAAAAATTCCTTAAGAAATACACATTAAAATCTCCATTCTTAAAAAATCCACGTTTAGAGACTCCAGAAATTATTTAAAAAATCCACGTTTGGAGACTCCAAAAATTCTTTAAAAAAATCCACGTTTGAAGACTACAAAAATTCTTGAAAAAAATCCACGTTTAGAGCTATGTCAGAGATCCTGAAAAATTCTTTAAAAAAATCCACGTTTGGAGCTATGTCAGAGATCCTGAAAAATTCTTTAAAAAAATATACGTTTGGAGGTGAACAAAGGACCCTGAAAGTTCTTAAAGAAATCTATGTTTTGAGATATATAAATGACCTTGAAATATTCTCTTAAAAGGTCTTAAATTGGAGCTATGTAAGGGACCTTAAAAAGCCATATATGGAGCTATATAAGGGACCTTGAAAATTTATTTGAAAAATTCTCGTTTGAAGGTATATAAGAGACCTTGAAAAATGCTTTAAAAATCCACGTTTGAGGTATGTAAGGGACTTTTAAAAATTCTGTAAAAAATCCACGTTTGGAGGTATATAAGGCACCATGAAAAATTCTTAAAAAAAATCCACATTTGGAGCTATGTCAGAGATCCTGAATTTTTTTTTTTAAAAAATCCACGTTTAGAGGTGGAAAAAGGACCTTGAAAGTTCTTAAAGAAATCTGAGTTTTGTGATATATAAGTAACCTTGAAATATTTTTTTAAAAGTCTTTAATTGGAGCTATGTAAGGGACCTTACAAATTCATTTGAAAAATTCTCGTTTGAAAATATGTTAGGAACCTTGAAAAATTCTTTAAAAAATCAACGTTTGAAGCTATGTGACGGCTTTTAAAAAATTCTTTATAAAACCCACGCTTGGAGGCATTTAAGGACCTTGAAAAATTCTTCAAAAAAATCATGTTTGGAGGTTTATAAGGGACCTTGAACAATTCTTTAAAAAAAGCACGTTTGAAACTGTATAAGGGACTTTGAGCTAAGGCAACTTAAAAAATTCTGAAAAAAAATCTTGAAAATTCTGTAATTCCAAAATTAAATTTTTAAAGGTGGCTATAGGGTTTCGTAGCACACTACAAAAAATCCAACAAAAAAATATTCTCTCTCTAGAGGGGCTTAGGGTTCTACGTCAATTTTTTTTTGTTTTCATATTTTCAATGGAAAATCCCACCTTTTAACTGGATCACCAAAATTTTAAGAAATTGCTTCCACTAGCCTACATCTCTATCATTAATAAAAGTGAAATTAGTTTGATGAGAAAAATCATAGAAAAAAACGCATTAAAAAATGCAAGTCATCAGCTGGATTTCCTCACGAAATGAAGAAAAAAGAGAAAACGGAAAAAAAAAACTTCAAAACTCATTTCGCCCATTTGTTCGGAATTTTTGTGTTTCATTTTCTTTTAATACGGAAAATCATTTGAAATCGATCACAAAATGATTGATGGAGATCATGAGAAAAACAAAAAACAAAAGAAAATGCCTGTCTTAATGCATTCCTGCAACGTTGTTGGCCCTAATTTGGTTGGATGTGGCTTTGGTCATTAACTAAATTCTTGAATAAAAATTTAGATTTGTGGAGGTAGCACAGTGTATTAAATATTTTATGTGACATATTTTAATAATAAACAAGTAAAAAAGCTGTAAGTTCGACGGGGCCGAACATTGAATACCCTCTACAATATGGTAAAAATTTGGCAATATTCCAAAAAAAAAAAAATAATAATAATAAATAAATAAAATAAAATAAAATCCATTAAAAATTCTGTTAAAATCCTAAAAATATCGCATGTAGCTGTTATATAAGGGTCAATGCGATGACGTGGACCTGCATAGGCAACTTTTGTCATAAGCTATTACAATATTCAAATGCGAAACTTGAAATAAAATATGTTTATAATGTAGCTAAAATCAACATACCGAATATAGGGAGGTATCATGGAGGTTATAAAACGTGGACCTGCAAACACAATTTTCTGGCATAGGCTGTAGTATCCATTACGAACATCAAATACCAAATTTCAAACAATTCCGGTAAATAATGTCGCTAAAATCATCAAAATACCGAATCTCAGGGGGTACCATAATATGGTGGCTATACGAAGACGTGGACCTGCACAGACAATTTTCTTTCCTAGGCTGTAGTATCCATTATGAACTTTACACGCAAAATTTTAAACAATTCCGGTAAATAATGTCGTTAAAATCATCAAAATACCGAATATCGGGAGGTACCCTTATACGGGAGCTATACTAAGACGTTGACCTATATGGCTCATTTTCTGTCTTGGGCATAAGTATCCACTACGAACTTCAAATGCGAAATTTGAATGAATTCTGATGAATATTGTCGCTAAAATAATCAGAATACCGAATATAGAGAGGTACCATTATATGGGGGCTATACGAAAACGTGGACCTACAAGGCTCATTTTCTGTGTTAGGTATTGGTATCCATTACGAACTCCAAATACAAAATTTGAAACAATTCCGGTAAATAATGTCGCTAAAATCACCAAAATTCCGAATATCGGGAGGTACCCTTATATGGGGGCTATACGAAGACGTGGACCTGCATAGACAATTTTCTATCATAGGCTGTAGTATCCATTACAAACTTCAAATCCGATATTTGAAACAATTCCGGTAAATAATGTCGCTAATATCATAAAAATACCGAATATCGGGAGGTACCCTTATATGGGAGCTATACGAAGACCTACACCTGAAATTCCAATTTTCTGTCATAGACTGTAGTATCCATTACGAACTTCAAATACGAAATTTCAAACAATTTCGGTGAATAATTTCGCTAAAATCACCGAAATACCGAAAATCGGGAGGTTCCGTTTTATGGGGACTATACGAAGACGTGGACCTACATGGCTCATTTTTTGTTTTAGGCATTGGTATCCATTATGAACTCCAAATACAAAATTTGAAACAATTCCGGTAAATAATGTCGTTAAAATCATCAAAATACCGAATATCGGGAGGTACCTTTATATGGGCGCTATACGAAGACGTGGACCTACATGGCCGATTTTCTGTCATAGGCTGTAGTATCCATTACGAACTCTAAATACAAAATTTGAAATAATTCCGGTAAATAATGTCGCTAAAATCATAAAAATACGGAATATCGGGGGGTACCGTTATATGGGGGCTATGCGAAGACGTGGACCTACATGGCTCATTTTCACTACCAAAAGTCCTGCAGACATAATATACATTTGAGTAAAATTATATCAATCTACTTTAATTCGTTCGGAAGCTAGAGTGATTTCCACAGACGGACAAACGGACGGACTTTGGTAAATCGACCTAGAATTTTATGCGGATCAAGAATATATATACTTTGGTGGAGGGTATAAAATATTTATATTTTAATAATATTTTTTTTTTTATTAGTTTAATGTTGTCTCAAAAACAAAAATTTGTCCTCCATGGGAAATAAATCCTAAATCAAAATCTAAAATCTCGTCTCGTTTACGAAAACAAACTGCAACAATGTAGCTCCCCCCACCCCTTTAAGCATTTTTAGCTTACCGGCGACTAGCTAAAGACTTAAAATCCAGGTTTTTGTTGTTATGCTACTTTGTGGCAAGAGCAATTGGTTAGCTAACGATAACTGCTACAGGGTCATGTCAAGATAAAAACAAGCCGTGACAAAAGAAAATTGGATACAAAAAAAAAAATACAAGAGCAGTTACCCGACAAGCAGTGGGCCACAAAAAAAGAAAATTATTTCAAAAAAAAAAAAAAAAAAAAAAAAAACATCATTTTATATTGTGGTTTCTGTGGTTTTAATCATTAATAATCATTTTTCATTAGCAACAACAACAACACCAACAACTCCATTGGAATCGATACAAATCTCAACACTTTTTTCAAAAGGCAGTAGCTTTTGCTTTTGAGCCATACCAAGCAGGGTTCATTATAGGCATCATTTCGACTAAACAAAATGAACATTTTGTATTCCCTCCTCCCCCTTCCCCCCTGCACCAAAACCTTTATCGCTATGAACTTCAATTTGACCACAAAGCATACGTGTCGTGGGGTTCGAAACTTAATACTTATTTTTTTGTTTTTGGGTTTTTACACCTTCCATGGTTTCAGTTTTAAATTTAAAAAATTCAAAAAAAAAAAAAAAAAAAAAAAAAACAAAAAAAAAACAAAAATCTAAAAGTATCTTAATTTGTTTTTAATAACTTAATTACTTGAAAAAAAAAAAAAACAAATATTGAAAATATTAAATTTTTAATAAATTTCTGAATGAGATTTTTTAGCCCTGTTCAATGTTTGGGAACATGAAAAAGTTGGACATTTCTTATAAATATAATAAAAATAATAATAATAATAATAATAATAATAATAATAATAATAATAATAATAATAATAATAATAATAATAATAATAATAATAATAATAATAATATAAATTAATATGAATTAATAAATAAATTTAAATTAAAATTCCATTTAAAAAATTTCAAAAATATTGAAATCGAATTTCAAAATAGTGCATCCTTTGTTTTTGTACCTTGAAACTTTTCAAAAAAAAAATCTAAAAATATCTTAATTTGTTTTTAATAACTTAATTAATTGAAAAAAAAAAATATTTAAAATATTAGATTTTTAATAAATTTTTGAATGAAATTTTTTAGCTCTGACAAAAAAATAAATAAGAATAATAAAATAAATAATAATAATAAAAATAAAAATAATAATAATTATAATAATAATAATAATAATAATAATAATAATAATAATAATAATAATAATAATAATAATAATAATAATAATAATAATAATAATAATAATAATAATAATAATAATAATAATAATAATAATAATAATAATAATAATAATAATAATAATAATAATAATAATAATAATAATAATAATAATAATAATAATAATAATAATAATAATAATAATAATAATAATAATAATAACAATAATAATAATAATAATAATAATAATAATAATAATAATAATAATAATAATAATAATAATATTAATAAAAATAATAATATAAATTAATATGAATTAATAAATAAATTTAAATTAAAATTCCATTAAAAAGATTTCAAAAATATTGAAATCGAATTTCAAAATTGTGCATCCTGCGTTTCCGTACCTTGAAATTTTTCAAAAAACAAAAAAAAAAAACAGAAATCTAAAAATATCTTCATTTGTTTTTAATAACTTAATTACTTAAAAAAATAAATAAATATTAGAAATATTAAATTTTTAATAAATGTCTGAATGAAATTTTTTAGTCCTGATCAATGTTTGGGAATACAAAAAAGTTGGACATTTCTTCTTTAGGACCATCTTTTGAGTCACAATTCAAAAAAAAAATAATAATATTAATAATAATAATAAATAAATAAATAATAATAAAATCAATTTAAATTAAAATTCCATTAAAAAATTTTCAAAAATATTAAAATCGAATTTCAAAATTGTGCATCCTCAGTCTTTGTACCTTAAAGCAATTCAAAAAAAAAAAAATAATAATAATAAAATAAAAAAATAATAATTAAATAAATAAATAAATAATATTAAAATAAATAAACTAAAATTTAAATTCCATTTAAAAAAATTTCAAAAATATTGAAATCGAATTTCAAAATTGTGCATCCTCCGTTTTTGTACCTTGTACCTTTTTGTACCCTCCATCATTTGGAAAGAATTTGGAAATTTTCAAAAAAAAAGTAATAATATACGCCAAAAATTCTGTTAAAATCTTAAAAATACCGTGGACCTGCATAGGCAACTTTAGTCATTCAAATACGAAACTTAAAAAAAATCTGGTGAATAATGTAGCTAAAGTCATCAAAATACCGAATATCGAGAGGTACTGATATATATAGGGCCTATACGAAGGCCTAGACCTGCACAGACAATTTTCTGTCTTATGTTGTAGTATCCATTACGAACTTCAAATACCAAATTTAAAACAATTGTGGTAAGTGAGCTCAAAAATTTTCAGCCAACCTCAATTTTTTTGAAAATGAAAAATTTCGAAATATTTGAAATTATTGAAATATTTTCTTTGAATTTTATAATCTCTTGAGTGCCCAAAAAATTACTACTTTTTGAGACCGAAACTTTTCAGCCAACATCGGAAAGTTTATTTAATTAGGTGTCTATTTATTTTTTATTCTTATATTTATTTACATTATTATTTTTTTAATTATTTATGTTTTATCTATTTATGTTTTAAATATTTAATTGTATTTTATTTATTTGTTTACGTAAATAATTTTGTTTTTTAATTTATATATAATTTTATTTAATAGTGTTTTTAATTTAAACATTTTTCAAACCGAGATTTTTCCGGCCACCTTTATTTTTCTTGCTTCTTATTCGTTTATTTATTTACAATATTTTTTATTTTTATTTATTTTATTTATTTTTAAGTTATTTAATCTATTTTTCAATATTTTAAAAATTTTAAATATTTATTTGCATTTTTGTTTATTGTATATAATTATACAATTGTATATAATTTAGTGTATATATATATTTTTTAATTTATATATTTTTATTCGTTAATTGTTGTATTATTTATTTTTTTGTTCTCATTTATTTATATTTTATTATTTTTATTTTAGTATTAACTTTTTTTATACATTATTTATTATTTTTTATTTATTTATTATTTATTTATTTATTTATTTTATTTTTTTTTTTTTTTTTTTTTTTTGAAATTTAAACCATTTTAATTTTCAAAATTTTCAAATGAAACTTCCATATTCTTACCATTTATTTTTATTTTAGTGTTTACTTTTTTATATATTATTTCATTGATTTTTTTATTAAAAATTATGTTTTAAGTATTTATTTATTTTATTTTTTTTTTTATTTTATTTTTATTTTTGATTTTTTTATTTATTTATTTATTTTTTTTTTTTTTTTTTTTTGAAATTTAAACCATGTTTTTGAAACCCATTTTAATTTTCAAAATTTTCAAATAAACTTCAATATTCTTACCATTTATTTTATTTTAGTGTTTAATTTTATTGTTTATTATTTCATTAATTTTTTTTTATTAAAAATTATGTTTTAAGCATTTATTTATTTTCATTTATTTATTTTTTTTTATTTATTTTTTTTTTTTTTTGAATTTTAAACAATGTTTTTGAAACCCATTTTAATTTTCAAAATTTTCAAATGAAACTTTCATATTTTTACCATTTATTTTTATTTTAGTATTTACTTTTTTATATATTATTTCATTGATTTTTTTTTTATTAAAAATTATGTTTTAAGTATTTATTTATTTTCACTTGTTTATTTTTTATTTTATTTTTAAATTTTTTATTTATTTATTTTTTTTTAATTTTAAATTTTTTATTTATTTTTTTATTTTTTTTTTTTTTTTTGTTTGAAATTTAAACCATGTTTTTGAAACCTATCTTAATTTTCAAAATTCTCAAATGAAGCTTCCATATTCTTACCATATATTTTTATTTTAATATTTACTTTTTTATATATTATTTCATTGATTTTTTTTTATTAAAGATTATGTTTTAAGTATTTATATATTTTTTATTTTTTTGCTAATTTATTTTTTTATTTTTATTTATTTATTTATTTATTTTTTGGTTGAAATTTAAACCATGTTTTTGAAACCCATTTTAATTTTTTAAAATTTTCAAATGAAACTTCCATATTCTTACCATATATTTTTATTTTAATGTTTACTTTTTTTATATATTATTTCATTGATTTTCTTTATTAAAAATTATGTTTTAAGTATTTATTTATTTTCACTTATTTATTTTTTATTTTTTTTTATTTATTTATTTTTGAAATTTAAACCATGTTTTTGAAACCCATTTTAAATTTCAAAATTTTCAAATGAAACTTCAATATTCTTACCATTTATTTTTATTTTAGTGTTTACTTTTTTATATATTATTTCATTAATTTTTTTTTTATTAAAAATTATGTTTTAAGTATTTATTTATTTTTATTTATTTTTTTATTTTATTTTTATTTTTTTATTTATTTATTATTATTATTATTTTTTTTTTTTTTTGAAACCTATGTTAATTTTCAAAATTTTCAAATGAAACTTCAAAAATCTTAACATCTATTTTTATTTTAGTGTTAATTAATTTTTTTTATTAAAAATTATGTTTTAAGTATTTATTTATTTTCATTTATTTATTTTTTTATTTTATTTTTATTTTTTATTTTTTTATTTATTTATTTATTTTTTTTTTTTTTTTTGACTTAAACCATGTTTTTGAAACCCATTTTAATTTTCAAAATTTTCAAATGAAACTTCAATATTCTTACCATTTATTTTTATTTTAATGTTTACTTTTTTTATATATTATTTCATTGATTTTCTTTATTAAAAATTATGTTTTAAGTATTTATTTATTTTCACTTATTTATTTTTTATTTTATTTTTTATTTATTTATTTTTTATTAATTTAAACCATGTTTTTGAAACCCATTTTAATTTTCAAAAATTTCAAATGAAACTTCAAAATTCTTACCATTTATTTTTATTTTAGTGTTTGCTTATTTATATATTATTTCATTAAATTTTTTTTATTAACAAATATGTTTTAAGTATTTATTTATTTTCACTTATTTATTTTTTTATTTTATTTTTATTTTTTTATTTATTTTTTTATCTTTTTTTTTTTTTTGAAATTTAAACCATGTTTTTGAAACCTTTTTTTTAATTTTCAAAAATTTCAAATGAAACCTCAATATTCTTACCATTTATTTTTATTTTAGTGTTTACTTTTTTATATATTATTTCATTGATTTTTTTATTAAAATTATGTTTTAAGTATTTATTTATTTTCATTTATTTATTTATCTATTTATTTATTTATTTATTATTTTTTTTTTGGAAATTTAAATTTTTGAAACCCATTTTAATTTTCAAAATTTTCAAATGAAACTTTTCAACATTCTTACCAGACTCCATAACAATAAAATCAAGATTTCATTAAACAAATAACAATAATAAATAAATTGCATATTATTTTTCTGCTGCTGCTGTTGTTGTTGTTGTTGTAATTATTGTTATTGGATTTGCACCTCTTTCAAGGTAAACCACATTTAAATGCTCAAAACTAAAGCAGCGTTGAATTCTCTTTGAGGTTCATTGATCGATCGAAAACGTTAGATAAGTTGGGGCAGTTGGGCTTCCCCCTGGTCTGGCCACAGGAGAGAAGTGTGGAGAGAGATGGGGGAGAGGGTAATGGAGCCAGTGGCCCCATGTTGACAATCGCTTTGTAGCAACAACAATGACAGCAAACTAACAGCATTGTTGTGGCGAAAAATACCATTGCACAAACACACAGACATAATGACGATACGAATGGCTTGGATTGCAGCAGCAGCAGCAATGGCTCCCTGCCTCAGTGCCCCTGGGTATTTTTTTTTGCTCTCTAACTAACTTCTTCTTGGCCACAATATAAAGTTACAAGTCTCCAAACCCTAGACTTAAATTGACGTTGTTGTTGCTGTTGCTTTCCAGCAATATTGGTCCCCGTTAATCTCAGACCGCACTCTGCAACCAAGTCTACTGCTCCACACACAACACCGATCGTTCGTACATTGGTTCGTTCAGATAACGTGACATGTGACAATAAACTGTACAGTTGGTTGGTGCACCATGCTGGGTACCACCAGAGCAGTACGTTTTTACGGTGACGGCAAACGTTTTTTCCCCAATTTTCTCCCACCTCCGCTCAGTTATATTTTTTCACAATGCAAAAAAAAAAAACCCAGATATTGCTGCTAATTTTGTTTACTTAAAAAATTAGTTCATTGCAATAAATTACTCCATAAAAATAAGTGCAACAATAACTACAACATTTTATTTTCTACAAGAAAACATGATCCGGACATCATCTTCTCTAAGAAAAATGTCCGGAAACATAATCCGGATAATATTTTCTATAGAAAAATGTTATCCGGATATATTTTCTACAGAAAAATGTTATCCGGATAATATTTTCTACAGAAAAATGTTATCCGGATAATATTTTCTACAGAAAAATGTTATCCGGATAATATTTTCTACAGAAAAATTTTATCCGGATAATATTTTCTATAGAAAAATTTTATCCGGATAATATTTTCTATAGAAAAATTTTATCCGGATAATATTTTCTATAGAAAAATTTTATCCGGATAATTTTTTCTATTGAAAAATTTTATCCGGATAATATTTTTATATAGAAAATTTTATCCGGATAATATATTCTAAAGAAAAATGTTATCCGGATAATATTTTATACAGAAAAATGTTATCCGGATAATATTTTCCATATAGAAAAAATGTTATCCGGATAATATTTTCCATATAGAAAAAATGTTATCCGAATAATATTTTCTCTATAGAAAAAATGTTATCCGGATAATATTTTCCATATAGAAAAAATTTTATCCGGATAATATTTTCCATATAGAAAAAATTTTATCCGGATAATATTTTCCATATAGAAAAAATGTTATCCGAATAATATATTCCATATAGGAAAAATGTTATCCGGATAATATTTTCTATTTTTCTATAGAAAATATTATCCGGATAATATTTTCCATATAGAAAAAATGTTATCCGGATAATATTTTCCGTATAGAAAAAATTTTATCCGGATAATATTTTCCGTATAGAAAAAATGTTATCCGGATAATATATTCCCTATATGAAAAATGTTATCCGGATAATATTTTCCATATAGAAAAAATGTTATCCGGATAGTATTTTCCGTATAGAAAAAATGTTATCCGGATAATATATTCCATATAGGAAAAATGTTATCCGGATAATATTTTCCATATAGAAAAAATGTTATCCGGATAATATTTTCCGTATAGAAAAAATGTTATCCGGATAATATTTTCCGTATAGAAAAAATGTTATCCGGATAATATTTTCCGTATAGAAAAAATTTTATCCGGATAATATTTTCCGTATAGAAAAAATTTTATACGGATAATATTTTCCGTATAGAAAAAATTTTATCCGGATAATATTTTCCGTATAGAAAAAATTTTATCCGGATAATATTTTCCGTATAGAAAAAATTTTATCCGGATAATATTTTCCGTATAGAAAAAATTTTATCCGGATAATATTTTCCGTATAGAAAAAATTTTATCCGGATAATATTTTCCGTATAGAAAAAATTTTATCCGGATAATATTTTCCGTATAGAAAAAATTTTATCCGGATAATATTTTCTATATAGAAAAAAAATGTTATCCGGATAATATTTTCTATATAGAAAAAATACTATCCGGATAATATTTTCTATATAGAAAAAATACTATCCGGATAATGTTTTCTATATAGGAAAAATACTCTCCGGATAATATTTTCTATATAGAAAAAAAATTTATCCAGATAATATTTTCTATATAGAAAAATGTTATCCGGATAATATTTTCTATATAGAAAAAAAATGTTATCCGGATAATATTTTCTATATAGAAAAAATACTATCCGGATAATATTTTCTATATAGAAAAATACTATCCGGATAATATTTTCTATATAGAAAAAATACTATCCGGATAATATTTTCTATATAGAAAAAATACTATCCGGATAATATTTTCTATATAGAAAAAATACTATCCGGATAATATTTTCTATATAGAAAAAATACTATCCGGATAATATTTTCTATATAGAAAAAATGTTATCCGGCGGATAATATTTTCTGTATAGAAAAAATGTTATCCGGCGGATAATATTTTCTGTATAGAAAAAATGTTATCCGGCGGATAATATTTTCTGTATAGAAAAATGTTATCCGGCGGATAATATTTTCTGTATAGAAAAAATGTTATCCGGCGGATAATATTTTCTGTATAGAAAAAATGTTATCCGGCGGATAATATTTTCTGTATAGAAAAAATGTTATCCGGCGGATAATATTTTCTGTATAGAAAAAATGTTATCCGGCGGATAATATTTTCGGTATAGAAAAAATGTTATCCGGCGGATAATATTTTCTGTATAGAAAAAATGTTATCTGGATAATATTTTCCGTATAGAAAAAATTTTATCCGGATAATATTTTTTATAGAAAAATTTTATCCGGATAATATTTTCTGTATAGAAAAAATGTTATCCGGATAATATTTTCGTCTAGAAAAAATGCGAAAATATTTTCTATGCGAAAATATTATCCGGATAAAATTTTTTCTATGCGAAAATATATTTTCTATATAGAAAAAATGTTATCCGGGTAATATTTTCTATAGAAAATTTTTTTCCGGATAATATTTTCTATAGAAAAATTTAATTCGGATAATATTTTCTATAGAAAAATTTTATCCGAATTCGGATAAATATTTTCTATAGAAAAATTTTATCCGAATAATTTTATTCGGATAATATTTTCTAATATTTTCTTTAGAAAAGTATTA
The DNA here is from genome assembly GCF_030504385.1 of Musca domestica. Taxonomy (NCBI): domain Eukaryota; kingdom Metazoa; phylum Arthropoda; class Insecta; order Diptera; family Muscidae; genus Musca; species Musca domestica. The sequence goes on along the minus strand of NW_026712352.1, from coordinate 50,464 downwards.
TCGTATTTTCCATAGAGAAATTTTATCCAGAAAATTTGTTCTATAAAAAATTTTTATCCGGATAATATTTTCTATAGAAAAATTTTATCCGGATAATATTTTCTACAGAAAAAATTTTATCCGGATAATATTTTCTACAGAAAAAATTTTATCCGGATAATATTTTCTATAGAAAAATTTTATCCGGATAAAATGTTTCTAAAGATAATATTATCCGGATAAAATTTTCTGCAAACTGTGAGCTTCCCATGCCTCAGTTTCCCTTGATGTTGTTGTTGTTGTAGTTCCAAACAACGTTGACAAGTTTATCACGTTGTAAATGATCTGCATTTGTTGTGGCTTTTCTTCTGCTGCTCTTGTTTTTTTTTTTCTTTTTTTTGCCAAAGGGGGCGTACCGGTTGAATGCCACCTAAAGCCATTAGAAAAAGAAAACCTGAAAACGTCTCTTCGTAATGAAAAATAATAAATGTGGAAATTAAGGCCTGAGAAAGTCCACAAATTTGATTTCCAAACCAAAATAAACAAAAATAGTTTTTTCGATGCAACCAGTTTAGTTTCCAAACATCCCAAAGAAGATTCCTGCAGGCCAAGTGATTTGCACTGCAACGTAGGCTGTTCCAACGGCTAACGGTAGATGGAAACTGAACTGCCTGCCTTTATTTAATTTCATACTGGTTAGATACGAAAAACTTGTCTACGCCGAAAAAACGACACATTACCCAAGAAAAATCTGTAGACCGAAAAAATGCATGAATGAATGGTTGGGGCTCCAATGCAACACAATGGAGTGCAACCAGCTGCATGACATTCTTTGTGAGCGGCAGGGTAAGCCATTAATGTGACCGACCACCAAAAGACATGTTTTCTTATGAAAATATTTTCCTAAAGAAAAATAAATTCGGATATTTTCTTTAAAAAATTTTATCCGGATATTTTCTATAGAAAATTTTATAGAAAAATTTTATCCGGATAAAATTTTTTCTGTATAGAAAATATTATCCGGATAAAATATTTTCTGTATAGAAAACATTTTATCCGGATAATATTTTCTATACAGAAAAAATTTTATCCGGATAATATTATCTATATAGAAAAAATTTTATCCGGATAATATTTTCTATATAGAAAAAATTTTATCCGGATAATATTTTCTATGTAGAAAAAATTTTATCCGGATAATATTTTATCCGGATAATATTTTCTATATAGAAAAAAATTTATCCGGATAATATTTTCTATATAGAAAAAATTTTATCCGGATAATATTTTCTATATAGAAAAAATTTTATCCGGATAATATTTTCTATATAGAAAAAATTTTATCCGGATAATATTTTCTATATAGAAAAAATTTTATCCGGATAATATTTTCTATAGAAAAAAATTTATCCGGATAATATTTTCTATAGAAAAAATTTATCCGGATAATATTTTCTATAGAAAAAAATTTATCCGGATTATATTTTATATAGAAAAAAAATTATCCGGATAATATTTTCTATAGAAAAAAATTTATCCGGATAATATTTCCTATAGAAAAAAATTTATCCGGATAATATTTCCTATAGAAAAAAATTTATCCGGATAATATTTTCTATAGAAAAAAATTTATCCGGATAATATTTTCTATAGAAAAAAATTTATCCGGATAATATTTTCTATAGAAAAAATTTATCCGGATAATATTTTCTATAGAAAAAAATTTATCCGGATAATATTTCCTATAGAAAAAAATTTATCCGGATAATATTTCCTATAGAAAAAAATTTATCCGGATAATATTTTCTATAGAAAAAAATTTATCCGGATAATATTTTCTATAGAAAAAAATTTATCCGGATAATATTTTCTATAGAAAAAAATTTATCCGGATAATATTTTCTATAGAAAAAAATTTATCCGGATAATATTTTCTATAGAAAAAAATTTATCCGGATAATATTTTCTATAGAAAAAAATTTATCCGGATAATATTTTCTATAGAAAAAAATTTATCCGGATAATATTTTCTATAGAAAAAAATTATCCGGATAATATTTTCTATAGAAAAAAATTTATCCGGATAATATTTTCTATAGAAAAAAATTTATCCGGATAATATTTTCTATAGAAAAAAATTTATCCGGATAATATTTTCTATAGAAAAAATTTATCCGGATAATATTTTCTATAGAAAAAAATTTATCCGGATAATATTTTCTATAGAAAAAAATTTATCCGGATAATATTTTCTATAGAAAAAAATTTATCCGGATAATATTTTGTATAGAAAAAAATTTATCCGGATAATATTTTCTATAGAAAAAAATTTACCCGGATAACATTTTCTATAGAAAAATTTTATCCGCATAATATTTTCGTATAGAAAAAATTTATCCGGATGATATTTTCGTATCGGAAAAATTTATCCGGATGATATTTTCGTATGGAAAAAGTTTATCCGGACAATATTTTCGTATAGAAAAAATTTATCCGGATAATATTTTCGTATAGAAAAAATTTATCCGGATAATATTTTCGTATAGAAAAAATTTATCCGGATAATATTTTCGTATAGAAAAAATTTATCCGGATAATATTTTCGTATAGAAAAAATTTATCCGGATAATATTTTCTATAGAAAAATGTTATCCGGATAATATTTTCTATAGAAAAATGTTATCCGGATAATATTTTCTATAGAAAAATGTTATCCGGATAATATTTTCAATAGAAAAATGTTATCCGGATAATATTTTCTATAGATAAATGTTATCCGGATAATATTTTCTATAGAAAAATGTTATCCGGATAGTAGTTTCTATAGAAAAATGTTATCCGGATAATAGTTTCTATAGAAAAATTTTATCCGGATAATATTTGCTATAGAAAAATTTTATCCGGATAATATATGCTATAGAAAAATTTTATCCAGATAAAATGTTTTCTATAGAAAATATTATCCGGATAATATTTTTCTATAGAAAATTTATATCCGGATAATATTTTCTATTGAAAAATGTTGTCCGGATAATATTTTCTATAGAAAATTTTTATCCGGATAATATTTTCTATAGAAATTTTTTATCCGGAAGAGAAAATATATAAATATAGAAAATATTATCCGGATAATATTTTTCTATAGAAAATTTATATCCGGATAATATTTTTCTATAGAAAATTTATATCCGGATAATATTTTCTATTGAAAAATGTTGTCCGGATAATATTTTCTATAGAAATTTTTTATCCGGATAATATTTTCTATATTTTCTATAATGTTTTCTACAGAAAAATTTTATCCTGATAATATTTTCTATGGAAAATTTCTTATCCGAGCAATGTTTTCTTGCAGTAACTAGTCTTTTTTTTAAATGAGTAAATGTCTGTACAATTTTTTTAATTTTTATCTTCGTTACTAAAACAATTGCAACAATTCACATGACTGCCGAAAAAACGAGTCTAAAAACAAAACAAAAGGCTTCACCAACAAAAAGTGCCGCAAACTCGATCTACCACTTCTCAAGGAAGTTCCATCAGAGATACGATCAGTTGAGCTGGAATTTTTCACTTCTTTTTCTTCTTCTTCTTCTGGCTGACACTTGGCGCAATTGTTTGGCTGTCTTATATCAAATTTCAAATGCAATCTTCCCAAAAAATAAGAGTTATGGTTTTATTGTTGGTAAATGGGTGCGAGAGTGTGTATGTGTGTGTGTGATATTAATCAAAAACCAAGATGCCCGTTTCAGGCAACGGCCAAATTTGTGGCAAAAAGGAGAGAATAAAAAAAAAGATACACGACAGAATGAAAAAGTGAAATTTGCTTCTCATAATACACAATAAGGTGTTGAAAAAGTGCAGGGATGGGAAAACAAATTGTCATCCAAATAACATTTTCTACAGAAAATTTTTTATTCGGATAATATTTTTTTTAGAAAAATCTTATCCGGATAATATTTTCTTTAGAAAAATGTTATCCGGATAATATTTTCTTTAGAAAAATGTTATCCGGATAATATTTTCTTTAGAAAAATGTTATCCGGATAATAGTTTATTTAGAGAAATGTTATCCGTATAATATTTTCTTTAGAAAAATGTTATCCGGATAATATTTTCTTTAAAAAAATGTTATCCGGATAATATTTTCTTTAGAAAAATGTTATCCGGATAATATTTTCTTTAGAAAAATGTTATCCGGATAATATTTTCTTTAGAAAAATGTTATCCGGATAATATTTTCTTTAGAAAAATGTTGTCCGGATTATATTTTCTATAGAAAAATGTTATCCGGACAATAGTTTCTTTAGAAAAATGTTATCCGGATAATATTTTCTTTAGAAAAATGTTATCCGGATAATATTTTCTTTAGAAAAATGTTATCCGGATAATATTTTCTTTAGAAAAATGTTTTCCGGATAATATTTTCTTTAGAAAAATGTTATCCGGATAATATTTTCTTTAGAAAAATGTTATCCGGATAATATTTTCTTTAGAAAAATGTTATCCGGATAATATTTTCTTCAGAAAAATGTTATCCGGATAATATTTTCTTTAGAAAAATGTTATCCGTATAATATTTTCTTTAGAAAAATGTTATCCGGATAATATTTTCTTTAGAAAAATGTTATCCGTATAATATTTTCTTTAGAAAAATGTTATCCGGATAATATTTTCTTTAGAAAAATGTTATCCGGATAATATTTTCTTCAGAAAAATGTTATCCGGATAATATTTTCTTCAGAAAAATATTATCCGGATAATATTTTCTTCAGAAAAATGTTATCCGGATAATATTTTCTTCAGGAAAATGTTGTCCGGATAATATTTTCTTCAGAAAAATGTTATCCGGATAATATTTTCTATAGAAAAATGTTATCCGGATAATATTTTCTATAGAAAAATATTATCCGGATAATATTTTCTATAGAAAAATGTTATCCGGATAATAATTTCTATAGAAAAATGTTATCCGGATAATAATTTCTATAGAAAAATGTTATCCGGATAATAATTTCTATAGAAAAATGTTATCCGGATAATAATTTCTATAGAAAAATGTTATCCGGATAATATTTTTTATAGAAAAATGTGATCCGGATAATATTTTCTTAAGAAAAATTTATCTGGATAATATTTTCTTTAAAAAAAAAATTATCCGGATAATATTTTCTGTATAGAAAAATTAAAATAATATTTTCTGTATGGAAAAATTGTTATCCGGATAATATTTTCTGTATAGAAAAATTGTTATCCGGTTAAAAATTTTCTATAGAAAAATTCTTATCCGTATAAAAATTTTCTATTATCCGGATAACATTTTTTCTATACGAAAATATTATCTGGATAACATTTTTTCTATGCGGCAACATTATCCGGATACTTTATTTTAAACTCCCTTCCCTGCAAAGCTTTCAATTGAATTGCAGCATCCAAACCAAACTAAAACAATCTAAAAACAAGATTTGTTTTATTGCCTTTAGTCGTTGCCTAGGCCTATAAAAATTTGTTCGTTTGGCCTGACGTTTCGGTTGCATCTCGTCATGGGTTTCAAGTGGTCGTTGTTGTTGTATTTTTTTATGCGTCAAAGTGTGTTACTGGTGGCGTTAATACAAGCATTTTCATTTAAGGATTATTGTGTCTTGTTTTCTATGGCCCAGGTTATTTTTTGCTTGATTTCGAACACGACTTGATTCCATCAAAAAAACGTGTCTGTTTTTCTACGAAATAACTAGATACAACAACAACTGGTCGTAAAGGCAAATTGCCCAACTGCAACACCAAACTCGTCAACTCACCTGACTTGGGCCAACCGACCAAAAGGCATCGCTCAACAAATATGTGGTAGGTTCCCATACAGAGAGCAACGAGTCGTACGCTCACCAGCTGTAGTGCGCATGCGCAACACCAAACGCGTCAAACAAAAACGCAATGTTAAATCCCAAACACGTTGATGCCGATGCGGAGCAGGCCATTGATGGTATTTGTATCGTTAGTAATTTTTATTTATTTATTTTTTCAAATAAATTTGAAAACTTTTTCGTATTTGGTTACATGTTTTTCTCGATAAAAACAAAAAGCCTTTTGTTGCACTAATGCTGTTAAATGGAAACTTGTTCTATGGCCAACTAAATAAATTGTGGAATTTTTTTTTTTTCTAATTTTTTGATGGAAAATTAGTTAAATTATTATTACTTATGGTTATTTACCATAATAATAATATGGCACTAATGATATCATTTATCTCCATAGCCGAAGATGATGCTCATCTGAGTATTTGCCATTTTTTTCTTGGGAAAAACTTACAAAAGGCATATATCATATTTCGATTTCGATGGAAATGCCTTAACATCATTGTGTATTTACACACAACTGGAGGTTAATAAGTGACCTTTTAGGGTTTCGAAATTTAGTCAGAAGATAATAAAAATAATATTCTCTATAGCAAAAAGTTATACGGATAATATTTTTTATGGCAAAATAATAAGTGCATACATTTTGCAATAGAAAAAAATTATCCGGATAAGTTTTTCTGTAGAAAAAAATTATCCGGATAATATTTTCTATAGAAAAAAAATTAACCGGATAATATTTTCTATAGAAAAAAATTATCCGGATAATATTTTCTATAGAAAAAAATTATCCGGATAATATTTTCTATAGAAAAAAATTATGCGGATAATATTTTCTACCGAAAAAAATTATACGGATAATATTTTCTACCGAAAAAAATATCCTATAGAAAAAAATTATCCGGATAATATTTTCTGTATAGAAAAAATGTTATCCGGATAATATTTTCTGTATCGAAAAAATATTATCCGGATAATATTTTCTGTATCGAAAAAATATTATCCGGATAATATTTCCTAAAGAAAAAAATTATCCGGATAATATTTTCTATATAGAAAAAATATTATCCGGATAATATTTTCTGTATAGAAAAAATGTTATGCGGATAATATTTTCTGTATAGAAAAAATGTTATCCGGATAATATTTTCTGTATAGAAAAAATGTTATCCGGATAATATTTTCTGTATAGAAAAAATGTTATCCGGATAATATTTTCTGTATAGAAAAAATGTTATCCGGATAATATTTTCTGTATAGAAAAAATGTTATCCGGATAATATTTTCCATATGGAAAAAATGTTATCCGGATAATATTTTCAGTATAGAAAAAATTTTATCCGGATAATATTTTCCGTATAGAAAAAATGTTATCCGGATAATATTTTCGTATATAGAAAAAATGTTATCCGGATAATATTTTCGTATATAGAAAAAATGTTATCCGGATAATATTTTCGTATATAGAAAAAATGTTATCCGGATAATATTTTCGTATATAGAAAAAATGTTATCCGGATAATATTTTCGTATATAGAAAAAATGTTATCCGGATAATATTTTCGTATATAGAAAAAATTTTATCCGGATAATATTTTCGTATATAGAAAAAATGTTATCCGGATAATATTTTCGTATATAGAAAAAATGTTATCCGGATAATATTTTCTCTATAGAAAAAAATTATCCGGATAATATATTCGTTACAGAAAAAATGTTATCCGTATAATATTTTCGTCTAGAAAAAATCTTATCCGGATAATATTTTCGTCTAGAAAAAATCTTATCCGGATAATATTTTCGTCTAGAAAAAATCTTATCCGGATAATATTTTCGTCTAGAAAAAATCTTATCCGGATAATATTTTCGTCTAGAAAAAATGTTATCCGGATAATATTTTCCGTATAGAAAAAATGTTATCCGGATAATATTTTCCGTATAGAAAAAATGTTATCCGGATAATATTTTCCGTATAGAAAAAATGTTATCCGGATAATATTTTCCGTATAGAAAAAATGTTATCCGGATAATATTTTCCGTATAGAAAAAATGTTATCCGGATAATATTTTCCGTATAGAAAAAATGTTATCCGGATAATATTTTCCGTATAGAAAAAATGTTATCCGGATAATATTTTCCGTATAGAAAAATGTTATCCGGATAATATTTTCCGTATAGAAAAAATGTTATCCGGATAATATTTTCCGTATAGAAAAAATGTTATCCGGATAATATTTTCCGTATAGAAAAATGTTATCCGGATAATATTTTCCGTATAGAAAAAATGTTATCCGGATAATATTTTCCGTATAGAAAAAATGTTATCCGGATAATATTTTCCGTATAGAAAAAATGTTATCCGGATAATATTTTCCGTATAGAAAAAATGTTATCCGGATAATATTTTCCGTATAGAAAAAATGTTATCCGGATAATATTTTCCGTATAGAAAAAATGTTATCCGGATAATATTTTCCGTATAGAAAAAATGTTATCCGGATAATATTTTCCGTATAGAAAAAATGTTATCCGGATAATATTTTCCGTATAGAAAAAATGTTATCCGGATAATATTTTCCGTATAGAAAAAATGTTATCCGGATAATATTTTCCGTATAGAAAAAATGTTATCCGGATAATATTTTCCGTATAGAAAAAATGTTATCCGGATAATATTTTCCGTATAGAAAAAATGTTATCCGGATAATATTTTCCGTATAGAAAAATGTTATCCGGATAATATTTCCGTATAGAAAAATGTTATCCGGATAATATTTTCCGTATAGAAAAAATGTTATCCGGATAATATTTTCCGTATAGAAAAAATGTTATCCGGATAATATTTTCCGTATAGAAAAAATGTTATCCGGATAATATTTTCCGTATAGAAAAAATGTTATCCGGATAATATTTTCCGTGTAGAAAAAATGTTATCCGGATAATATTTTCCGTGTAGAAAAAATGTTATCCGGATAATATTTTCCGTATAGAAAAAATGTTATCCGGATAATATTTTCGTATGGAAAAAATATTTTCCGGATAATTTTTTTCCATAGAAAAATAAATCCAGATAATATTTTCTATAGAAAAATATTATCCAGATAAACTTTTTCTTTAGAAAAAAAATTATTTGGGTAACATTTTTCTATAGAAAATAATATCCGAATAACATTTTTCTATGGAAAATATTACCCAAATAATATTTTTCTATGTGAAATATTGTCCGGATAAAATTTTTCTATAGAAAATATTATCCGAATAATTTTTTTCTATAGAAAATATTATCCGAATAACATTTTTTAATAGAAAATATTATCCGAATAACATTTTTCTAAAGAAAATATTATCCGCATATTTTTTTTTTGTATAAAAAATTTTCTATATGAAAAGATTTATATGAAAAGATTTATCCGAAACTCTCTTTATTGACACAATTATTAATTTGAGTTTTTTTCCTCTCCTAACAATATTTTTTGATTGCCCTCTTGATCACAATTAATTAACGTTTATTAATTAATAATAGTCGTAATTATGAGTGTTTGTCAGTTTTATGGCTGACGCAATTTAATGAGTGGCAATAGAAACATCAAAACGCTGTCAAACAAATTAGATCTTATGGGCCAAACGATAATTGGCACAAAACCAGTCACTTGTCATTTTTTTTTCTTTTTTTTGGTTTAGTTGGGATTATCCAATAAACTGAGAAATATTTAAATGAATAAAAAAACTATTTCTAAAATAAATAATAAATGTTTTTTTATTTTGTTTTCTCTTTCAAAGTTCAACGAACTTTGAACTTCTGTTTCATAATTTCAAACCAAAACAAAAACTATGATGCTATGTTTTTCTTGGCACCCAGCTGAGGTGTCCGAACCGTTTAGTCAGCCAGACAACCATCTTGCCAGTCATCCATCCACCTAGCCAAATTGCATTGCACATGTGAGCTCAACTCTGTCATTGACACCTTAAACTTTCCTTTTTGCCATTTCTTTTGACCATTTGGGATGGCCATCATCATACGACCACACTTGTCCACCATACATACATGTTGGCTAAATGTGGCGTGTTGCACTCAACACTGCTAGCTAACATGTTGTAAATTGAATTTTAAGTTGATAAGAAAGCGTACATACATACATATTCATAACATGTGGATGTTGCAATCATCGTTTGGATTTCTTAGCCAGTTTATTGAGTGAGCATGAGGAGAGGGGTCTAGGAAGGAGAGAGAGGCAAATAATCATCAAAATGACAATAAATATTATTTGACATTTCTGAGATGCTGCAATTCATCGTCCACGGGGTCATTTGCCGCAGAAATAATTAAAAACAAATAAATACTGAAAATTCCAAAGTTGCTTTCCAACCGGGTATGAAGGGGAAATTGTGGGAACCAAAAAAATGTGGGGAGTTTGAATAGAGTAAAGGACCATGGAAGTAAAAATTGTGGGGTTTGTTAAGGGTAATAATTGGGAATATTTTAATGAATTTTTATCAAATAATTTTGAAAAAAATATATATTTTTTATAAAAATATTTTTTTTCAATTATTAAAATTTGTGATTTTTTTAATGAATTTTTATGAAATTATGAAAAAAAATATATTTATAAAAAAAAATAATATTATTGAAAGAATATTTTTATAAAAAATATTTATTTTAATTATTTTATTAAAATGCATTTAAATATTCACAAATTTTAATAATTGAAAAAAAATATATATAAATTGTTATAAAAAATATTTTTTTTGTAATTATTAAATTTCGTGAATATTTAAATGCATTTTAATGAAATAAGAAAATATTTTTTATAAAATTTTAATAATTAAAAAAATATTTTTATAAAAAAAATTTTATAAAAAAATATTTTTTTTAATTATAAAAATTCGTGAATATTTAAATGCATTTTAATAAAATAATATAGAAATATTTTTTTTTAATTATAAAAATTTTATAAAAAATATTTTTTTAATTATTTTATTAAAATGCATTTAAATAAAAAATATATGTTTTTTAATTATTAAAATTTGTGAATATTTAAATGCATTTTAATAAAATAATTAAAAAACATTTTTTTATAAAATTTTAATAATTAACAAAAATATTTTTATAAAAAAAAATTATAAAAAAATATATATTTTTTTAATTATTTAATAAAAATTCATTAAAATATTCACGATTATTGGACCTATTTTTTATAAAAACCAAAACAAAATATTTTTTAATTATTTTATTAAAATACATTTAAATATTCACGAATTTTAATAATTAAAAAAATATTTTTATAAAAAAAAATTATAAACAAAAAAAAAGCAAAGAAAGTCTTAAAGTCGGGCGGGGCCGACTTTATGATACCCTTCACAACTTTGCTAATTTAGTAGAGCTCCGCATAAGAATTAGAAGTTTTTATGGGAGAATTCATTCATACACGCGATGATTATAATTATAATTTAAAGTTCAAAAGACTAAATATGCCGAAGAATTTGTATCTTTTAAATTCGGACTTGTATTGCCCATTTGATATATATGGGAGCTATATCCAAATCTGAACCGATCTCGATAAAATTTAGCAAATGTATTTCTGAGCTGTATTTCAAATATTTCCCTGAATATCGTTGTTACGGAGTGCATATTACGGCTGTGGGTAACAAATCGGATGAACAATATATATGGGAGCTATAGCTATATCTGAACGGATCTTCACCAAATTTGGCATACTAGCTTTTAGACTCAATTCGATCGTATGTGCCAAATTCTATCCCATTTGGACGAATGTTAGACGTTTGGTGGACAATAAAAGGTAAATCGGACGAAGTCATATATGGGAGCTATATCCAAATCCGAACCTATCTCGATAAAATTTAGCAAATGCATTCCTGAGCTGTATTTGATAAATTTCCCCAAATTTTGTTGTCACAGAGTGCATATTACGGCTTCGGAGGACAAAAATAACAAATCGGATGAACAGTATATATGGGAGCTATAGCTATATCTGAACGGATCTTCACCAAATTTGGCATACAAGCTTTTAGACTCAATTCGGTCGTAAGTGTCAAATTTCATCCCTGTTGGGCAAATATTAGCCGTTTGGTGCATAAACAAAAGTAAATCGGACGAGGTTATATATGGGAGATATATCTCAAATCCGAACCGATCTCGATAAAATTTGGCAAAGGTATTTCTTAGCTGTATTTCATATATTTCCCTAAATATCGTTATTACGGAGTGCATATTACGGCTGCGGAGGACAAAAATAACAAATCGGATGAACAATATATATGGGAGCTATAGCTATATCTGAACCGATTTCGATCAAATTTGGCATACTTATTTTCAGGTCTAATTTGGTTGTATGTGCAAAATTTCATGCTATTCGGGCTGATATTACACGTTTGGTGCACAATAAAAGGCAAATCGGACGAAGATATATATGGGAGCTATATCTAAATTTTGACCGATTACCTCCAATTTCAACAGGGTTCGTCCTAGGGCCAAACAAATGTTGTTTGGAAAATTTCATCTCAATCGGATAATAAATGCGGCCTGCATTTTGTTCACAAGAATACATGGACAGACGGACGGACGGACAGACAGACTGACATGCATAAATCAACTCAGAAAGTGATTCTATGGATATCCTCAAAAGTCACTATGGGTCTATCTCGCTTCCTTTTCCATGTTACAAACAGATGCGCACAGACGTAATACCCTTACCACCGGAATTGTTTAAAATTTCGTATTTGCACTTCGTAATGAGTACTACTACAATGACAAAAAATTGCATATGCAGGTCCACGTCATCTCTCATATAATTGTAGCTCCCAATATTCCGTATTTTTATGATTTTGGCGACATTTTTCACCAGAATTTTACAAACTAAAGAAATTGTAAAATAATACGAAACCTGGCCAGCATTTTAGCAATTTTAGATTTAGACTTCCCCAAAATTTTCCACAACATTTCCACCATATCCGCACCGCAGAACATTCTTCCTAACCATTTTTGCCATCTAATTTATTGGAACTTGTAATGGATTTCCAAAAGCAATTTACATTCTTTTCGCATGGCTTGAAATCGTTGCAGTATTTCCTTCATTCCTTCATTCCAACAATAAAACCAAAACAATCTCCCAGGCAAAGCCATAATTATTGCTTGGCCAAGACATAAATCTGACATCGGCATCAATTTTGATTGCAACAAGCCGCATCCCATTGAACGTCAGTCAGTCATGCAGTCAGCCAACCATCAGAATCATCTCACCATCGGCATGGAAGATCATAACCATAATCATTATCGTCATTATCATCCTCAGCATCCTCTCTCTCTTTCTATGTGCGGTGGCAGCCAACATCAGCATTAGATCTTTAATCTAACGGTTGTTTTCTTGCTACCACAGATTTTTCGCTTGAGGTTAAAAACAAATTGTCTATTGTTCTGATGAAACAGATAGCAGGAACGTTTAGGCTTTGAAGCCATGAAGTAGATGAGGCTCCTAAAAATTTATAGGCAAGTTCTGGACCAGATTGATGCTGAAGAGGAAAAGGGATCCAAGAGTACTCAGCAAGATTTATGATTATAGGAAAAATGCAGTAAATTGAAATAATAGGAAATAAAATTTAATTTCAGATCTTAAACGTTTCGAGATTACAGTTTCAAGAAGCTGAGAGGTCGTAATATTCTGAGGAAAAAAAAAACAAGCAACAATAAGCATTTAAGTTCAGTCGGGGAGAACTTTTATATACCTTCTACATTTGGGATGTAACTTATGTAAAATTATTCTGTAAATCGAAATTCCGCTATTCAGGAATATTGTGGGACATAGAAACCAGATTTCCAGAATTTTTATAAAAAAGTTGATCCACCGCCCAAGAAAATTTCAGCGATGATCGGACGATAATGAGGGCCTATATATAATACCGTAGGGTAGAAAAGAAAACAAAAACAATAGCTGCAAGTTCGACCGGGCCGAACTTTGAATTCGCTCCACCATTTGGAACGATTTTGGCACTTTCAAAAAATAAAATCCGCTAAAAAATATTTAAAATCTTAAAAATACCAAAAGTAGCCGTTATATTAGGGTCCATACGACGACGTGGACCTGCATAGGTAACTTTTTTCATTAGTCATAACAATATTCAAAAGCGGAACTTGGAAGAAATCGGTGAATAATGTCCCTTAAATCATCAAAAAATCTGAATATCGGGAGGTGCCGTTATATGGAGGCTATACGAAGACCAGGACATGCACAGACAATTTTCTGTCATGGGTTGTAGTACCCCTTACGAACTTCAAATACCAAATTTGAAACGATTCCTGTGAAAATCGTACCTAAAATCATCAAAATTCCGAATATCGGGAGGTACCGTTATATGGAGGCTATACAAAGACTTGGACCTGCACAGACAACTTTCTATCATAGGCTGCAGTATCCATTACGAACTTCAAGTACCAAATTTAAAACATTTCCGCCGAATAATGACACTTAAATCATCAAAATACCGAATATCGGGAGGTACCCTTATATAGGAACTATACGAAGACCTACACCTGAAATTCCAATTTTCTATCATAGGCTGTAGTACCTATTAGGAACTTCAAATACGAAATTTCAAACAATTTCGGTGAATAATTTCGCTAAAATCACCGAAGTACCGAATATCAGGAGGTATCGTTATATGGCAGCTATACAAAGACCTGGACCTGCACAGACAATTTTCTGTCTTATGCTGTAGTATCCATTACGAACTTCAAATACCAAATTTGAAACAATTCTGGTGAAAAATGTTGCGAAAATCATTAAAATACCGAATATCGGGAGGTACCGTTGTATGGGAGCTATACGAAGACGTGGAGCTGTACAGACAAATTTCTGTCTCAGGCTGTAGTATCCATTACGAACTTCAAATACCAAATTTGAAACAATTCCGCCTAATAATGTCGCTGAAATCATCAAAATACCGAATATCGGAAGATACCGTTATATGGGGGCTATACCAAAACGTGGGCCTACATGGCCCATTTTCCATACCAAAGGTCCTGCAGGCATAATATACATTTGAGTAAAATTTTATCAACCTACTTCATTTTGTTCGGAAGCTAGAGTGATTTCCACAGACGGATAGACGGTCGGACATCGCTAAATCGACACAGAATTTTATGCTGATCAAATTATTATTTACAAACGGAATCATGAACTTAATATACCCTCCATACTATGTACGCTTAAAATATTCACCTTAGCCCTTTACATTTCAATGTGAATATTCACAATTTCAAAATCTCTGCCACCTTTGCAGATGGCAAAGGTCATTGTTGCGAACTTGACCACCACTTAACTTTCTGAAATGTTTTTCATTTTTAATTTGATTTAAAAGCATTTTTTTATTGTCTGGATTATATGAAACAATTTCCAAATGCCTCACAAAAGGCTAGGCCAGCAGAAGCCACAACGCCAACAATTAAAACTGTTTAGCTAATATTTTTAAGCTTATACCGGGGACGACTGCATTAAGACAAATGAATGACCTTGACCTGCTAAACAACGACACAACAAAAAAAAAGAAAATGCTGATATAAAACGTTGTTCATTGTTTGTTCGTTTGTTTGTTGTGAAGACAAGCTTTGGGATCAATAACTCCTACTGATATAGCCACCCAATGGCAAGTGAAACTCAACTGAACTCAGAGGTAATTTGAAATTTCCAAAAAGACAGGTAGCTTCCTTGTAAAGAACATGGAAAATTAATAGTCATTTGTTTGTACCCCTTCAACCCCTTCCTCCACCATCAAATTTGACAAGGGAATTTGTTTGGTATTTTTTTATTTCAAATTTTACACTCAAAGAAAATGGTGTGTCAATAAAAGTAATAATTTGATTTTTTTTAATTCGCAAGAGCATGCCTCCTGCTTCGTCGTATTTTTATTATTATACACTCAAAGAAAATTCTGTTATTTTTTATTTTTTTCCTTCAATTTATTTTTACACTCAAAGTAAATGGCCTGTCATACCCGATAATAAATAGGATTTTTTGTCTCGAAAAAAAAAAATAAAAAAAACATTCCAGCGGACAATAAATACCACGCTTCACTTCTACCACCACATTTGACAAAGGAATTTGTTTGGAATTTTTTTATCTCAAATTTTACACTCAAAGAAAATGGTGTGTCATTAAAAGTAATATTTTGGATTTTCCGTATTTTTGTATGTTACACTCAAAGAAAATTCTGTTATTTTAATTTTTTTTAATTTTATTCCAGCAATTTATTTTTACACTCAAAGAAAATGGTCTGTCATACCCGGTAATAAATATAATTTTTTTGTCTCGAAAAAAAAAATAAAAAAAAAAACATTCCAACAGAAAATAAATATCAATTAAATTAAAAAAATTCAAATTTTACACTCAAAAAAAAATGGTGTGTCATTTAAAGTAATATTTTGAATTTTTTTTTAATCTGCAAGAGCGCGCCTTCTCCACCGTCGTATTTTTCATATTATACACTCAAAGAAAATTTTGTTTTTTTTTTAATTTTCTACTGTAATTCATTTTTACACTCAAAGAAAATGGCCTGTCATATCCGCTAATAAATAGCATTTTTTTTTTTAGTTAAAAAAACATTCCAGCAGAAAATAAATACCAATTAGTTATCTATCCCCGCTCCTCTTCTACCAGCATATTTGACAAGACAATTTGTTTGGTATTTTTTTATTTCAAATTTTACACTCAAAGGATATGGTGTGTCATTAAAAGTAATATTTTGGATTTTTTTCTAAATCTGCAAGAGCACGCCACCTCCTCCTTCGTATTTTTTGTAAGTTACACTCAAAGAAAATTCTGCTATTTTTAATTTTTTTTTTTTCAATTTTATTCCAGCAATTTATTTTTACACTCAAAGAAAGTGGCTTGTCATACCCGGTAATAAAAAGGATTTTTTTGTTTAAAAAAAAAAAACATTCCAGTAGAAAACAAATACCCATTGGTTATCTATCTATCCCCGCTCCCCTTCTACCATCATATTTGTCAAGGCAATTTGTTTGGAATTTTTTTATTTCAAATTTTACACCTAAAGAAAATGGTGTGTCATTTAAAGTAATATTTTGGATTTTTTTAAATCTGCAAGAGCACGGGTCATCTTCCGTCGTATTTTTTGTATTCTACACTCAAAGAAAATTCTGTTATTTTTCAATTTTTTCAATTTTCTCCAGCAATTTATTTTTACACTCAAAAAAATATAGCCTGTCATACCCAAAATGCGATTTTTTTGTTTCAAAAAAAAAAAAAAAAAAAAAAAAAAAATACCAGCAGAAAATAAATTCCAATTAGTTATCTATCTATCCCCGCTCCAGCATATTTGACAAGGGAATTTGTTTGGTATTTTTTATTTTAAATTTTACACTCAAAAGAAAATGCTGTGTCATTAGAAGTAATATTTTAAATTTTTTAAAATTCGTAAGAACACGCCTCCTCCTCAGTCGTATTTTTCGTATGTTACACTCAAAAAAAATTCTGTTATTTTTATTTTTTTCAGTTTTCTCCTGCAAATTACTTTTACACTCAAAGAAAATGACATGTTATATCCGGTAATAAATAGGATTATTTATTAGGATTATTTTTTAAATAGGATTTTTTTTAGAAAATAAATACCCATTAGTAAGTCCACGGTATCATATAGCCCTCATATAACGGAACCTCCTGATATTCAGCATTTTGATGATTTTAGCGACATTATTCACTGCAATTGTTATTCACTGCAAAATTGGTATTTGTGGTTCGTAATGGACACTACAGCCTAAGACAGAAAGTAATCTATGTAGGTCCACGTCTTCGTATAGCCCCTATATAATGGTACCTCCCGATATTCGGTATTTTGATGATTTTAGCGACATTATTTAACGGAATCGTTCCAAATTTGGTGTTTGAAGTTCGTAATGGATACTACAGCCTGAGACAGAAAATTGCATATTAGGAATTTTTAAGATTTTTACAGAATTTTTACCGGATTCTATTTTTATTTTATTTAATTTTTTTTTTTGAAAATTTTCTACATTCTTTCCAAGTGGTGGAGGCTATTCAAAGTTTGGTCTGGTCGAACTTACTGTTTTTTACTTGTTTTTTCTGTTTCCATTAGCAGTCATTTGTTAGCTTCTTAATATTTGACAAAGCAATTTTTTATTACACTCAAAGAAAATGCCCTGTCATACCAGGCAATAAATAGGATTTTTTCAAAATAATTTTTTAGTAGAAAATAAATACGCGTTTGTAATCTACTCCGTATTTCACAGGGAGGTTTTTTTGCACCCAAAGAAAATGGTCTGTAATTTTTTATTTTTTTTTTCATGTTTCCTTTCTAGAATTTTTCCCAAAAAAACTTTCCAAGTAGAAAAATAATACCCACTTTATATTTTCTCAACATTTTTGACTGAGATTTTACATTTCGCATTATACACTCAAAGTAAATGGTGTGTATTTTTTATTAATTTTATTTTTTTTTTTTTTTTCTTGTTGTCATTAACACCACTTTGTTACCTCCTCGACAAGGGAATTTATTTTACACTCAAAAAACAATGGCCTGTCATAAGGACTATAGCAGGATTCTTTTTAAAAAAAAAAAATTTCAGTGAGAAATAAATACCCATTTGTTGGATTCTCTACATTTAGTAGGGAAATTATTTTTCGGATTATACACTCAAAGAAAATTCTGTTTTTTTATTTATATGTATTTTTTAATGTTCCAGTGGAAAATAAACATTCTTTATCTTCTTTACATTTGACAAGTGAATTTATTTTAACATTCAAAAAATTACTGTCATTAAAATAATAATTTTGGATTTTTTAAAAAAATTTTTCTAGCGGAAATTTATTTAAAATTTGTTTCTTGCGAAAAATGTTTACTTTCTCTACATTTTAATTATTTTTTTTTATTATTTTTTATTTCATTTGAAGACAACACCCTGCCAGTATTTTCAATATTTTTGCCTCAATTAATACCCATGTGTTACCTTCTCAATATTTGATAAGGAGATTTTTTATTCTAAATGTTGGCAAATTTAAACCAAAAAAAAGGCCTGTAATTGTTTTAACTTTTTTTCTTCATTCCAAATTTTTTTGGTGCACTAAACGATTTGAACCCAGTCAAATAGTGTTTTGTTCACCCAGCCAGCTCCGGAGTTCATTCATTTGGAATTGGCAAGGGAATTAATTTTATCGTAGTTTACACTCAAAAAAAATGATCTGTCATTTTTTATTTTCTTTGACAAAGGAATTTATTTATTTTTCTTCGTTTTAACGCTCAAAGAAAATGTTGTGGCTTTTTTAATTTTTTCAATTTTTTTTCCATTTTTTTCGCGTGTACCAAACGATTTGAAGCCTGTCGAAAAGTGTGGAAGTTCATACATTTATGGCAGGGTAGCTATTTGTTTTTGATCACCTAGCCAGCCAGCTCCAGGTGATGTTGGCTTCATTCGATTGGCCGGGCCGTACGTCAAATATTGAATGACGGTCGTCGTGTTAATTGTATGAATCTCCGTCGCCGTTAGTTGGCGTTTTTTTTTTTTTGTTTGTTTTTTCGTCCGTCTCTTCCTCTTTAAAACGCATGCAATTCAAATCCGTTGATTGCTGTTGCTGTTGTTGTTGTTGTTTATTTTTCCATACATTAAACGAAACTCGTTAAACATTTACCTCTGAGTGCTTCTGTTTATTTTATGCTGCGGTTTATTTATTTTCTGAATACAAAAATCATTTGTTTGTTATTGTTCATTTTCAGTTAAACGACTGACTGAAGCTTAAGAAAAAAACTGAAGAGGTTGGAAAAAATTTGTTTGAAAAAAAAGTATTTGAAAATTTGCATAATAATCTGGGTCTCAGACTTTCAAATACAAAGAGAAACCAGTAAAAAAGAAGCTTTTAATATCGTCTACAGTTTCGAAGAAAATTCAAAAATTTTAAAAAAAATCCGAAAACTACCACTTAAATTAAAATCGTTATATGGGGACTATACGAAGACCTGTGGACCTGTATACGGAATTTTTTTGTCATAGGCTGTAGTGCCCTTTACGAACTTAAAATGCGGAATTTGTTACAATTACGGTGAATAATGTCGCAAAAATCATGAAAAAAACGAAGTATCGGGAGGTACCGTTATATGGAGGCTATTCGAAGATGTGGACCTGCAGAGACAATTTTTTGTCATAGGCTGTAGTACCTATTAGGATCTTCCAGTACGACATTTGAAACAATTTCGGTTATAATCGTACCTAAAATCGTCAAAATACCGAATATCGGAAGGTATCGTTATATGGGGGCTATACGAAGACTAAGGGACCTGCATATACAATTTTTTTTTCATAGGCTGTAGTATCCATTACGAATTTCAAATACCAAATTTGAAACAATTCCGGTAAAAAATGTCGGTAAATTCATCAAAATACTGAATATCGGGGGGTAGCTTTATATGGGGGCTATTCGAAGACGTGGACCTGCACAGACAATTTTCTGTCATAGGCTGTAGTACCCATTAGGATCTTCCAGTACGAAATTTGCAACGATTTCGGTGAGTAATGTTGCTGAAATCATCAGAATACCGAATATCGGAGGTAACGTTATATGGGGGCTATACGAAGACGTGGACCAGCACAGACAATTTTCTGTCACAGGTTGTAGTATCCATTACGAATTTCATATACCAAATTTTAAACAATTCCGGTGAATAATGTCGCTACAATAGTCAAAATACCGGATATCGAAAGGCATTGTTATATGGAGGCTATACGAAGACTTGGACCTGCATGCAAAAAAATTTGTCATAGGCTGTAGTGGCCATTACGAACTTCACATGGGAAATTTGAAACAATTCCGGTAAAAAATGTCGCTAAAATCATCAAAATACCGCATATCGGGAGGTATCGTTATATGGGAGCTATACGAAGACGTGGACCTACATAGCTCATTTTCTGTCTTAGAATGTAGTATCCATTACGAACTTCACATGGGAAATTTGAAACAATTCCGGTAAAAAAATGTCGCTAAAAACATCAAAATACCGAATATCGGAAGGTATCGTTATATGGGGGCTATACGAAGATGTGGACCTGCACAGACAATTTTTTGTCATAGGCTGTAGTATCCATTACGAATTTCAAATACCAAATTTGAAACAATTCCGGTGAATAATGTCGCTAAAATCATGAAAATACCGAATATCGGGAGGTACCACTATAGGGGAGCTATACGAAGACGTGGACCTATATAGCTCATTTTCTGTCTTAGGATGTAGCATGCATTACGAACTTCAAATACCAAATTTGAAACAATTCCGGTGAATAATGTCGCTAAAATCATGAAAATACCGAATATCGGGAGGTACCACTATAGGGGAGCTATACGAAGACGTGGACCCATATAGCTCATTTTCTGTCTTAGGATGTAGCATGCATTACGAACTTCAAATACCAAATTTGAAACAATTCCGGTAAAAAATGTCGCTAAATTCATCAAAATACTGAATATCGGGGGGTAGCTTTATATGGGGGCTATACGAAGACGTAGACCAGCACAGACAATTTTCAGTCATAGGCTGCAGTATCCATTAGGATCTTCCACTACGAAATTTGAAACAATTCCGGTGAATAATGTCGCTAAAATCATCAAAATACCGAATATCGGAAGGTATCGTTATATGGGGGCTATACGAAGACGTGGACCAGCACAGACAATTTTCTGTTATAGGCTGTAGTACCCATTAGGATCTTCCAGTACGAAATTTGAAACGATTTCGGTGAATAATGTTGCCGATATAATCAAAATGCCGAATATCGGAAGGTATCCTTATATGGGAGCTATACGAAGATGTGGACCTGCTTACAAAAATTTTTGTCATAGGCTGTAGTATCCATTACGAATCTCAAATACCAAATTTGAAACGATTCCGGTAAATAATGTCGCTAAAATCGTCAAAATACCAAATATCGGGAGGTACAGTTATATGGGGGCTATACGAAGACGTGGACCTGCAGAGACAATTTTTTGTCATAGGCTGTAGTGCCCATTACGAACTTCAAATACCAAAATTGAAACAATTCCGATGAATAATGTCGCATAAATCACCAAAATACCGAATATCGGGAGGTACCACTATAGGGGGGCTATACGAAGACGTGGACCTGCAGAGACAATTTTTTGTCATAGGCTGTAGTATCCATTACGAATTTCAAATACCAAATTTGAAACAATTCCGGTGAATAATGTTGCTGAAATCATAAAAATACTGGATATCGGGAGGTAACGTTATATTGGGGGCTATACGAAGACTTGGAGACCTGCATATACAATTTTTTGTCATAGGCTGTGGTACCCTTTAGGATCTTTCCACTACGAAATTTGAAACGATTCCGGTGAATAATGTTACTAAAATCGTCAAAATACCGACTATCGGGAGGTACCGGAATGACTGAGGTAATATAGCCTGGTGGAGGTTATAAAAGTAAGTTTTTTTTTTTTTTTTTTTTTTTTTTTTTGGTTTCTAGTGATTTCTAAAATCCAATCTCTCCTCAGTGTACCAAATCGACACTTTTGCCCCATTCCAAATACCTATCTGGCGATGCCTATTTCACAAGTCTATTTTGAAAACAAATATTACTTATTTATGAGCTGCCGTTCGCCATTCCAACCCCCCCTAAAAAATGCATTAATTCCAAAACTGAGGTGAATAAATATTTTCAGCATCCCATAGTAATGAATAAAAAAAAAGTGAACAGCATCAAAGCCGTTCAAAACTGCTTGGGACGAACACTTGGCTAACTCAAGTGTCTGACGCTCAATGTGAATGCAATTACCACATATCGTTTAATCTGCGAGAGAGAGAGGGAAGCTTCAATCTAATGAGCTTCTGTGTGTGTGTGTGTGTGTGTGGGCTGAAGAAGATCAAATGATGGTCCAAGATGGGATTTCGCCTTAATTCGGAAGGTACTTGACTTGGATTGGATTGCACAAGTTATTATTCATGTCAAAATGGGAATGCATAATTTTAAATGTTTTGAATTGTGTGTGTGTGTGACTGATGATGACTTGGGTGCAGTAGTGTGAGTGAGCGCACAAAGAGAAGGTGTTAGAAACTTGAGGCTGTGGTTCGTTTTTTTTTTTTTTTTTTTTTTTTTTTTGAAGGAATTTTGCATTTTGAAAATAAAAAACTATTCTTTGACCAGTGGTGCCAGAGTGAATGTTAAGCCGCATTGTTGTTGTTGTTTAACCACTGCACTGGTCAAACGCAAGTGATTTATGTGAGATTTATGGATAAGCGATTCTATGGTGGGAATTTGCTGACTTTGACCTTTAAATTCATTATTTATTTAAATGGATAGACAAACTTAGAGGGGGGATTTGATAAAAAAAGTAAAAAAGCTGAACGTTCGGTCGGGCCGAACTTTGAATACCCTTCACCATATGGAAGGAATTTGGCAATTTTCGAAAAAATAAAATCCCTTAAAAATTCTGTTAAAATATTAAAAATACTGAAAGTAGCCGTATATTAGGGTCTATACGATGACGTGGACCTGCATAGGCCACTTTTGTCATAAGCCATTAGAATATTCAAATGTAAAACTTGAAAAAAAAAAATCTGTTTATAATGTAGCTAAAATAATCAAAATACCGAAAATAGGAAGGTACCATGGGGGTTAAAAAACGTGGACCTGCACAGACAATTTTCTGCCATAGGCTATAGTATCCATTACGAACTTCAAATACCAAATTTGAAATAGTTCCGGTGATTAATATCGCTAAAACATCAAAATAACGAATATCGCGGGGAACCCCTATATAGGGGGTCTATACGAAGACGTGGACCTGCACATACAATTTTCTGGCACAGGCTATAGTATCCATTGCGAACTTCAAATACGAAATTTGAAAAAATTCCGCTGAATAATGTCGCTAAAATCATCAAAATACCGAATATAGGGAGGTACCGTTATATGGGAGCTATAGGAAGACGTGGACCAGCACAGATAATTTTTTGTTCTAGGCTGTAGTATCCATTACGAACTTCAAATACCAAATTTGAAACAATTCCGGTGAATAATGTCGCTAAAATCATCAAAATGCCGAATATCGGGAGGTGCCATTATATCTGGGCTATACCAAAACGTGGACCTACATGGCCCATTTTCAATACCAAAAGTCCTGCAGACATAATACACAGATGACAATACGAGAAATACTTCAGTTAACAGTTTTAACCCTCAAGCGAGGCACCAAAAGGGTCTTTTTGGTCCTTTTTGCAAAATGTGGTGAAATAATCCCTCTAAACGAGGCCGTAGGAAGTGAAAATATTCTACAAAATTATTTATCATAAAATTCTAATATAGGTCCCAGAAGACATCAAAAGTCTAAAACTAACCTACGCGCCAGGAATTCACAGTTATTACAACACACATTTTTGGCGGTGAGGCAGAACTTGGTGTGAGTTTATGCAAAATACTCCGACAAATCATCATTTCCGAAGGATGACATTAAAGACAAAATTATTCTTCATGAAATTTCACAATATGTCGCCAAAAAAGAGAAATCTCTATTTCCATTATTTATCCAGAAAATACATGCAACAATGTTGCCAAGAAAAACGCCAAAGTATTTCTTAATACTTTTGAATAATTTTTTCCCCGGGTTTTTTCAAGTTAATGCTTGAAAGTGACATAAAATTTCATTTTAGGCCGAAAATGTCAAAGGAAGAAATATTCTATATAAAATTCCACTATAAATCTCAGAATAAACTATATAGCTAGCTTTTATAGTTTTTAAGAAAATTACGTTCCAAAATTATATATTATAAGTGAATATTATGCGTAACCATTTTTACTGCTAATTTAACTCGTTTCGATTCCAATTCAAAATCTCCCTTAACACTTCAATTTTTGGGGAAGATGTCAAAGGAAGAATTATTCCTCATCAAATTTCACTATAAGTCACTGAAGAGAAGTAATCTCTTATTTTATTAAATGTTAGGAAAAATGTGTGCATCAATATTTCCAAAAAACGCGAAAATATTTCAGATTTTTTGCTTAATTTCTCCCCGGTCTTTTTTCAAGTTCATGCATGAAAGTAACATAAAATCTCGTTCTACACAGAAAGTCTCAAAAGAAAAAATATTCTACACATAATTTCACTATGAATCTCAGAATAAACTATGTATCTAGATTTTATAGTTTTTAGGAAAATAACATTCGAAAATTATGAATTACAAATGAAAATTATGGGCTTACATTTATTTGCTGCTAATATAACACGTTTCCATTCTGAGTCCAAATCTCCCATAATACTTCAATTTTTTGGGAAGATGTCAAAGGAAGAATTATTCCTCATCAAATTTCACTATAAGCCACCAAAGAAAATATGTTTATATTCCCATTATTTATCAATGAAATACTTGCATCAATGTTGCCAATAAAAAGCAAAAATATTTCAGATTTTTTCCCAATTTTTTTCCATGGTCTTTTTTCAAGTTCATGAATGAAAGTACCATAAAATGTTGATTTAGGCAGAAGGTGTCAATGAAAGAAATATTCTACACAAAATTTCACTATCAGTATCAGATTAAATGATATAGCTAGGTTTAATAGTTTTTAAGAAAATTGCGTTCAAAAATTAAATATCATAAATGAAAATTATGTGTTTACGTTTATTTGCTGTTAATACAACACGTTTCAATTCTAAGTCCAAATCTCCCTTAATACTTCAATATTTTGGGAAGATGTCAAAGGAAGAATTATTCTCCATCAATTTTCACTATAAGTCACCAAAGAAAATAAATTTATATTTCTATTATCTTTTAATGAAATACTTGCATCAATGTTGCCAAAAAAAAAAAGACCCAAAAATATTTCAGATTTTTTTCCCATTTTTTTTCCATGGTGTTTTTTCAAGTTCATGCATGAAAGTAACATAAAATTTCGTTCTACACAGAAAGTCTCAAAGGAAGAAATATTCTGCATAAAATATCACTATCAGTCTCAGAATAATTGATATGGCTAAGTTTAATAGTTTTTAAGAAACTTGCGTTCAAAAATTAAATATCATATATGAAAATTATGTGTTTACGTTCAATTGCTGTTAATATCACACATTTCCATTCTAAGTCCAAATCTCCCACAACACTTCCATTTTTGGCGAAGATGTTAAAGGAAGAATTATTCCCCATTAAATTTCACCAGTAGTCACCAAAGAAAAGAAATTTCAATTTCCATTATTTAATAATGAAATACTTGCATCAATGTTGCCAAAAAAATCGCGAAAATACTTCCGATTTTTATTGATTTTTTTCCGCGGCCTTTTTGGAGTTGTTGCGTGAAATTGACATACGCTTTCGTTTTAGGTAGAATGTGTCAAAAGAAAGAATGTTCTACACATAATTTCACTATGAATCTCAGAATAAGCAATATTGCTAGCTTTTATAGTTTTTAAGAAAATTGCTTTCAAATATTATAATTATAAGTGAAAATTATGTGTTTTCGTTTTTTACTGCCGATTTAAGAGGTTTTCATAATAAGTCAAAATCTCCCTTAATACTTCAGTTTTTGGGAAAGATGTCAAAGGAGGAATTGTTCCTCATCAAATTTCACTATAAGTCACCAAATAAAAGATATCTCCGTTTTCATTAAATGTCAGGAAATTATTTGCAGAAATATTGCCAAAAAATGAAAAATATTTCTTATATTTTGCTTAATTTTTCCCCGGTCTTATTTCAAGTTGATACATAAACATAAGCATAAAATCTCGTCTTATACAGAAATTATCAAAGGAAGAACTATTCTGCATAAAATTTCACTATCAATATGAGAATAAATAGTATAGCTATGTTTAATAGTTATTAAGAAAATTGCGTTCGAAAATTATATTTCACAAATGAAAATTATGTGTTTACCTTTATATGATGCTAACGTAACACGTTTCGATTCAAAGTCCAAATCTCCCTTAATACTTTAATTTTTGGGGAAGATGTCAATGGAAGAATTATTCCTCATCAAATTTCACTATAAGTCACCAAAGAAAAGAAGTCTCTATTTCCATTATTTATCAAGGAAATACGTGCAGCAATGTTGCCAAAAAAAAAAAAAAAAAAACGAAAACATTTCTTAAATTTTTTAACAATTTTCTCTCGGTCATTTTCTATTTGATGCATGAAAGTATTATAAATTTTCATTTTAGGCACAAAGTACCAAAAGAAGAGTTATTCTACTTTAAATTTTACTATCAACCTCAGAATAAGTTAAATACCTAAGTATAATAGTCTTTAGGAAAATTACATTTGAAGTTTATATATTTTTATTAAGAAAGTTATGTGTTTGTGTTTACTGCTGATTAACACGTTTCGATTCCAATCCAAAATCTCCCTTAATACTTCAATTTTTGGGGAAGATGTTAAAGGAAGAATTATTCTCCATCAAATTTCACTAAAAGTCACCAAAGAAAAGAAATGTATATTTCCATTATTTATTAATGAAATATTTGCATCAATGTTGCCAAAAAAAAGACGCAAAAATATTTCATAATTTTTTCCCAATTTTTTCCACGGTCTTTTTTCAAGTTCATGCATGAAAGTACCATTAAATGTCGATTTAGGCAAATATTGTCAAAGGAAGAAATTTCACTATAAATCTCGGAATAAAGCATCGAGCTAGGTGTAATAGTTCTTAAGGAAAATTACATTTGAAATTTAAATATTACATTCGAAATTCGAATTTTACTGCTGACTTAACACAGTTCCATTCTAAGTCGAAATCTCCCTTAATATTTTATTTTTCGAGGAAAATGTTAAAGGAACAATTATTCTAGATCAAATTTGAGAGTGAGTTTGTAAACAAATAAAATTTGTATAATCAATATTTACCAAAAAAAAAGTCTCAATCAATTTCGCCATATAAAAAAAAAAAAAAACTTTTTTCTATTTTCAACAAATTTTGCTCCTGTTCCGAATACTCTGTTATTATAGTTTCACTGTCTAATAGCAAGTCTGGATTGTGGAAAATTCCAAGTGGATTTTATATTACTCTGTTTGTAAATCGAATTGCCAATAGGGCTTTGATTTCTTAGGCCTAACTTGTTAGGGGCTCTATATGGCCTTGACCATTTTCAAAGGAACCCCAATATTTTGAGATATTTTTCGCAGCATTTAATATAGAGTTATTGGTAAATTTTCAATATAAACTTTCAAAACCACGATACGTGCGTCTATCATTTTTAGGATTACTCTCATAATCAGCTGGATTTTTTTGTAATTATTGAAAAAAAAATGTCATTTTGTTGGACAGTGTTATTAAAATAATGCCTCTTTTTCCACTAAATAAAAAAAATGTTTTTTTTTTCGTTTTTTTTTTTTTTATTATTTTAATATATATTAAATTTATTTTATGCAAAAAAAAAATGCCCAACAACAATAACAATTGAAAAACGTCAGAAATTTTTATTTTATGTCATTTTTAGTTTAATTTCCATTTCCATTTGTTTTCATATTTTTTTTTTCTTGATCTGCTTTTCCCCACCGATTTTCTTTGATGATAATTTGTTTTCTTGGCTAAATCGTTAAAAATATAAAAGTGTTTTTGTGGAAAGGGGTGGGGGGAGATTTGTTAGAAAATTTTCAAATGGCTTCCCATACAAATCGGTTTTTTATTTCAATTTTTTTTTTAACTTTTTTATTTATTTTTTTTTTTGATGTTTCATGTTTTGTTGTTAAACAAAACACCTGCCGTTTTTGCCTTTTGAAGATATTTTCATTCGATTTTTACGAAGATTTTATTTTTCTCTGCTCCCCTCCCTCCTCTTCTCACCAACTTTTAAGTGTTTACACAATGTTTATATTTGTTTATATTTTATTTATTGTTATAACAACAACAATAAAACTATAAAAGCCATATAAAAGTTGTAATAATGCATAAAGTGAAAGGCGATGTCTGTCTGTCTGTGTCGTTTGAGGTCTCTTGTCTCTCAACTTTAGTGGCTGGCTGGCTGTAGCTGGGGAATTGGTTTGTTTTCGGGTTTGGGTACGAAACTGCCTATTAGCGGCGTCAGGTGAGATAACCGCTGTGGCGTGCTGTTACTTTTTTTCACTACATCTGTTTGCGATAAGGGGAAACACTTTGGGATATGATTGATTGGCATCTTAGTCAAGAGGAGGGCAATAAGAATTGCTCCGTTTCCAATGGAAAAACTTTGCAGAATTGTGGATTTCCATAGGAAAACTTTGAAATGGCCCTGTATAGGACTTTATAGCTTCATTATTGGTATTTTGAGGGCCGTAGAGGTACTTTCCACTATGAATGGGTTATTTCTTAAAAATTGATATATGAACATTATATTTTTTTATAAAAAAAAAAAATGGTTATAAAAAACTATCATATTTTTTAAGAAACCATAAATCAAGATTTTTTCTCGATTTTTTTTTTTTTGATTTTTTTAAAGGACCACCACCCATGAAATCCAGGATTTTTGCAAAACTGTATATATATTACATTTTTCCCTTAGGTGAAGTTTTTTTAATATGTTCTCCATTAGTAACAGTATTGAGGATTTTTTTAATTAATTATTCTAGGAAAATATACCGATTTTTTAAAATATATTTTCCCGGATCTCCCATACCGTTTTTTTTGAAAAATATATATTTTTTTAAAATTAAGATATTTTATTCGGGTCTCGAATTAATGGATATTAAAACAAGTAAAAAACATTAAATTCGGCCGGGCCTAGCTTTTAATACCCTTCACCCTAGGGTGAAGGAAACATTAGAACCTATTATGACCAACAAATACCAATTTTTAGACAAGTCCTTGAAAAAATGTGGAAAAAATTATCAAAACACCGCATTTCGGGAGGAAACGCTATATGGGGCTATACAAAAACGTGGACCTATACATACTAAGTTTCGCGGCCGGAGCTAGAACACATTATGACCAACAAATACCAATTGTTAGACAAATCCGTGAACAAATATGACAAAAATCATCAAAATACCGAATATCGGGAGGTACCGTTATATGGGGGCTATACTAAAACGTGGACCTATACATACAATGTTTCGCCACCGGAGCTAGATCCCATTTTGACCTGCAAATACCAAATTTCAGACAAATCCGTGAAAAAATGTGGCAAAAATAATCAAAATACCGAATATCGGGAGATACCGTTATAGGGGGCTGTGCCAAAGCGTGGACCTATACATACAATGTTTCGCCACACGAACTAAGACCAATAATAACCTACAAATACCAATTTTTAGACGAATCCGTGAACAAATATGACAAAAATCATCAAAATACCGAATATCGGGAGGTACCGTTATATGGGGGCTATACTAAAACGTGGACCTATACATACAATACTTCGCCACACGAACTAAGACCCATAATAATCTACAAATACCTGTTTTTAGACAAATCCGTGAAAAAATATGACAAAAATCATCAAAATACCGAATATTGGGAGGTACTGTTATATGGGGGCTATACCAAATCGTGGACCTATACATGCAATGTTTCGCCAGCGGAGCTAGAACCCATTATGACCTGCAAATACCAAATTTCAGACAAATCCGTGAAAAAATGTGGCAAAAATCATCAAAATACCGAATATTGGGAGGTACCGTTATATGGGGGCTATACCAAAGCGTGGACCTATACATACAATGTTTCGCCACACGAACTAGAACCCATTATAATCTACAAATACCAATTTTCAGACAAATCCGTGAAAAAATATGACAAAAATAATCAAAATACCGAAAATCGGGAGGTACTGTCATATGGGAACTATACCAAAACGTGGACCGATATACATCATTTTTAATACCAATCATCCTAGACACAATACAAATTGCTCTGCTAAATTTTGACGCTCTACGTCAAATAATTTGGACTGTATCGTGATTTCAAAAGACAGACAGGTCACAAACGGAATGACAAAGTTAATATACCTTTTATTCCTTTCCAAAGTGGAGGGTATAAAAATCCAGGGTTTAAAAAAGACGAATATTTAAAAATGCTTTTTTTCCTCCGACCTCATATCCGTGGATGTTTTGGGAATTATTAAAATATTTTCCGGAGATCAATAACCCAGTTTAAAAAAAAAATATTTATTTAAATTAGCAACTAAACTGAGTTTTTCTTACCCTGCGACACTATGAACGGGGGGTATTATAAGTTTGATTGGGCCAAAAATTATGTTACATCTCGAAATATTGATCCTGTATACCGGATGTTACATATGGATTTTCCTATCTCGCCGAGCTGGGTCCATCTAGCCATGTATATCCTCCCATCTGCCCGACCGTCCAGGTTATTTTATAATCACGCTATAGGTCGCAATTATGGCCCAATCCTCACGAAATTTTGCATGAAGATGGGGTTATGGTCATAATTGAAGCCTATTGTTTTTGGGAAATGGACAAAAATGGACCAAAAACTGAAAATTCACCCCCTTTTTGCAGTCGCTCTACAGGGCATAATCAAAAGAGCAATCGATACGAAATTTTACGCTATATTAGAGCTTAGGGCTGAACAGAAGCCTTCCAATATGAATATTTAGCGGATAAAATTGACCACAACTTTTGTTTTTTTTTTTTAATACATTTCTGCACGACAGGGGCCAAATATAGAACAAATTCCGCCCATAAAAACCAAATGTAAAATTTTTGTAGAACTTTATGGCTTTATAATATAATTTTTAAAAAAATCGACTAAAATGGATTCGGATCTAAGGGAGTTTTTTTTTTAAATATTATGGTGTTGTGGGGTGTCGTATTTTCGGGCCCGCACGTCTATAGCCTTTGCTTACCTTTTATAGCCTCCAAATTAAGTTTCCGAACGAATTGAAATAGGTTGATAAAATTTTACTCAGATGTATTTTAGGTCTTTGGAACTTTTGTTATTGAAAATGTCCCATTGGGTTCACCTTTTGGCATAGACACCATATAACTGTACCAAGAGATTTAAGGTTTTTTTTTGGAATTTAAAGTCCCCGATGTGTTCTACCTACTGTGACAGAAAATTACTCATACAGGTCATAGCCCCCTTTTATTCGGTATTTTGATCATTTTAGCTACATAATCCATTGAAATTGTTTCAAATTTCGTGTTGTAAGTTCGTAATGGGTGCTACAGTCGGTGAAAACTGCCTATGCAGACCCACGTCTTCGTAAAGGCCCCATATAACCGTATCTCCAGATATTCAGTATTTTGACGATTTTTTCACACACCTTT
The DNA here is from genome assembly GCF_030504385.1 of Musca domestica. Lineage (NCBI taxonomy): Eukaryota > Metazoa > Arthropoda > Insecta > Diptera > Muscidae > Musca > Musca domestica. The sequence continues at coordinate 18,400 of NW_026712352.1, read as the reverse complement.
CACTTTTCATCAGAATTATTTCAAATTCGGAATTTGAAGTTCGTAATGGATACTACAGCCTAAGACAGAAAATTGTCTATTCAGGTCAATGTCTTCGTATAGCCCCCATATAAGGGTACCTCCCAATATTCGGTATTTTAATAATTTAAGCGACATTATCAATCCAAAATGTTTCAAATTTGGTATTTGAAGTTCGTAATGGATACTACATCCCAAGACGGAAAATGAGCCATGTAGGTCCACGTCTTCGCATAGGCCCTATGTAACCTTACCTCCCTATAATCCGTATTTTGATGATTTTAGCGGCATTATCCGTCGGCATGGTTTTAAATTTCGTATTTAAAGTTCGTAACAGGAACTCCAGCCTTTGATAGAAAATTACTTATGCAGGTCCACGTCTTCCTAAAGGCCTTCCTATAACTGTACCCTCCCAATATTCGGTATTTTGAGGATTTTAGCGACATTATTCACCGGAATTATTTCAAATTTGGTATTTGAAGTTCGTAATGGATACTACAGCCTATAACAGAAAATAGCGTATGCAAGCCCATATCTGCGGATAGCCCCCATATGTTCAGTACTTTATGATTTAAAAAGTATTTTTCAACGAATTTTTTTTTTAATTTGCAAGTTCCTTCCAAATGGTGAAGTTCGAACCCGCTGAACTTATCATGATATTGCTTCGAGAAGGATTAAATTAAAAACATTTATATCGGAGCCGATTTCTCCCATATGGAAAAATTCGGTTGAATGTGAAAAATCTATAAAATTTGGGCTAATATTATCCATTAGGTGCGCAATAAACGTGAAATCGGATGAAAACACAAAATCGGATGAAATATATAAAGGGGAGGTAAAACTATATCTGAGCCGATTCTCACCAAATTTGAAGTACTTGTTTCTAGGAGGATTTCAATCGGAACTACCAAGATTCAGTTCATATGGACTGGTATTAGCTATTTGGTGCACAATTAATCCAAAATCGATTGAAGATATATATGGAAGCTATATCCAAATTTGATCCGATCTCGATAAAATTTGACGGAGGTATTTCTGGGCTGTATCTGAGATCTGGTAATAAATATCATTTTTGTGAAGTGCATATAACGCATGTGAGGGACTTAAACCCCCAAATCGGATGAAACATATATATATATATATATATATATATATATATATATATATATATATATATATATATATATATATATATATATATATATTTGAAGTACTTTTCCAGAATGAATTAAGTCGGATGTGTGTGTCGATTTCCAACAAGTTTAAGGTACTCGTTTCTTGACTGAATTCGGTCAGATATGCCAAAATTCAGGTCATTTGGACTGATATTGGCCATTTGGTGCACAATTAATCCGAAATCGTTTGAAGATATATATATGAGAGCTATATCTAAATTTGTACCGTTTCTCACCAATTTCAATAGGATTCGTCCTTGGGCCAAATAAATATTGTTTGGAAAAGTTCATCTCAATTGGATAATAAATGCGACCGTTTCTCACCAATTTCAATAGGATTCGTCCTTGGGCCAAATAAATATTGTTTGGAAAAGTTCATCTCAATTGGATAATAAATGCGACCTGCATTTCTTTCACAAAAAGACATGAATAGACAGACGGACCGACATATGGACTAACATGCATAAATCGACTCAGAAAGTGATTCTATGAGAATCCGCAAAGGTAAATATGGGCCAATCTTGTTTCCTTTTCCATGATTCAAGCCAATGGACAAAGACATATTACCCTGCACCACGGTGTAGTGTGGGGTATAATTTATCTCTTTCCTTCGAAAATATTGCTGAATAAAAATAGATACTGGGAATGAATTCAAAAAAAAATATTTTTTAAAGTTGTCATGAAAGAACCTGGATTCAGATTCTTCATAGAAAACTTTGCCTAAATGCAGTTCTTCTAAAACCAAAATTGGCTGAATTGAGTTTCTGTAAAAAAAGACGAAATTTTCTTTATGGAAAACCTTGCTGAATACAAAATACCACGCCTAATATGTTGCCCTATCGCCTCTGCGATCCACCTGTCCGTTAGTATTTAAAATTGTTATTTTTCATTTTTACTAATTTTTTTTCTAATTTTTTTTTTTTTTGCCTTATCCGCCACCTGCCATTGTTGCCATGGCATGTTTCAAATCATAATAATCACTTTTGCACATTCCTTACAACATATTGTGGCACATTTCACTTTCTTTTTTTTTTTTTTTTTTTTGCTTTTGGTTTGAATTGTCGTCGTCGTTTTTTTATTAACGTTTCTTCTTTTGTATTGAACACAAAAAAAAAACAGAGTCCAACTCCATGTAGACAAAAATGGCCGAACGTATTTTTTTTTGCCATGCCATGTGGGGATCTAAGCGTTTTGCTGGCCAACTCATGTTTGTTGTGGTCGTCGATTCATTCATTCATTCATTCCGGCCACCATTCATCAGGCGAAGATATTTGGTAGCAGAGATTACAAGAAAAAAAATATTTCATATTTTTTTTTCGACTACGATTTTCATGATTGAATGTAATAATGAAGCAGTTTTTGTTGTTGATTTTTTTTTGCCGTCTTTGGCCACATAAAAAAAAACTATTGTCAGTTTTTCCTCCACTATTTCGGTTTTGCTCCATTCAGAGATTTGTTTTATTATTGTTGTTTACATTTCATATACTTTTTTTTGTTATTATTTTAATATTATTACAATGACATTATTATTGCAGGCATAGAAAATCTCTTTTGGTCCCCTTTAGCTCACCATCTCTGAGGTTTGTTGGTTGGAGCTCTAGTTTGACAGCCTAAAGTCTAGACTCTGAATTTGGTTTAATTCATGGCTTTTGCAATTGTGACAAACATGCTTGTCATACACTGAGAGAAAATTTTATTAAAAAAAAAAAAAAAAAAAAAAAAAAAAAACAAGTAAAAAAGCTATAAGTTCGGCCGAGCCGTACCTTCGATGAAATTTGGCAATTTTCAAAAAAAAAAAAAAAAAATAGCAAAGCTGTTTCTGAGCTGTATCTGATATCTGGTACCCAATATCATTGTTGTGAAGTACATATTACGAATGTGAGGGACTTAAAACCTCAAATCGGATGAAACATATATATATATATATATATATATATATATATATGGAAGCTAAAGCTACATCGGAAGCGATTTTCACCAAATTTAAAGTACTTGCATCAAGGCTGAATACGGTCAGAAATTCCCAAAATTCAGTTCATTTTGGACTGATATTGGCCATTTGGTGGTTAGAAACGATTCTCACAAATTTCCAAAGGGGTTCGTCCTTGGGCATATTATTTGGAAAATTCCATCTCAATCGGACAATAAATGCGACCTGCATTTTGTTCACAAAAAAATGACGGACGGACGGATATTCATACATAGAATCGGGAAGTGATTCTATGAAGATCTGAGAATTAAAAGAAGAAAAACTTTTTATGCTTCTGCAAAATTTCCAGATTTCCGTGGCTATTGATGTCTGGAAAAATAAAGAACACGATTTTATCCTGGAAAAATATCTTTCCAATTGTTAGATGGGGACCCTCACTGACAATTTTCTGTCATCCATTACGAACTTCAAATACCGAATTTGAAACAATTCAGGGTGAATAATGTTGCAAAAATCATCAAAATATCGAATATCGGGAGGTCCCATTATATGGGGGCTATACGAAGACGTGGACCTGCACAGATAATTTTCTGTCATAGGCTGTAGTATCTACAACGAACATCAAATACCAAATTTGAAAGAATTCCGCCGAATAATGTCGCCAGAATCATCAAAATACCGAATATCGGGAGGTACCGTTATATGGGGGCTATAAGAAGACGTGGACCAGCACAGACAATTTTCTGTCCTATGCTGTAGTATCTACAACGAATATAAAATACCAAATTTGAAACAATTCCGGAGAATAATATCGCTAAAATAATCAAAATACCGAATATCCGGAGGTACCGTTATATGGGGGCTATATGATGGCGTGGACCTGCACAGACAATTTTCTATCTTGGGCTGTAGTATCCCTAACGAACTTCAAATGCCAAATTTGAAACAATTCCGGCGAACAATGCCCCTTAAATCTCCAAAATACCGAAAATATGGAAAACTATTATATGGGGGTTATACGAATATGGGGACCTGCACAGACAATTTTCTGTCATAGGCTGTACTATCCATTCCGAACTTCAAATACCAAATTTGAAGCAAATTCCGGTGAATAATATCGTTAAAATCATCAAAATACCGAATATCGGGAGGTACCGTTATATGGGGGCTATACGAAAACGTAGACCTGCACAGACAATTTTCTGTCTTAGGCTGTAGTATCCATTACGAACTTCAAATACCAAATTTGAAACAATTCCGGGGAATGATGTCAATCAATTGTCTGCACAGACAATTCTCTGACTTAGGCTGTAGTATTCATTACGAACTTCAACTACCAAATTTGAAAGATTTCCGATGAATAATGACGCTAAAATCATCAAAATACCGAATATCGGGAGTTACCGTTATATGGGGGCTATACGTGGACCTACATGACCCAATTTCAATACCAAAGGTTCTGCAGACACAATAAACATTTAAGTAAAATTTTATTAACCTACTTCATTTCGTTCGGAAGCTAGAGTGATTTCCACTGGTGGACAGACGGACCACCATACTATGGTGGAGGGTATAAAAACTCAAATTTGAAAATCATTTTCTGATTTTTTATTTATTTATTTATTTATTTATTTTTTTTTTTTGAAGAACTCATTTTGGAAATGTTTTCGTATAACAAAATTATTTTATAGAAGTCGAAGTTCATAAAAAAATTTTAAAAAATTTTTGATGTGGTTTTTTCCTTTCTGGTATTGAAAAAAAACCTAATTTAATTTATTTATTTATTATATTTATTTATATATATATATATTTTTTTTTTTTTTGAAGAACTCATTTTGGAGTTGTTTTCATATAATTTAATTAACTTATAGAAGTCGAAAATAATAAAAAAAATTTTGATGTGGTTTTTTCCTTTCTGGTATTGAAAAAAATCTAATTTCAAGAGATTTTTCTTACCAAAAAAAAAAAAAATTTCTCTGGAAAGCACTAATTCAGCAAAGGTTTACTGAGAAAAAATCCAAATTAGGAGGTGTTTTTCCATGGAAAAATTTCATTCATACAAATATTCCTATAAGAAAACCCATTCAGCAAAGTTTCCCTAAAACGAGTCTTAGTCCACCAAGGTTTTCTATGGAATTTTTAAGTGATTTTTCCTTTCTGTTAATGAAAAAAAAACTTAATTTAAAGAGGTTTTTCAATACCAGGAAGAAAAATTCTCTAGAAAACTCGATTTCAGCAAAGGGTTTCTAAGAAAAAAATCCAATTTAGCAGTGGTTTTCCATGGCAAAATTTCATTCCTGCAATTTTTCCTGTAAAATAAAAAACCTCGATTCCGCAAATTTTCTCTAAAATAAAACACAATCCATCAAAGGTTTTTTATAGAGAAAAATTAAATTTAGAAAAATTTCGCTACTGAAATTCCTAATTTATCAAAATTGATGAATTTGAAGTACTGAAAATTTCAAAAAAAGAGATTTTTTCTTTTCTGGTATTGGCAAAAAATTAATTTGGAAGAGGTTTTTTATACCAAAAAAACTCTAGAAAAATTCATACTATTTTTCCTATAAAAAAATAACCCCAACTCTCCTAAAACAAAAAGTTCTCCTAAAACAAACCCTAATCCACCGAAAGAAAAAATTAATTTAGAAAAGTTTAGCTAGAGATTTTAATTTTTGGTATTAAAAAACCTCCTCCAAATTAATTTTGTTTCAAAACCAGAAAAGAAAAATCTCTTTTTTTTGAAATTTTCAAGCGGACAAATTTTGATGAATTTTTTTATTTATTAAAAAACAAATCATCAAAAATTAAAAAAAAAAAAATCATCAAAATTTGTCCGCTTGAAAATTTCAAAAAAAAGAGATTTTTCTTTTCTGGTTTTGAAACAAAATTAATTTGGAGGAGGTTTTTTTAATACCAAAAACTAAAATCTCTAGAAAAATTAATACAAGTCTTTCTATTAAAAAATAAACCCAATTCAGCAAAGTTCCACTAAAACAAACACTAATCCATTTTTCTAAGGAAAAAATAATTTAGAGAAGTATAAAAATCCCAAATCTTAAAAAAATGTCCGCTTAAAAATTTTTGATCTGAGTTTTTCCTTTCTGTTGTTTTTTTATTTTCAATTTTTTACCGCATAAACGCCAATCTGCCAAGGTTTTTCTATAGTAAAAAAATATTTTAGAGAAGTTACGACATTGAAACTTCCAAGCCACCAATATTTTCCGATTGAATTTTTGAATTTTTCTATGCCAACAAAAAAAAAATACTGGAAAACTCCAATTCACCAAAGATTTTCTAAGGGAAAATTAAATTAAGCGTTGTGTTTTCCATGAAAAAATTTCATTCACACAAGTTTTCCTATAAAAAAAGACCCCAGTTCCGCAAAGTTTCTCTAAAATAAACCTCAATCCACCAAGGGTTTTCTATAGTAAAAAATTAATTTGGAGAAGGTTCGCTATTGAAGTTCCCAATTCATCAAAAAAAAAATTCGCTTGAAATTTTCAAAAAAAGTGATTTTTTTCCTTTCTAGTATTGAAAAGACTTAATTTGGAGGAGGTTTTTTTTAAATACCAAAAACTGAAATCTCTGAAAAATTAATACATGTCTTTCTATAAAAAATTAACCCAATTCAGCAAAGTTCCCCTAAAACAAACCCTAATCCATTTTTCTAAGGAAAAAATAATTTAGAGAAGTATAAAACAACAATTCTTAAAAAAATGTCTTCTTAAAAATTTTTAAAAAAAATTTGATCTGAGTTTTTCCTTTCTGTTTTTTTTTTTTTTATTTTCAATTTTTTACCGCATAAACCCCAATCCTTCAAAGGTTCTTCTATAGTAAAAAAATAATTTGGAGAAGTTTCGCTATTGAAATTCCCAATTCGTTAAAAATTTCGCTCTTAAACATTTCAAAAAAATTGTTTGATGTAGTTTTCCCTTTTCTGGTATTTAATTTTCAATTTTTTTTACCGCATTTTATTGGCCAACCTCAATTTATTTTACAGCAACATCAACCGGAATCTTGTCTCACATTTTCAATACCCATTTTGAATTCAGTTGAATATTTAGTTGTTTTTCGTTTTTTTTTTTTTTTTGTTTTTTTTTTTTCAATTTTAATTAAAATTCGCATTTTTAATTACAGACACACAAAATTTCTTTAAGGAAATTCATAGCCAACCCGGTTTAGTTAATCAGGCATGCACCTGAATACCTTACAAACAAACAAACAAACCGACAAGGTGCCTTTTTTTGTTGCTGGCCGGTTTGAAGTCAATAAAATAATGAGTCTTACAAACAGACACACACATGTTTTAAATTATTATTACAAACAAATAATAATTGGTTCATTAGGTAAGCAATGTAAAGTAGAGCTTGATTTTGAACAGCGATAAAAAAATTATGACGAAGAAAGGGGGAAGCAGGAAGTAGGGCAAGGAAAGACAAACAAATATACAAGGTCTTTGTTGGGATAATTAAAAAAATTTCTACATTTTTTAAGTCTTGAAATTTTTCAATCCACGCCTGTTATACTTTAAAAAAAAATATTTTTTAAAAAATCCACATCTGTTGATATTGTGAGAAAATATGTTTTAAAAAGTCCACTTCTGTTGATAACTCAAAAAAATATTTAAAAAAAAATCCGGGTCTGCTGGTAGTGGGAAAAAATATTTAAAAAAAAATATTTTAAAAAATAATTTTTAAAAAAATCCACGTCTGTTGCTACTTTGAAAAAATATTTAAAAAAATATTTTAAAAAATAATTTTTAAAAAATCCACGACTGTTGATTCTTTGAAAAAATATTTTTAAAAAATCCACGTCTGTTGAAATATGTTATTAAAAAAATCCACGCCTGTTGATAGTTTGAAAAAATATTTTTTTTTAAAAGTCCGGACCTGTTGATAGTTTGAAAAAATATTTTTTTTAAAAAGTCCGCACCTGTTGATAGTTTGAAAAAATATTTTTTTTAAAAAGTCCGGACCTGTTGATAGTTTGAAAAAATATTTTTTTTAAAAAGTCCGGACCTGTTGATAGTTTGAAAAAATATTTTTTTTAAAAAGTCCGGACCTGTTGATAGTTTGAAAAAATATTTTTTTTTAAAAGTCCGCACCTGTTGATACTTTGAAAACATATTTTTTAAAAAGTTCTAAGTCTGTTGCTACTTTGAAAATATATTTTTAAAAAAATCCACGTCCGTTGCTACTTTGAAAAAATAATTTTTAAAAAAATCCACGTCCGTTGCTACTTTGAAAAAATAATTTTTAAAAAATCCACGTCTGTTGCTACTTTGAAAAAATAATTTTTAAAAAATCCACGTCTGTTGATACCTTGAAAAAATATTTAAAAAAAAACCACGTCTGTTGCTACTTTGAAAAAATAATTTTTTAAAAAATTCACGTCTGTTGATGCTTTGAAAAAATATTTTAAAAAAATCCACGTCTGTTGCTACTTTGAAAAAATAATTTTTTAAAAAATCCACGTCTGTTGCTACTTTGAAAAAATAATTTTTAAAAAATCCACGTCTGTTGATACCTTGAAAAAATATTTTAAAAAAATCCACGTCTGTTGCTACTTTGAAAAAATAATTTTTAAAAAATCCACGTCTGTTGCTACTTTGAAAAAATAATTTTTAAAAAATCCACGCCTGTTGATACTTTGAAAAAATAATTTTTAAAAAATCCACGTCTGTTGCTACTTTGAAAAAATAATTTTTAAAAATCCACGTCTGTTGCTACTTTGAAAAAATAATTTTTAAAAAATCCACGTCTGTTGCTACTTTGAAAAAATAATTTTTAACAACTCCACGTCTGTTGCTACTTTGAAAAAATAATTTTTAAAAAAATCTACGTCTGTTGCTACTTTGAAAAAATAATTTTTAAAAAATCCACGTCTGTTGCTACTTTGAAAAATATATATATTTTTAAATATTAATTATTAAATATAATTTTGTAAAAATCCACGCATGTTGAGTATGTGCTGTCTATATTTTTTTAGTCTAAAAAAAATTGTTCATCGAAATTTTTGATAAATATAAAAAATATTTTTTTTAAAAGTCCGCACCTGTTGATAGTTTGAAAAAAATATTTTTTTAAAAAGTCCGCACCTGTTGATAGTTTGCAAAAATATTTTTTTTTAAAAAGTCCGCAACTGTTGATAGTTTGAAAAAAATATTTTTTTAAAAAGTCCGCACCTGTTGATCGTTTGAAACAATATTTTTTTAATAAAACCACCTCTGTTGATACTTTGAAAAAATATTTTTTTAAAAAATCCACGTCTGTTGATACTTTGAAAAAATATTGTTTTAAAAAATCCACGTCTGTTGATACTTTGAAAAATTATTTTTAAAAAAAATCAACGTCTCTTGATACTTTGAAAAAATACTTTTTAAAAATAAACGTCTTTTGATACTTTGAAAAAATATTTTTAAAAAAATCACATCTGTTGATACTTTGAAAAAATACTTTTTAAAAATAAACGGCTTTTGATACTTTGAAAAAATAATTTTTAAAAAATCCACGTCTGTTGCTACTTTGAAAAAATAATTTTTAAAAAATCCACGTCTGTTGCTACTTTGAAAAAATATTTTTTTAAAAAATCCACGTCTGTTGATACTTTGAAAAAATAATTTTTAAAAAATCCACGTCTGTTGCTACTTTGAAAAAATATACTTTTAAATATCCACGTCTGTTGCTACTTTGCAAAAATAATTAAAAAAAAAACCACGTCTGTTGATTCTTTGAAAAAATATTTTTTTTTTAAATCAACGTCTGTTGTTACCCCTTAAAAATTATTTATAAGATTATAAATAATTTTGTAGGACAGGCCTTGTTGTGATTCCAAAAAATTAAAAAAAAATCTACATTTTTTTAGTCTTGAAATTTTTCATCGAAATTTTGGATATATTTTTCGATGGAGGGAAGGGAGATGTGTCTAGAATTTATAAGTCTAAAAAAATCTTTCATCGAAATTTTGAATATCTTTTTGGAGGAGAGAGAGAGAGGGGGAAAACAAGGCTTTATTGTGATTTTCATCAAAATTTTAAATACAATTTTGGATGAGGGACAAAGGATGTTGGATTGGAGAAACAAATAACAAAGGCTGTGTTGTGGTGATTCCCAAAAAAAGATTTTTTTTTTTAGTCTTGACATTTTGCATCGAAATTTTAAATAACATTTTCAATGTGGGTAAGGATGTAAGATTGGAAATAAGCGAATAAACAATTCTTTGTTGTGATTCCCAAAAACAAAATTTCAAGAATTTTTTAGTCTTGAATTTTTTTTATCAAAATTTAAAAAAAAAAATATTGGATGTGGGGAAGGGTGTTGGATTGGAGAAGTAAATAAACAAGGCTTTATTGTAAATCCCGTGAACAAACTTTCAAAATCTATTCAGTCTTGAATTTTTTTTATCGAAATTCAATTTATTTATTTTTTTTTTATTTATTTTTTTTTTAATTTTTACAGCGAAATTGTTGATTTTACAAAGAATTGGTTGATTTTTAAAATCCAGATTCATCTGAATTATTTGAAAAAGGACAAGGAAAGTACACGGACTAATATAATTTTCTTTTTTTTTTTATTTTCAGATTTTTTTTTTTTTTTTGCTGGGCAAAATATGTAAATTATTTTAAAAAAGGTATGTGCATACAGCTTTAATGCTTTTTTTTAAATATTTAATCAAAAAATCATAAATTAGTAAAAAAAATTAAAAAGAAAAAAATTTAAAAAACAATATATTTCGCCCGAACTATGAATACCCCCCACCATTTGGAACAAATTTGGCAAATTTTCAAAAAAAAAAAAAAAAAAATTTTTTTTTTTTAAATCTTAAAAATACCGAATGTAGACCGTATATTAGGATCTATACAACGACGTTGACCTGCATAGGCAACTTTTGTCATAAGCCATTAGAATATTCAACTACGAAACTTAAAAAAAAAATCGGCGAATAATGTTGCTAAAATCGTCAAAATACCGAATATAGGGGAGGTACCGATAAATGGGGGCTATACGAAGACGTGGACCAGAGGCAGTAGTATCCATTACGAACTTCAAATACCAATTTTGAAACATTTCCGGTCGCAAAAAATCATCAAAATACCGAATATCGGGAGGTACCATTATTTGAGGGCGTGGACCTGCACACACAATTTTCTCTCATAGGCTGTAGTACCCATTACGAACTTAAAATACGAAATTTGAAACAATTCCGGTGAATAATGTCGCTAATATCATCAAAATGTCGATTATCGGGAGGAACCCTTATATGGGGGCAATACGAAGACGTGGAGCTGTACAGACAATTTTCTGTCACACACAGACAATTTTCTGTATTAGACTGTAGTATCCATTCCGAACTTCATACACCGAATTCGAAACAATTCCGGTGAATAATGTCGCAAAAATCATCAAAATACCGAATATCGGGAGGTACAATACGAAGACGTGGAGCTGTACAGACAATTTTCTGTCAGAGGCTGTAGTACCTATTACGAACTTCAAATACTAAATTTGAAATGATTCCGGTGAATAATGCCGCTAAAATCATCAAAATACCGAATACAGGGGAGGTACCATTATATGGGGGCTATACGAAGGCATGGACCTGCATAGACAATTTTCTGTCTTAGGCTGTAGTATCTATTACGAACTTCAAATACCAAATGTGAAAGAATTTCGGTGAATAATGTCGCTTAAATCACCAAAATACCGAACATCGGGAGGTACCATTGTATGGGGGCTATACTAAAACGTGGACCTGCACAGACAATTTTCTGTCTAAGGCTGTAGTATCCATCACGAACGTCAAATACCAAATTTGAAACAATTCCGGTGAATTGTCATCAAAATACCAAATATCGGGAGGTGCCGTTATATGAGGGCTATACGAAGACGTGGACCTGCACAGACAATTTTCGGTCATAGGCTGAAACATCCATTACGAACTTCAAATACCAAATTTGAAACAATTCCGGTATATAATGTCGCGAAAATCATCAAAATACCGAATATCTGGAGGTGCCGTTATATGGGGGCTATACGAAGACGTTGACCTGCACAGGCAATTTTCTGTCATAGGCTGTAGTATCCGTTAAGAATTTTAAATACCAAATTTAAAATATTTTCGGTGAATAATGTCGCTTAAATAACCCCTTCTCTTCATGCCGAATATCGGGAGGAACCCTTATATGGGGGCTATACCAAAACGTGGACCTACATGGCTCATTTTCAATACCAAAAGTCCTGCAGGTATAATATGCATTTGAGTAAAATTTTATCAATCTACTTCAATTTGTTCGGAAGCTAGAGTGATTTCCACAGACGAAGGGATATCGCTAAATCGACATAGAAACTAAACAATAAAAATTATTAGAAAATCACTAAAAGTTTAAAATATGTTAAAAATATTTTAAGTCTCAAAAATATAAAAAATACATAAATTAATGAGCTTACTAAAATCTGTGGAAATAATTTAAAATTTTAACGGTTATAAGAATCTTAAACACCCCACCCCTTTATCCCACAACTAAAAAAGAAAAAACACAAAAACGAAACCTTCTGATATCAAGGTTAAGGTAAAGGTAAATTATCAATTTTTTTTTTCAAACAAAAAACCCTCCAACAACAACATCACTGCCGGGATGGTTCATCAAATGACGAGAAACAACAAAATTAGATAACAGCCAAATCTAAATAGTAATGCTTGTCATTTAGTTGTCGTTAATGGTGACTGCCAGTCAGCCAACCCCAGATGAGCAGAGCAGAAGAAGAATTACAAATTCGTATTCAATTCAACCTAATTTCGTTGTGGTGCATTACCCAACCAAAGCAACAACAACAATAAGAAAAACATAAGCACGTACCACTTTTTATCTCGGGAATACAACAACAAAATGGAGTAAAGAAAAAAAAATACAATAATAACAACAAAAGTGCAAAAATGCTATTAAGCAATAAATTGTGTGTGGGGATTGAGCAAAACAATTTTTTGAAAAGATCCAGGGACTGCAATTTTTTCAAAAAAATATTTCATTTTCCGAATTCATCTAGTACAGATAAAAATATTGGTATGGCCAAAATTATAAGAAAATCGAACATTTCTATCCAATCTATGGAAAATCATAAATTCCATATTCATCTCAGGTTTCTGGTTTAGAGACATATATTCAGATAAAAGAAGTTGTAAAAAAATGTTGAGTTGTTTCACAATTTTTGTCAGATCAAAGTATTGAAAATTGTGACCCTTTGTGGGTGAGGTACCTGAAGGGGGTCGCAGATATATATCATCTTCACAACAGAACTTGTGTTAGCAAAAATGTTTGTGTGTGGGAAATTTGAAGAGAGTTGGATCCTTATTTCGCTTTCTTGGAGGTTTTGTTTTTCAAAATCTTGAACCATATGTGGGAGAGGTACCAGAACAAATGGTCCGATCTCTAACATATTTATAACAGATCTTGTGTCGATGGAAATATTTAGATGTACCAAGAGTCTGGAAATGAATCGGATGTTGATTACGTTTTTTATGAACTTCATAGGCATTCAAAAATTTGACCCTTTGTGGGGGAGGTACCACAAGGAGTGGACCGATATATTCCATCCTTACACCAGCTCTTGTGTTAGTAGAAATTATGGGATGTGTGAAATACGAAGAGAACCTGATGCTTATTTCGAGTTTTATGAGCTTAATGGATATTCGTAATTTTTAACCTTTGTCGGCAAGGTACCAGAAGGAGTGGACCCATATATTCCGTCTTTACATCAGATCTTGAGTTAGTAGAAATATTTGTATGTGTGAAATATAAAGACAACCTGATGCTTATTTCGGTTTTTAAAATCGTTTTGGTCATTCAAAAGTTTGACCCTTTGTGGGGAAAGTACCAGAAGGAATGGTCTGATCTCTACCGCCTTTATAACAGATCTTGTGTTGAAGGAAATATTGAGATGTGAAAAGACTGAATGGAATCGGATGTTAATTTCGCTATTTATGAGCTTCATGGATATTCGAAATTTTGTCTCTTGTGGAGGAGGTACCAGAAGGAGTGGACCGATATATTCCATGTTCACGGCAGATCTTAAGTTAGTAGAGATAATGAGATGTGTGAAATATGAAGAGAATCGGATGCTTATTTCGGTTTTTAAAATAGTTTTGGTTATTCGAAATGTTGACCCTTTGTGGGGGAGGTACCAGAAAGTTTGGTCCGATCTTTACTGCCTTTATAACAGATCTTGTGTTGATGGAAATATTGAGATGTACCTTATGGGTACTTTATCCCGTGGAAGAAAATTATCTACATAGGTCCACGATATCGTATTGCCCCCATATAACGATATCCCCCGATATTCGGTATTTTGATGATTTCCGCCACATTTTTCAATGGAATTGCCTGAAATTCCTCACAAGGAGTCCCTTGTGAGTACTTTACCCCCTCAGAGACAGTTGTCTATATAGATCCCCGATATCGTACATGCCCCATATAACCATATACCCCCATTTTTCGGTATTTTGATGATTTTATCCCCATTTTTCACCGGATTTGTCTGAAAATCCATACAAGGAGTTCCTTATGGGAACATTATACCTTGGAAGAGAATTGTCTATATAGGCCCACGTTATCGTATGGCCCCCATATAACGGTACCCCCCGATATTCGGTATTATGATGATGTAAGCCTCATTTTTCAACGGAATTTTCTGAAATTCTACACAAGGAGTTCTTTATGAGTACTTTATACCTTGGAAGAGAATTATCCATATAGGTCCACGATAACGTATAGCCCCCATATAACGGTACCCCTCGTTATTCGGTATTTTGATGATATTAGCCACATTTTTCAATGGAATTGCCTGAAATTCCTCACAAGGAGTCCCTTGTGAGTGTTTTACCCCCTCAGAGACAGTTGTCTATATAGATCCCCGATATCGTACATGCCCCATATAACCATATACCCCCATTTTTCGGTATTTTGATGATTTTATCCCCATTTTTCGCCGTAATTATCTGAAAATCGACACAAGGAGTTCCTAGTGGATATTTTATACCTTGCGAGAGAATTTTCCATAAAGGTCCAAGATATCGAATAACCCCCATATAACGGCACTCCCTGATATTCGGTATTTTCATGATTTTGGCCACATTTGTCAACGGAATTATCTGAAATTGTAGACAAAGGTTTCTTTGTGGGCACTTTACCACCCCCCCTAGAGAATTCTCTAGATAGGTCCACAATATCGTATGTCCCCCATATATCGGCACCTTCCAATATTATGTATTTTAAAGATTTTTACCGAATTTTTAATGGATTTTATTATTTTGAAAATTTTCTAAATCCTTCCAAATGGTGGAGGGTACTCAAAGTTCGGCCGGGTCGAACTTACTGCTTCTTTACTTGTTTTTTATTTATTTAATATTATTATTATTATTATTATTATTATTATTATTATTATTATTATTATTATTATTAATATTAATATTATTATCATTATTAGTATTATTTTTTATTTATTTATTTATTTATTTTTTTTTTTTTTTGTTTTTGTATGTACTTTATATTTGAAAAATTTCACTCACATTTTTCCTCGAGTATACATTTTTCGACACAACTCCATATCGAGTTTTGTTTGGGGAAACCATTCATATCCATTTGACTTCAATTCTAGGTCACATTATCTCGCTGCAGTTCACTTTTGCCCCCATTTATTGGCAGTTATGGCTTTATCGCTCGGTTTTTGTTTTTCAGTTGAACGAAAATGGTTGCGAATAAGGTTTCTGTTTCAGCCATAGGCCACAAGTTGTTTTTTTTACTTGGAAATTATTTAGCTACATCTCTCCCCCAATCTCTTTCGGTTTTTCTTTAATTCACCTTATTTTTCAGATATTCAAAGGAATTATTACAATTATTTATTCTTTCGAAACGCCTTTTCTCTTGGTTTGTATTCAATCATTTGTCTTTTTTTTTTTTTTTGAGAATTTATGCTATTGGTCTTTATTTAATTTTTTTTTTTTTTGAAAATTTATGCTATTGGTCTTTATTCGATATTTTTTTTTTTTTTTTTTTTTTTTTTTTTTGAAAATAAGTATTGTTGAATGATTTTTTTTTAAATAAAATTAAATTAAATAAATAAAATAAAAATGGGGAAAATTGGGAAGGGTGGATTTTCCCCTGATATCATAGCCCTTTAAGCGGAACGCACAGAAATATCCAATTTTATATGAAAGTCATTCAAAAACAAGTAAAAAAGCTGTAAGTTCGGCCGGGCCGAACTTTGAATATCCTCCACCACTTGGAATGATTTTGGCAATTTTCAAAAAAAAAATAAACTCTGTTAAAAATTCTGTTAAAATCTTAAAAATACCGAATGTACCCGTTATATTAGGGTCTATACGACGACGTAGACCTGCATAGGCAAACACCACATTTGAAAAAATTCTGGTGAATAATGTAGCTGAAATCATCAAAATACCGAGTATCGGGAGGTACCGTTAAATGGGGGCTATACGAAGTCGTGGACCTACAATTTTCTGTCTTGGGCTGTGGTATCCATTTCGAAGTTTAAATACCAAATTTGAAATAATTCCGGTGAATAATTCACTAAAATCATCGAATATCGGGAGGTACCGTTATATAGGAGCTATACGAAGTCGTGGACCTGCGCAGACAATTTTCTGTCTTGGGCTGTGGTATCCATTTCGAAGTTCAAATACCAAATTTGAAGTAATTCTGGTAAATAATGTCGCTAAAATCATCAAAATACCGAATATCGGGAGGTACCGTTATATGGGGGCTATGCGAAGTCGTGGACCTGCACACACAATTTTCTGTCTTCGGCTGTCGTATCCATTTCGAACTTCACATGCGAAATTTGAAACAATTCCGGTAAAAAATGTCGCTAAAGTCATCAAAATACCGAATATCGGGGGGTGCGGTATATGGGGGCTATATGAAGACGTGGACCTATATGGCCCATTTTTTGTTTTATGCTGCAGTATCTATTTCGAACTTCAAATACCAAATTTGAAACAATCCCGGTAAAAAATGTCGCTAAAGTCATCAAAATACCGAATATCGGGGGGTACGGTATATGGGGGCTATATGAAGACGTGGACCTATATGGCCCATTTTTTGTTTTATGCTGCAGTATCTATTAAGAACTTCAAATACCAAATTTGGAACGATTTCGCTAAATAATGTCGCTAAAATCATCAAAATACCGAATATCAGGAGGTACCGTTATATGGAGGCTATATGAAGACGTGGACCTACATGGCTCATTTTTTTACTAAGGTTGTAGTATCCATTACGAACTTCAAATACCAAATTTGAAACGATTCCGGTAAACAATGTCGCTAAAATCATCAAAAAACCGAATATCGGCAGGTACCGTTATATGGGGGCTATACGAAGACGTGGACCTGCACACACAATTTTCTGTCTTAGGCTGTGGTATCTATTTCGAACTTCAAATACCAAATTTGAAACAATTTCGGTGAATAATGTCCGCATATCGGGAGGTATCCTTATATGGAGGCTATACGAAGACGTGGACCTGCACAGACAATTTTCTGTCATCGAAATAATAATTTTAGACATAACAAAGTACGTATATTCTTGATCAGCGTAAAATTTGAAGTCGATTTAGCCTTGTCCGTCCGCACAGATCATCTATGTTGTCTGCAGGCAGGAGGTAAAGTTCGAAGATGGGTACCTCCCGATATTCGGAATTTTAGCCAAATTTTTCATTGAAATAGACTGATAATCCACAAAAGGTTTTCCTTCTGACTACTTTACCTCCTGGAAGAGAAATGTCAATATAGGTCCACGATATCCTATATATCCCCCATGTAAGGTTACTCCCCTATATTCATTATTTTGATAATTTTAGCTACATTTTTTCTATGGAATTGTCTAAAAATCCATACTAGAAGTTCTTTCTCGACACTTTACCCCCTGGAAGAAAAATGTCTATATAGATCCACGATGTCGTATAACCCTTATACAACGGTACCTCCCGATATTCGGTATTTTGATAATTTTAGCGAAATTGTTTTCCAATTTTTTTTTTTAAATTTCGTTTTTAGAATTTGTAGTGGCTACTACAGCCTATGACAAAAAATTATATATGTAGGTCCAGGTCTTCGTATAGGTCCCATGTATCAGTACCTCCCTATATTCGGTATTTTGACGATTTTGGATACAATATTCACTGAAATTGTTTGAAATTTCGTATTTGAAGTTCGAAATGGATACTACAGCTTAAGGCAGAAAACGGTCTGTACAGGTCCACGT
>NW_026712351.1:0-194528 GCF_030504385.1 Musca domestica | reverse complement strand
AATTAAAGCTGCCTCAAATTACTGCAAGAACAGAAGGTGAATCAAAGAAGTAAGCATATCGACGTGAAGTATTATTTTGTATGAGAATTATGTTAGTCGGAAGCTTTTATATTTGAATACTGACCAACAGAATTTATGGTAGCGGATATACTCACGATGTCTTTACAAAAAATTAAAATATATAGTTTAAAATAATTAATTGGGTTATGTATTTAAAAAAAATTATTTTGAGTCCCTCCACCTTGAAAAGAAGGTATATTAACTGTGTCACAACCGTTTGAAACATCAATAAATATGCGTCGTAGACGCATAATCGGCATAAACTTCGAAGTCCATTAAACGATGTCTGTTTGTTGAAATGTTAAGCACAAGAGTTGTGTCTAGGATGATCCAAACAGACTTATTGGTATTTGTAGTTGAAAGTGGAACGCGCTTGAATTCAGATAATTTTATATACATTTTTTTCTTTGGTTAAAACAGTAAAGAACCGCCAGATAACTATTTAGACAAGAATATTATTGTAAATCAACGCTCTTAGTTATTTGATACTCGAGTACAGACGTGGGTTTCTTAACGGATTACGAAGCTGTCAATAAGGCTATTGTGGAAAATGTCAAAAAAGTTCGAATGAAATGAATAAATAATAAAATTCATCCGATAACAATTCTTAACAGCAAATCGAAACAGCTGCATGAAAACTGTAGTAGAATACTTAAAGTTACAGACTACGCTATTAAAAATAGTTATTGGTCTAAAACTTAACCGCTCCAATGAAGAGAACTATGGTTCGTAAAATGATATATAAGGCCATTTTATTGAGTATGAATAAAATGAATCCAAAAAAAGTTAATTGAAATGGGCTAAAAATGCTTAGACGTAAAATAATCATTAGAAATATTCGGCCCTATTATGGTTGTCGTCGGCGTTGCAAAATGAAGTCGAGGCGAAAATAATGATATTAGGGTTGTCGTTTCTTGTCGATAGCGACAAATGATTGCTTTTATAACTGTCGATACAACAGTTGACGTGAAGTCAATTTTTAAGAATATCTGTCGCCGTAAAAATTGTTACGACGTTGATATTGTAACTTTTTTGTATTTGATATTTGAACGTTAAAATAATAACACCAAACAATTTGAAATTTTGGTTTCCGAATTGGAAAAAACCATGTTTGGTTTTTTTTATTTTTCCCAAAGAAACGAAATTAGAATTCAAAATACAATCAAAATTTTATCATTTGTCAATAACAAGGGAGTGTTGCCAACGCTTTTTTAATTGTTGCCAACTGTAAAAGGGCGAGAAAAGAATACGACCGAATGGTTTGGCTGTTGATTAAATTCTAGTTTTATTTCTAAAATATGTTCCTTACGAACTACTGAAACTAATCTAACTTAACCTAATCGCAGCCACACAATTGTTCTTATCTATTCTAATATTGAATGGAGAACATTGCAGGGCTGCTTGGCATCTCATTCAAGTGGTCTTGTGCATCTACTGAGCGCATCGATATATGTGCGTGTGGGTCATAACCTTTATTATCTCACGCATTATCGTATGCGTCAGCGCACATGATCACCGAATTCTTCACATGTGATATTTTATCGCGGCTGGGAAATATTTAATTTTAGAACATTTATCTTTTATTGCTACATTTCCCAGCGGCTCAATCGCACTCAAAAATATGTACAAAGTATTTTGTACACCAACTTTTATTTTAAACTGTCGATTTCGCTTCCATGCAGTGTGACCAGGGGCCAAATCACCGGAGTCGAAATCGAGTACTTCAGCCTTCAGCTGCCTTAGCACTATCCGCTGCACTACTAATACATTCTCCACTTCATGTTTATTTGAGCTTAAGATATGTAAACGCATTTATAGTATCCATTTTTTTACCTATATTTTTTTATTTTTCCCCAAACAGAATTCAAAATACAAACAAAATTTTATCATATTTTGTCAATAACAAGGAAGTGTTGTCAACGCTTTATTAATTGTTGCCAACTTTTATTTTAAACTGTCGATGTCGCTTCCATGCAATGTGACCAGGGGCCAAATCACCGGAGTCGAAATCGAGTACTTCAGCATCGTAATGTAGTTTACGTGGATCACCGCAGTCGTTATCGAATTGTTCTTACTCGTAGTTGTACACGATAGGAAGTAACAAAATAACAAGAAGTTGGTGAAAGTGTCAGTTTTACTATTTAAACAAAATCGCTTACGCCACTTCAGGCAATGTTATATATTTTTCCTTATATATTTTTCCTTATATATTTTTCCTTATTAATGCCACTTTGTACTCATGCTCTGAGTCCGAAGGCGAGGAAAATGAAAAAACACTTGCATTCATAATATACTTGTAAACGTGTATTAAACACACAGAAACAATATAAATTTCTCAGAAATAACATATTTTGATCGCAAAAACTTACTGTGTAATTCTTTTTCGCTTCCAATTTTTTTTACCATATGTTTACAGCAATGTAAAAAAAAAGTAGTAGACAAAATAATTTGCGATCGAATGCAGTGATCCAAAAATTTACAGCGATCGAAATGTTTATTTATACGAAACAGAACTCGATGACGAATGCGGTGATTTGGCCCCAGATCTAAAATAGTGTTGCAGCTAAAACAACAAAAAAATAATGCTAAAAAATACCAAACAAAAAATTAAAATGCCAAAATAATGCTAAATATAAATACGATTTTAAACCTTGCAACAATTATAAACCAATCGATGCGGAATTTAGCATGGGGCTGGAGGTTGGGACTGAACAGAAGCTTTCCAATTTGGATGGTCATCGGATAATATTGAGCGGGTGAAATAGACCAAAAGTTTTGTGTTAAAAAAAAAACAATTTTTCCATTAAACCGCGAATATTCAAATAGACGAAAAAGTAAATTCTGACCGTTACATAAATGTCGATAGTAAAGATATCGGATATATAAATGCTTTCATCTCGAAAATATCTGGACTGATTTTGACAAATCTTGTCAATTCAGAATGCCCTCGTGATAAGAAAGAAAAAATCTAGACAAAAACGCATGAAAAGATCTCAATAAAGGGCACATTTATGGCCCGATCCTCACGAAATGTTGGATGGAGGTGGGGTTAGTGTCAGAAAAGATGCCTGATGTTTTTGGAGATGACTCATGACTCTCTTTAAGCTTTAATATAGGGCAAATTCTATAAGAATATGCATTACTTCGGTCCAAACCATAAAATTTTTTAGAGATGACAGGTTTTTGAAAAATAATTTGGTTACAGATCCATGAAGGTTATTCGGAAGGAGGACCAATAAGGTCCATCATCTGTTTTTAAATTTAATATGATTTAATTAAATGTATTAAGTCATGCTATTTGAAAATTAGAGACCGAATGATGATTAGATTTAGATCGTTTGTAATCTTAAAACCTTCGCAACCCTTATTTAACCGAATGTAAAGATGTGAATTCACAAAATTCATTCTATTACTAATTTCTGCTTTTATAAGTTTCATGCCACCGAAAACTCTACCAACTTCTGCGTTACTAAAAGGTAAAATTCGACAATTCATACGAAAGAAGAGAATTCCTTGAGCGGGTTTTCATTTAAAGCATTTTTAATTTCTTATACAATAAAAATTAATCGTTGAGTTTATGTTTGCCCATTCACATGTACTTAGCTTTTGCCGTTGCTTTTCTAAAATAGTAATTTCGTTTAAAATGTAATTGTAATGCAATGTAATTTAATTTTTTAGATTTAAAAAAAATAGATTTATAAGAAAGTACTAAAATATAAGAAATGTTTAGACCAAAAAAATGCTAAACTAATAATTTCGAAAAGTTAAGAAAAATGCTAAATAAAATTTTTGCTGAACAAAATAACTTGTTTTCAACTGAAGATCTAACAAATAAAAAAGAAGATAAGTAACATGCATACGAAAATTTTTGTCATAGGCTGTAAAACCATTACGAACTTAATATAAGAAATTTGTTACAATTCCGTTGAATAATTTTGCAAAAATCATGAAAATACCGAGTATTGGGAGATATTTTTTGCCATAGGTTGTAGTACTTATTAAGATCTTACAATATGAAATTTGAAACGATTCCTGTAAATAATGTCGCTAAAATCAGTAATTTAGCCTTCTATCTTAATTTGTTCGAAAGATAGAGTGATTACAACAGAAAGATAACAGGCGGAAATCGCTGATGTCGAAAAACATTTGAGTTAATTTTCAAGTTGAACAAGTAAAAAAGCAGCAAATTCAGCTAAGCAGCTTTTAATCTCCACCTCCACCATTTGGAAAAAACTTCCACCATTTCGAAAACTTCCACTTAAATGAAAACCGTTATATGGAGAATACACGAAGAAGTAGACCTGCACACGAAATGTTTTGTCTTAGGCTGTAGTACACATTACGAACTTTACATACGAAATTTATTACAACTACGGTGAATAATGTCGCAAAAATCATGAAAATCACAAGTATCGGGAAGTACCGTTATATGGGGGCTAAACAAAAAACGTGGACCGACATGGCTCATTTGCGAACTTAATCTGCCTATTGGTAAACTATGCATGTATGCAAAATTTTAGCCTATCTCAATTCGTTCGAAAGATAGCGTGATTACATCAGACAAACAGACATCACTAGATCGTCTTTGAATTATACGCTGATCCAGAATATATACTTTGTGGTGTCTATTATTAATATTTCGAGGAGTTACAAACGGAATGACAAAGCTAATATAAAATTGTAAAAGTAAATTCGACCAGTTCAAAGTCATAACTGGCATAGCGATAAAATTTTTGAATTAAATAAAATATTTTTATTTTATTTATTTATTTTTTTTTTTTTTTTTTTTTTGGAGCGCCAGAAGCTTAGTGAATAAAAAAACATTTACAATTCTTAGAAGTGCAGGCTCAAAAAGTGATTTGATGCTAATGGACTATGCCAATTGGGCTAAAGACACCAACGGGCATAAATCCACAAGCTGATATGTTTCTAAACTTGGCGATGCAACTGTGTCTTAAGCTACCAGAAAGCAACCAAACGTTACACTGTCTTAAACAGAGAAGGTTTTTGAGGATAATTAAAGCTGCCTCAAATTACTGCAAGAACAGAAGGTGAAT
Source organism: Musca domestica (assembly GCF_030504385.1). NCBI lineage: Eukaryota > Metazoa > Arthropoda > Insecta > Diptera > Muscidae > Musca > Musca domestica. The sequence goes on along the minus strand of NW_026712351.1, from coordinate 189,411 downwards.
CAAAGAAGTAAACATATCGACGTGAAGTATTATTTTGTATGAGAATTATGTTAGTCCGAAGCTTTTATATTTGAATACTGACCAACAGAATGGTAGCGGATATACTCACGATGTCTTTACAAAAAAATTAAAATATATAGTTTAAAATAATTAATTGGGTTATTTAATTAAAAAAATTATTTTGAGTCCCTCCACCTTGAAAAGAAGGTATATTAACTGTGTCACACCGTTTGAAACATCAATAAATATGCGTCGTAGACGCATAATCGGCATAAACTTCGAAGTCCATTAAACGATGTCTGTTTGTTGAAATGTTAAGCACAAGAGTTGTGTCTAGGATGATCCAAACAGACTTATTGGTATTTGTAGTTGAAAGTGGAACGCGCTTGAATTCAGATAATTTTATATACATTTTTTTCTTTGGTTAAAACAGTAAAGAACCGCCAGATAACTATTTAGACAAGAATATTATTGTAAATCAACGCTCTTAGTTATTTGATACTCGAGTACAGACGTGGGTTTCTTAACGGATTACGAAGCTGTCAATAAGGCTATTGTGGAAAATGTCAAAAAAGTTCGAATGAAATGAATAATAAATAAAATTCATCCGATAGCAATTCTTAACAGCAAATCGAAACAGCTGCATGAAAACTGTAGTAGAATAATCAAAGTTACAGACTACGCTATTAAAAATAGTTATTGGTCTAAAACTTAACCGCTCCAATGAAGAGGACTATGGTACGTAAAATGATATATAAGGCCATTTTATTGAGTATGAATAAAATGAATCCAAAAAATGTTAATTGAAATGGGCTAAAAATGCTTAGACGTAAAAATAATCATTAGAAATATGCGGTCCTATTATGGTTGTCGTCGGCGTTGCAAAATGAAGTCGAGGCGAAAATAATGATATAGGGATGTCGTTTCTTGTCGATAGCGACAAATGATTGCTTTTATAACTGTCGATACAACAGTTGACGTGAAGTCAATTTTTAAGAATATCTGTCACCGTAAAAAATTGTTACGACGTTGATATTGTAACTTTTTTGTATTTGATATTTGACCGTAAAATAATAACACCAAACAATTTGAAATTTTGGTTTCCGAATTGGAAAAAACCATGTTTGGTAAAAGGGTTTACCAATGGTCATTTTCCACCTAATTTTAAATCAGATTGGAATCCATTGCTACAAAATTAAATGTAAACGGGTCACCGATTAGAGACTGGCAGAAGGTATGTTAAAACTAAAATAATTTTTGTATGTTTTTATTAATTAGTTTTCTAAAGTTCTTCTAGGTTTGGAAAGATTTAAAATTTAAAACCAAAAAACAATTGTGCACAATAAGAGTAAAGCGAGCAGCACTGGAGGCCGTATTTTTAAGCAAATGACTTTCTCGCTTTGGGAGGAGTCCTTCGCGAATGTAATGCAGTTTCAAAAGTTACTGAATCCACAAGGTCGTGCACTTGGAGTAAAAATTCGGAAAACATAATTGTAACAGATGGTTTAGATCATGAAAATGAGCCAGTGGACAATGCTGACGACGAGACTGGTGTAACTACTATCCAAGCTTCTCGATCGCCCAGAAATACAATGATAAAAAGTCATCAAGGAAAGAAGAAACTATTGAACTCTTGAAAGATATACTGCTCTTTTGGAACATCACAATCAAGAGTCAGGCAACGCAAATATGTTTGTTTGCTGCCTTAGCACTATCCGCTGCACTACTAATACATTCTCCACTTCATGTTTACTTGAACTTAAGATATGTAACGCATTTATAGTATCCACTTTTTCCCTATATTTTTTTATTTTTCCCAAAGAAACGAAATTAGAATTCAAAATACAAACAAAATTTTATCATTTGTCAATAACAAGGGAGTGTTGCCAACGCTTTTTAATTGTTGCCAACTGTAAAGGGCGAGAAAAGAATACGACCGAATGGTTTGCCTGTTGATTAAATTCTAGTTTTATTTCTAAAATATGTTCCTTACGTACTACTGAAACTAATCTAACTTAACCTAATCGCAGCCACACAATTGTTCTTATCTATTCTAATATTGAATGGAGAACATTGCAGGGCTGCTTGGCATCTCATTCAAGTGGTCTTGTGCATCTACTGAGCGCATCGATATATGTGCGTGTGGGTCATAACCTTTATTATCTCACGCATTATCGTATGCGTCAGCGCACATGATCACCGAATTCTTCACATGTGATATTTTATGGCGGCTGGGAAATATTTAATTTTAGAACATTTATCTTTTATTGCTACATTTTCCCAGCGGCTCAATCGCACTCAAAAATATGTACAAAGTATTTTGTACACCAACTTTTATTTTAAACTGTCGATTTCGCTTCCATGCAGTATGACCAGGGGCCAAATCACCGGAGTCGAAATCGAGTACTTCAGCCTTCAGCTGCCTTAGCACTATCCGCTGCACTACTAATACATTCTCCACTTTATGTTTATTTGATCTTAAGATATGTAACGCATTTATAGTATCCATTTTTTTACCTATATTTTTTTATTTTTCCCAAACAGAATTCAAAATACAAACAAAATTTTATCATATTTTGTCAATAACAAGGGAGTGTTGCCAACGCTTTTTTAATTGTTGCCAACTTTTATTTTAAACTGTCGATGTCGCTTCCATGCAATGTTACCAGGGGCCAAATCACCGGAGTCGAAATCGAGTACTTCAGTATCGTAATTTAGTTTACGCGGATCACCGCAGTCGTTATCGAATTGTTTTTACTCGATATTGTACACGATAGGTAGTAACAAAAATAACAAGAAGTTGGTGAAAGTGTCAGTTTTATTCTATTTAAAAAAAAAATCACTTACGCCACTTCAGGCAATGTTATATATTTATATATTTTTCCTTATATATTTTTCCTTATTAATGTACTTAATATAATATACTTGTTAACATGTATCTAAACACACAGAAACAATATCAATTTCTCAGAAATAACATATTTTGATCGCAAAAACTTACTTTGAAATTCTCTTTCGCTTCCAATTTATTTTTACCATATGTTTACAGAAATGTAGTAATAGAAAAAATAATTTGCAATCGAATGCAGTGATATAAAAATTTACAGCGATCGAAATGTTTATCCATACGAAACGGAACTCGATGACGAATGCGGTGATTTGGTCCCAGATCTAAAATAATGTTGCAGCTAAAATAGCATAAAAATAATGCTAAAAAATGCCAAACAAAAAAAATTAAAATGCCAAAAATAATGCTATATATAAATAAGTTTTTAAACCTTGCAACAATTATAAACCAATCGACGCGGAATTTAGCATGGGACTAGAGCTTAGGACTGAGCAGAAGCTTTCCAATTTGGATGGTCATCGGATAATATTGAGCGAAATATAGACCAAAAGTTTTGTGTTAAAAAAAAAAAAACAAATTTTCCATTAAACCGCGAATATTTTTAATCCCGGTGAAATAACAAATAGACGAAAAAGTAAATTCTGACCGCTACGTAAATGTCAATAGTGAAGATATCGGATATATAAAATGCTTTCATCTCGAAAATAGCTGGACTGATTTTGACAAATGTTGTCAATTCAGAATGCCCTCGTGATAGGAAAGAAAAAAATCTAGACAAAAACGCATGAAAAGATCTTAATAAAGATGTGGATATTGATTTTGTAATATTTTCTTCTATTTTTCCATTTGTCACATTTTGTCGCATGAGATAATTTTATTTTGACTTACAATATTGAATTTTACGTTTTGTAATATTTTTACTCCTTACAACACTATATAGTTAGAATATTATATAAAGGGTACATTTATGGCCCGATCCTCACGAAATGTTGGATGGAGGTGGGGTTACTGTCAGAATAGATGCCTGATGTTTTTGGAGATGATCGCAAAATTGGCAAAAAACTGAAAGTTTTCTTACAGGTCATAATTATCGTCCGATCCTTAGGAAATTTTAAGTGGGAGTTCGGTATCGGCCCTGCCAAGCATTTTGGATGGCCATCGGAAACCAGTTAGCGGATAAAATGGTCTCCTATTTTTGTGGGAAAAATACCAAAATGTCTATTCCAACGAAGTGAATTCCAGGCGAATTAAAAAATTCACGAATGGCGCACTTCTAATTTTTTTACAACAATTCATATAGAAAAACCCTAATTTACATTTATTGTTCTGAATAGCCATTAGCATGGCTCTCTTTTCTTAAGCTTTAATATAGGGCAAATTCTACAAGAATATGCATTACTTCGGTCCAAACCATAAAATTTTTTAGAGATGACAGGTTTTTGAAAAATAATTTGGTTCCAGATACATGAAGGTTATTCGGAAGGAGGACTAATAAGGTCCATCATCTGTTTTTAAATTTAATATGATTGAATTAAAATGTATTAAGTCCTGCTACTTGAAAATTAGAGACCGAATGATGATTAGAATCAGATCGTTTGTAATCCTAAAACCTTCACAACCTTTATTTAACCTAATGTAAAGATGTGAATTCACAGTGTATAATATCATTCTATTCCTACTTTCTGCTTTTATAAGTTTCATGCCACTAAAAACTCTACCAACTTCTGCGTTACTAAAAGGTAAAATTCGACAATTCATAACGAAGGAAGAGAATTCCTTGAACGGGTTTTCATTTAAAGCATTTTTAATTTCTTATACAATAAAAAATTAATAGTTGAGTTTATGTTTGCCCATTCGCATGTACTTAGCTTTTGCCGTTGCTTTTCTAAAATTGTAATTTCGATCAAAATGTAATTTAATTTTTAGATTTAAAAAAATGGGTTTATAAGAAAGTACTAAAATATAAGAAAATTTTTAGACCAAAAATGCTAAACTCATAATTTCGAAAAGCTAAGAAAAATGCTAAATAAAATAAAAGTAATACCATTTTTGAATCGAAGAGACGGTGAGGGCGACTTGCACATAAAGTCGACGGCGGCTATAGATACGACAACCGATTTATAATGACGACGGGTTTATAAGAAAGTACTAAAATATAAGAAAATTTTTAGACCAAAAATGCTAAACTCATAATTTCGAAAAGCTAAGAAAAATGCTAAATAAAATAAAAGTAATACCATTTTTGAATCGAAGAGACGGTGAGGGCGACTTGCACATAAAGTCGACGGCGGCTATAGATACGACAACCGATTTATAATGACGAGCAATTAATATACTCGTACGTTGCCTATTATCAAAGAAAAAAAACTGTGAAACTAAAAGAGCTGATACAACACTTTTTCAAGATAGAAAAATAAAGTGACGTGGGAATACCAAAAAACAAAACAAAGCATTTCCGCAATTGTCAAATGCTTGGGCATGGTTCCAGCAGATGTAAAATAGAGTCGTTTTGGTATATATTTCCTATATATTTTCTCTTTGAAATGTGCAAACCGTGGTGGAGAACACAAGTCGACTGCAATGTTCTATTAGGTTAAAATATACATTCAAATAAGAGAGAGATTTTAACCGAAATGTGCTGTTCGTAACCCTCAATTTCAAAATTATAACCAACGTTTTCCATATAAACTTAACGTAAAGGTTTCGAAAAGGAGTTCGACAAATATACACCAAACTGGACAAAATAACTTGTTTTCAACTGAAGACCTAACAAATAAAAATGAAGATAAGTAAACATGCATACGAAAATGTTTGTCATAGACTGTAAAACCACTACGAACTTAATATACGAAATTTGTTACAATTCCGTTGAATAATTTTGCAAAAATCATGAATATACCGAGTATTGGGAGATACTGTCATATGGGGACGTGGACCTGCAATAGATATTTTTTTTCATAGGTTTCAGTACCCATTAAAATCTTCCAATTAGAAATTTAAAATAATTCCGGTAAATAATGTCGCTAAAGTCATGAAAATATCGAGAATCGGGATGTACCGTTATATGGGGGCTATACAAAAACGTGGACCTGCATACGAATTTTTTGCCATAGGTTGTAGTACTTATTAAGATCTTACAATATGAAATTTGAAACGATTCCTGTAAATAATGTCGCTAAAATCAGTAGTTTAGCCTTCTATCTTAATTTGTTCGAAAGATAGAGTGAAACAGAGGATATCGCTGATCTCGAAAAACATTTGAGTTAATTTTCAAGTTGAACAAGTAAAATAGCAGCTAATTCAGCTAATCAGCTTTTAATCTCCACCTTCACCATTTGGAAAAAACTTCCACCATTTCGAAAACTACCACTTAAATGAAGACCGCTATATGGAGAATATACGAAGACGTAGACCTGCACACGAAATGTTTTGTCTTAGGCTGTAGCACACATTACGAACTTTACATACGAAATTTATTACAACTACGGTGAATAATGTCGCAAAAATCATGAAAATCACAAGTATCGGGAAGTACCGTTATATGGGGGCTATACAAAAAACGTGGACCGACATTTACGAATTTAATCTGCCTACTGGTAAACTATGCATGTATGCAAAATTTTAGCCTTCTATCTCAATTTGTTCGAAAGATAGCGTAATTACATAAGACAGACAGACAGACAAACAGACATCACTACATCGTCTTAGAATTATACGCTGATAAAGAATATATACTTTGTAGGGTCTATTATGAATATTTCGAGGAGTTACAAACGGAATGACAAAGCTAATATAAAATTGTAAAAGTAAATTCGACCATTTCAAAGTCATAACTGGCATAGCGATAAAATTTTTGATTTAAATAAAATATTTTTATTTTTTTCTAGGGGCGCCAGAGGCTTAGTGAATAAAAAACACTTTTACAATTCTTAGAAAGTAACAAAGTTTACATTTGCCTTGTATGTGAAACTTAGTTAAATGCAACTATTTTCATTAAAAACCAGTTCTATATATGTTGTTGTAATGATCGACGTAATAGAAAATGAGGTGTTGCTTTATTAAGCAGAAAAAAATATACATCACAAGATGCTAAAACAAATTGAAACATATCAAATCGAAAATATTAGTGTTGAAATTTATTGTAACAACAATGAAATAAATGTATATGCCTATTATTTTCCATATATATATTATTATTGCTTGTGACCCACAGCGAAAACATTGTTTCTTATTAGATATTCACAAACACCAAAAACTCTATATTTGGAAGTGATTTCAATTCCAGACATCAATTTGGGACTACCTAAAACAACTGTTGGGGAAAACATTGTTTCTTATTAGATATTCACAAACACCAAAAACTCTATATTTGGAAGTGATTTCAATTCCAGACATCAATTTTGGGACTACCTAAAAAACAATTGTTGGGGAAATATACTCAATGCTAAGTTTCAATCTAGTACCTTCAATATTATGTACCATAGAAATCCTTCGTGTATTGCTGCCGATGCAAGACGACAACCGTCAACCTTGGATAGTCTACTGACTGATATTCTTTATTATCTTTGCTCTGTGAATGTTATAAAGCAGTTGTTTTCAGACCACCTTCCATTAAAAATAGAGGTATAGTGTTCCACTGATATGACCGACAGATATTTCTACAGTTACAATAAAGCCAATAGAGCTGGCAAATTAAATATAAGCCAAATAGATTGGTCATTTTCCACCTAATTTTAAATCAGATTGGAATCCATTGCTACAAAATTAAATGTAAACGGGTCACCGATTAGAGGCTGGCAAAGGGTATGTTAAAATTAAAATTATTTTTGTATTAGTTAGTTTTCTAAAGTTCTTCTAGGTTTGGAAAGATTTAAAATTTAAAACCAAAAAACAATTGTGCACAATAAGAGTGAAGCGAGCAGCACTGGAGGTGGTATTTTTAAGCAAATGACTTTGTCGCTTTGGGAGGAGTCCTTCCCGAATGTAATGCAGTTTCAAAAGTTACTGAATCCACAAGGTCGTGCACTTGGAGTAAAAATTCGGAAAACATAATTGTAACAGACGTTATATATCATGAAAATGAGCCATTGGGCAATGCTGATGATGAGACTGATGTAACTACTATCCAAGCTTCTCGATCGCCCAGAAAAAACAATGATAAAAAGTCATCAAGGAAAGAAGAAACTATTGAACTCTTGAAAGATATACTGCTCTTTTGGAACATCACAATCAAGAGTCAGGCAATGCGAATATCTTTGTTTGCTGCCTTAGCAATATCCGCTGCACTACTAATACATTTTCCACTTCATGTTTATTTGAACTTAAGATATGTAACGCATTTATAGTACCCATTTTTTCCCTATATTTTTTTTCCCAAACAGAATTCAAAATACAAACAAAATTTTATCATATTTTGTCAATAACAAGGAAGTGTTGCCAACGCTTTATTAATTGTTGCCAACTTTTATTTTAAACTGTCGATGTCGCTTCCATGCAATGTGACCAGGGCCAAATCACCGGAGTCGAAATCGAGTACTTCAGCATCGTAATGTAGTTTACGCGGATCACCGCAGTCGTTATCGAATTGTTCTTACTCGAAGTTGTACACGATAGGAAGTAACAAAAATAACAAGAAGTTGGTGAAAGTGTCAGTTTTACTATTTTAAATAAAATCACTTACGCCACTTCAGGCAATGTTATATATTTATATATTTTTCCTTATTAATGCCACTTTGCACTCATGCTCTGAGTCCGAAGGCGAGGAAAATGAAAAAACACTTGAATTCATAATATACTTGTAATCATGTGTTTAAACACACAGAAACAATATAAATTTCTCAGAAATAACATATTTTGATCGCAAAAACTTACTTTGAAATTCTCTTTCGCTTCCATTTTTTTACAATATGTTTACAGCAATGTAAAAAAAGTAGTAGACAAAATAATTTGCGATCGAATGCAGTGATCCAAAAATTTACAGCGATCGAAATGTTTATTTATACGAAACTGAACTCGATGACGAATGCGGTGATTTGGCCCCAGATCTAAAATAGTGTTGCAGCTAAAACAACATAAAAATAATGCTAAAAAATACCAAACAAAAAAATTAAAATGCCAAAAATAATGCTAAATATAAATACGATTTTAAACCTTGCAACAATTATAAACCAATCGATGCCGAATTTAGCATGGGGCTAGACGTTGGGACTGAACAGAAGCTTTCCAATTTGGATGGTAATCGGATAATATTGAGCGGGTGAAATAGACCAAAAGTTTTGTGTTAAAAAAAAAAAAAAAAACAATTTTTCCATTAAACCGCGAATATTCAAATAGACGAAAAAGTAAATTCTGACCGTTACATAAATGTCGATAGTAAAGATATCGGATATATAAAATGCTTTCATCTCGAAAATATCTGGACTGATTTTGACAAATCTTGTCAATTCAGAATGCCCTCGTGATAAGAAAGAAAAAATCTAGACAAAAACGCATGGAAAGATCTCAATAAAGATGTGGATATTGATTTTGTAATATTTTCTTCTATTTTTCCATTTGTCACATTTTTGTCGCATGAGATAATTTTATTTTGACTTACAATATTGAATTTTACATTTTGTAATATTTTTACTCCTTACAACACTATATAGTTAGAATATTATATAAAGGGCACATTTATGGCCCGATCCTCACGAAATGTTGGATGGAGATGGGGTTAGTGTCAGAAAAGATGCCTGATGTTTTCGGAGATGACTCATGACTCTCTTTAAGCTTTAATATAGGGCAAATGCTATAAGAATATGCATTACTTCGGTCCAAACCATAAATTTTTTAGAGATGACAGGTTTTTGACAAATAAAATGGTTACAGATCCATGAAGGTTATTCGGAAGGAGGACCAATAAGGTCCATCATCTGTTTTTAAATTTAACATGATTTAATTAAAATGTATTAAGTCCTGCTACTTGAAAATTAGAGACCGAATGATGATTATAATTAGATCGTTTGTAATCTTAAAACCTTCGCAACCCTTATTTAACCGAATGTAAAGATGTGAATTCACAAAATTCATTCTATTACTAATTTCTGCTTTTATAAGTTTCATGCCACTGACAACTCTACCAACTTCTGCGTTACTAAAAGGTAAAATTCGACAATTCATAACGAAAGAAGAGAATTCCTTGAGCGGGTTTTCATTTAAAGCATTTTTAATTTCTTATACAATAAAAAATTAATCGTTGAGTTTATGTTTGCCCATTCACATGTACTTAGCTTTTGCCGTTGCTTTTCTAAAATAGTAATTTCCTTTAAAATGTAATTGTAATGTAATGTAATTTAATTTTTTAGATTTAAAAAAATAGATTTATAAGAAAGTACTAAAATATAAGAAAATGTTTAGAGCAAAAAAATGCTAAACTAATAATTTCGAAAAGCTAAGAAAAATGCTAAATAAAATTTTTGCTGAACAAAATAACTTGTTTTCAACTGAAGAACTAACAAATAAAAAAGAAGATAAGTAAACATGCATACGAAAATTTTTGTCATAGGCCGTAAAACCATTACGAACTTAATATAAGAAATTTGTTACAATTCCGTTGAATAATTTTGCAAAAATCATGAAAATACCGAGTATTGGGAGATATTTTTTGCCATAGGTTGTAGTACTTATTAAGATCTTACAATATGAAATTTGAAACGATTCCTGTAAATAATGTCGCTAGTTTAGTAGTTTAGCCTTCTATCTTAATTTGTTCGAAAGATAGAGTGATTACAACAGAAAGATAACAGGCGGAAATCGCTGATCTCGAAAAACATTTGAGTTAATTTTCAAGTTGAACAAGTAAAAAAGCAGCAAATTCAGCTAAGCAGCTTTTAATCTCCACCTCCACCATTTGGAAAAAACTTCCACCATTTCGAAAACTACCACTTAAATGAAAACCGTTATATGGAGAATACACGAAGAAGTAGACCTGAACACGAAATGTTTTGTCTTAGGCTGTAGTACACATTACGAACTTTACATACGAAATTTATTACAACTACGGTGAATAATGTCGCAAAAATCATGAAAATCACAAGTATCGGGAAGTACCGTTATATGGGGGCTATACAAAAACGTGGACCGACATGGCTCATTTGCGAACTTAATCTGCCTATTGGTAAACTATGCATGTATGCAAAATTTTAGCCTATCTCAATTCGTTCGAAAGATAGCGTGATTACATCAGACAAACAGACATCTCTAGATCGTCTTTGAATTATACGCTGATCCAGAATATATACTTTGTAGTGTCTATTATTAATATTTCGAGGAGTTACAAACGGAATGACAAAGCTAATATAAAATTGTAAAAGTAAATTCGACCAGTTCAAAGTCATAACTGGCATAGCGATAAAATTTTTGAATTAAATAAAACATTTTTATTTTATTTTATTTTTTTTTTTTTTGGGCGCCAGAGGCTTAGTGAATAAAAAAACATTTACAATTCTTAGAAGTGTAGGCTCAAAAAGTGATTTGATGCTAATGGGCTATGCCAATTGGGCTAAAGACACCAACGGGCATAAATCCACAAGCTGATATGTTTCTAAACTTGGCGATGCAACTGTGTCTTAAGCTACCAGAAAGCAACCAAACGTTACACTGTCTTCAACAGAGAAGGCTTTTGAGGATAATTAAAGCTGCCTCAAATTACTGCAAGAACAGAAGGTCAATCAAAGGAGTCAGCATATCGACGTGAAGTATTAATTATTAATTATGTTAGTCCGAAGCTTTTATATTTGAATACTGAATTTATAGTAGCGGATATACTCACGATGTCTTTACAAAAAAATTAAAATATATAGTTTAAAATAATTAATTGGGTTATGTAATTAAAAAAAATTATTTTGAGTCCCTCCACCTTGAAAAGAAGGTATATTAACTGTGTCACACCGTTTGAAACATCAATAAATATGCGTCGTAGACGCATAATCGGCATAAACTTCGAAGTCCATTAAACGATGTCTGTTTGTTGAAATGTTAAGCACAAGAGTTGTGTCTTATTGGTATTTGTAGTTGAAAGTGGAACACGCTTGAATTCAGATAATTTTATATAAATTTTTTTCTTTGGTTAAAACAGTAACGAACCGCCAGATAACTATTTAGACAAGGATATTATTGTAAATCAACGCTCTTAGTTATTTGACACTCGAGTACAGACGTGGGTTTCTTAACGGATTACGAAGCTGCCAATAAGGCTATTGTAGAAAATGTCAAACAAGTTCGAATGAAAATAATAAGTAAATAAATTCATCCGATAACAATTCTTAACAGCAAATCGAAACAGCTGCATGAAAACTGTAGAATACTCAAAGTTACAGACTACGCCATTAAAAATAGTTATTGGTCTAAAACTTAACCGCTCCAATGAAGAGGACTATAGTACGTAAAATGATAAGCCATATATAAGGCCATTTTATTGAGTATGAATAAAATGAATCCAAAAAAAGTTAATTGAAATTGGCTAAAACTGCTTAGACGTAAAAATAGTCATTAGAAATATTCGGCACTATTATGGTTGTCGTCGGCGTCGCAAAATGAAGTCAAGAGCGAAAATAATGATATTAGGGTTGTCGTTTCTTGTCGATGGTGACAAATGATTGCTATTATAATTGTCGATACAACAGTTGACGTGAAGTCGATTTTTAAGAAAATCTTTCGCCGTAAAAAATTGTTACGACATTGTATTTTTTCATCGACGTTGATAATGTAACTTTTTTGTATTTGATATTTGACAATGAAAATAATAACAGCAAAACAATTTGAAATGTTGGTTTCCGTATTGAAAAAAAAACATGTTTGGCAAAAGGGTTTACCAATGGTAATTTTTCACCTAATTTTAAATCAGATTGGAATCCATTGCTACAAAATTAAATGTAAACGGGTCACCGATTAGAGACTGGCAAAAGGTATGTTAAAATTAAAATTATTTTTGTATGTTTTTATTAGTTAGTTTTCTAAAGTTCTTCTAGGTTTGGAAAGATTTAAAATTTTAAACCAAAAAACAATTGTGCACAATAAGAGTGAAGCGAGCAGCACTGGAGGTGGTATTTTTAAGCAAATGACTTTGTCGCTTTGGGAGTCCTTCCCGAATGTAATGCAGTTTCAAAAGTTACTGAATCCACAAGGTCGTGCACTTGGAGTAAAAATTCGGAAAACATAATTGTAACAGACGTTATATATCATGAAAATGAGCCAGTGGGCAATGCTGATGACGAGACTGATGTAACTACTATCCAAGCTTCTCGATCGCCCAGAAAAAACAATGAAAAAAGGTCATCAAGGAAAGAAGAAACTATTGAACTCTTGAAAGATATACTGCTCTTTTGGAACATCACAATCAAGAGTCAGGCAATGCAAATATGTTTGTTTGCTGCCTTAGCAATATCCGCTGCACTACTAATACATTCTCCACTTCATGTTTATTTGAACTTAAGATATGTAACGCATTTATAGTACCCATTTTTTCCCTATATTTTTTTCCTAAACAGAATTCAAAATACAAACAAAATTTTAACATATTTTGTCAATAACAAGAAAGTGTTGCCAACGCTTTATTAATTGTTGCCAACTTTTATTTTAAACTGTCGATGTCGCTTCCATGCAATGTGACCAGGGCCAAATCACCGTAGTCGAAATCGAGTACTTCAGCATCGTAATGTAGTTTACGCGGATCACCGCAGTCGTTATCGAATTGTTCTTACTCGAAGTTGTACACGATAGGAAGTAACAAAAATAACAAGAAGTTGGTGAAAGTGTCAGTTTTACTATTTTAAATAAAATCACTTACGCCACTTCAGGCAATGTTATATATTTATATATTTTTCCTTATTAATGCCACTTTGTACTCATGCTCTGAGTCCGAAGGCGAGGAAAATGAAAAAACACTTGCATTCATAATATACTTGTAAACATGTATTTAAACACACAGAAACAATATAAATTTCTCAGAAATAACATATTTTGATCGCAAAAACTTACTTTGAAATTCCCTTTCGCTTCCATTTTTTTTACAATATGTTTACAGCAATGTAAAAAAAGTAGTAGACAAAATAATTTGCGATCGAATGCAGTGATCCAAAAATTTACAGCGATCGAAATGTTTATTTATACGAAACTGAACTCGATGACGAATGCGGTGATTTGGCCCCAGATCTAAAATAGTGTTGCAGCTAAAACAACATAAAAATAATGCTAAAAATACCAAACAAAAAAATTAAAATGCCAAAAATAATGCTAAATATAAATACGATTTTAAACCTTGCAACAATTATAAACCAATCGATGCGGAATTTAGCATGGGGCTAGACGTTGGGACTGAACAGAAGCTTTCCAATTTGGATGGTAATCGGATAATATTGAGCGGGTGAAATAGACCAAAAGTTTTGTGTTAAAAAAAAAAAAAAAAAAAAAAAAAAAAAAAAAAAAAAAACAATTTTTCCATTAAACCGCGAATATTCAAATAGACGAAAAAGTAAATTCTGACCGTTACATAAATGTCGATAGTAAAGATATCGGATATATAAAATGCTTTCATCTCGAAAATATCTGGACTGATTTTGACAAATCTTGTCAATTCAGAATGCCCTCGTGATAAGAAAGAAAAAATCTAGACAAAAACGCATGGAAAGATCTCAATAAAGATGTGGATATTGATTTTGTAATATTTTCTTCTATTTTTCCATTTGTCACATTTTTGTCGCATGAGATAATTTTATTTTGACTTACAATATTGAATTTTACATTTTGTAATATTTTTACTCCTTACAACACTATATAGTTAGAATATTATATAAAGGGCACATTTATGGCCCGATCCTCACGAAATGTTGGATGGAGATGGGGTTAGTGTCAGAAAAGATGCCTGATGTTTTCGGAGATGACTCATGACTCTCTTTAAGCTTTAATATAGGGCAAATGCTATAAGAATATGCATTACTTCGGTCCAAACCATAAATTTTTTAGAGATGACAGGTTTTTGACAAATAAAATGGTTACAGATCCATGAAGGTTATTCGGAAGGAGGACCAATAAGGTCCATCATCTGTTTTTAAATTTAACATGATTTAATTAAAATGTATTAAGTCCTGCTACTTGAAAATTAGAGACCGAATGATGATTATAATTAGATCGTTTGTAATCTTAAAACCTTCGCAACCCTTATTTAACCGAATGTAAAGATGTGAATTCACAAAATTCATTCTATTACTAATTTCTGCTTTTATAAGTTTCATGCCACTGACAACTCTACCAACTTCTGCGTTACTAAAAGGTAAAATTCGACAATTCATAACGAAAGAAGAGAATTCCTTGAGCGGGTTTTCATTTAAAGCATTTTTAATTTCTTATACAATAAAAATTAATCGTTGAGTTTATGTTTGCCCATTCACATGTACTTAGCTTTTGCCGTTGCTTTTCTAAAATAGTAATTTCCTTTAAAATGTAATTGTAATGTAATGTAATTTAATTTTTTAGATTTAAAAAAATAGATTTATAAGAAAGTACTAAAATATAAGAAAATGTTTAGAGCAAAAAAATGCTAAACTAATAATTTCGAAAAGCTAAGAAAAATGCTAAATAAAATTTTTGCTGAACAAAATAACTTGTTTTCAACTGAAGAACTAACAAATAAAAAGAAGATAAGTAAACATGCATACGAAAATTTTTGTCATAGGCCGTAAAACCATTACGAACTTAATATAAGAAATTTGTTACAATTCCGTTGAATAATTTTGCAAAAATCATGAAAATACCGAGTATTGGGAGATATTTTTTGCCATAGGTTGTAGTACTTATTAAGATCTTACAATATGAAATTTGAAACGATTCCTGTAAATAATGTCGCTAGTTTAGTAGTTTAGCCTTCTATCTTAATTTGTTCGAAAGATAGAGTGATTACAACAGAAAGATAACAGGCGGAAATCGCTGATCTCGAAAAACATTTGAGTTAATTTTCAAGTTGAACAAGTAAAAAAGCAGCAAATTCAGCTAAGCAGCTTTTAATCTCCACCTCCACCATTTGGAAAAAACTTCCACCATTTCGAAAACTACCACTTAAATGAAAACCGTTATATGGAGAATACACGAAGAAGTAGACCTGAACACGAAATGTTTTGTCTTAGGCTGTAGTACACATTACGAACTTTACATACGAAATTTATTACAACTACGGTGAATAATGTCGCAAAAATCATGAAAATCACAAGTATCGGGAAGTACCGTTATATGGGGGCTATACAAAAACGTGGACCGACATGGCTCATTTGCGAACTTAATCTGCCTATTGGTAAACTATGCATGTATGCAAAATTTTAGCCTATCTCAATTCGTTCGAAAGATAGCGTGATTACATCAGACAAACAGACATCTCTAGATCGTCTTTGAATTATACGCTGATCCAGAATATATACTTTGTAGTGTCTATTATTAATATTTCGAGGAGTTACAAACGGAATGACAAAGCTAATATAAAATTGTAAAAGTAAATTCGACCAGTTCAAAGTCATAACTGGCATAGCGATAAAATTTTTGAATTAAATAAAATATTTTTATTTTATTTTTTTTTTTTTTTTTTGGGCGCCAGAGGCTTAGTGAATAAAAAAACATTTACAATTCTTAGAAGTGTAGGCTCAAAAAGTGATTTGATGCTAATGGGCTATGCCAATTGGGCTAAAGACACCAACGGGCATAAATCCACAAGCTGATATGTTTCTAAACTTGGCGATGCAACTGTGTCTTAAGCTACCAGAAAGCAACCAAACGTTACACTGTCTTCAACAGAGAAGGCTTTTGAGGATAATTAAAGCTGCCTCAAATTACTGCAAGAACAGAAGGTCAATCAAAGGAGTCAGCATATCGACGTGAAGTATTAATTATTAATTATGTTAGTCCGAAGCTTTTATATTTGAATACTGACCAACAGAATTTATAGTAGCGGATATACTCACGATGTCTTTACAAAAAAATTAAAATATATAGTTTAAAATAATTAATTGGGTTATGTAATTAAAAAAAAATTATTTTGAGTCCCTCCACCTTGAAAAGAAGGTATATTAACTGTGTCACACCGTTTGAAACATCAATAAATATGCGTCGTAGACGCATAATCGGCATAAACTTCGAAGTCCATTAAACGATGTCTGTTTGTTGAAATGTTAAGCACAAGAGTTGTGTCTTATTGGTATTTGTAGTTGAAAGTGGAACACGCTTGAATTCAGATAATTTTATATAAATTTTTTTCTTTGGTTAAAACAGTAACGAACCGCCAGATAACTATTTAGACAAGGATATTATTGTAAATCAACGCTCTTAGTTATTTGACACTCGAGTACAGACGGATTACGAAGCTGCCAATAAGGCTATTGTAGAAAATGTCAAAAAAGTTCGAATGAAATTAATAAATAAATAAAATTCATCCGATAACAATTCTTAACAGCAAATCGAAACAGCTGCATGAAAACTGTAGAATACTCAAAGTTACAGACTACGCCATTAAAAATAGTTATTGGTCTAAAACTTAACCGCTCCAATGAAGAGGACTATAGTACGTAAAATGATAAGCCATATATAAGGCCATTTTATTGAGTATGAATAAAATGAATCCAAAAAAGTTAATTGAAATTGGCTAAAACTGCTTAGACGTAAAAATAGTCATTAGAAATATTCGGCACTATTATGGTTGTCGTCGGCGTCGCAAAATGAAGTCAAGAGCGAAAATAATGATATTAGGGTTGTCGTTTCTTGTCGATAGTGACAAATGATTGCTATTATAATTGTCGATACAACAGTTGACGTGAAGTCGATTTTTAAGAAAATCTTTCGCCGTAAAAAATTGTTACGACATTGTATTTTTTCATCGACGTTGATAATGTAACTTTTTTGTATTTGATATTTGACAATGAAAATAATAACAGCAAAACAATTTGAAATGTTGGTTTCCGTATTGAAAAAAAACATGTTTGGCAAAAGGGTTTACCAATGGTAATTTTTCACCTAATTTTAAATCAGATTGGAATCCATTGCTACAAAATTAAATGTAAACGGGTCACCGATTAGAGACTGGCAAAAGGTATGTTAAAATTAAAATTATTTTTGTATGTTTTTATTAGTTAGTTTTCTAAAGTTCTTCTAGGTTTGGAAAGATTTAAAATTTTAAACCAAAAAACAATTGTGCACAATAAGAGTGAAGCGAGCAGCACTGGAGGTGGTATTTTTAAGCAAATGACTTTGTCGCTTTGGGAGTCCTTCCCGAATGTAATGCAGTTTCAAAAGTTACTGAATCCACAAGGTCGTGCACTTGGAGTAAAAATTCGGAAAACATAATTGTAACAGACGTTATATATCATGAAAATGAGCCAGTGGGCAATGCTGATGACGAGACTGATGTAACTACTATCCAAGCTTCTCGATCGCCCAGAAAAAACAATGAAAAAAGGTCATCAAGGAAAGAAGAAACTATTGAACTCTTGAAAGATATACTGCTCTTTTGGAACATCACAATCAAGAGTCAGGCAATGCAAATATATTTGTTTGCTGCCTTAGCAATATCCGCTGCACTACTAATACATTCTCCACTTCATGTTTATTTGAACTTAAGATATGTAACGCATTTATAGTACCCATTTTTTCCCTATATTTTTTTCCTAAACAGAATTCAAAATACAAACAAAATTTTAACATATTTTGTCAATAACAAGAAAGTGTTGCCAACGCTTTATTAATTGTTGCCAACTTTTATTTTAAACTGTCGATGTCGCTTCCATGCAATGTGACCAGGGCCAAATCACCGTAGTCGAAATCGAGTACTTCAGCATCGTAATGTAGTTTACGCGGATCACCGCAGTCGTTATCGAATTGTTCTTACTCGAAGTTGTACACGATAGGAAGTAACAAAAATAACAAGAAGTTGGTGAAAGTGTCAGTTTTACTATTTTAAATAAAATCACTTACGCCACTTCAGGCAATGTTATATATTTATATATTTTTCCTTATTAATGCCACTTTGTACTCATGCTCTGAGTCCGAAGGCGAGGAAAATGAAAAAACACTTGCATTCATAATATACTTGTAAACATGTATTTAAACACACAGAAACAATATAAATTTCTCAGAAATAACATATTTTGATCGCAAAAACTTACTTTGAAATTCCCTTTCGCTTCCATTTTTTTTACAATATGTTTACAGCAATGTAAAAAAAGTAGTAGACAAAATAATTTGCGATCGAATGCAGTGATCCAAAAATTTACAGCGATCGAAATGTTTATTTATACGAAACTGAACTCGATGACGAATGCGGTGATTTGGCCCCAGATCTAAAATAGTGTTGCAGCTAAAACAACATAAAAATAATGCTAAAAAATACCAAACAAAAAAATTAAAATGCCAAAAATAATGCTAAATATAAATACGGTTTTAAACCTTGCAACAATTATAAACCAATCGATGCGGAATTTAGCATGGGGCTAGACGTTGGGACTGAACAGAAGCTTTCCAATTTGGATGGTAATCGGATAATATTGAGCGGGTGAAATAGACCAAAAGTTTTGTGTTAAAAAAAAAAAAAAAAAAAACAATTTTTCCATTAAACCGCGAATATTCAAATAGACGAAAAAGTAAATTCTGACCGTTACATAAATGTCGATAGTAAAGATATCGGATATATAAAATGCTTTCATCTCGAAAATATCTGGACTGATTTTGACAAATCTTGTCAATTCAGAATGCCCTCGTGATAAGAAAGAAAAAATCTAGACAAAAACGCATGGAAAGATCTCAATAAAGATGTGGATATTGATTTTGTAATATTTTCTTCTATTTTTCCATTTGTCACATTTTTGTCGCATGAGATAATTTTATTTTGACTTACAATATTGAATTTTACATTTTGTAATATTTTTACTCCTTACAACACTATATAGTTAGAATATTATATAAAGGGCACATTTATGGCCCGATCCTCACGAAATGTTGGATGGAGATGGGGTTAGTGTCAGAAAAGATGCCTGATGTTTTCGGAGATGACTCATGCCTCTCTTTAAGCTTTAATATAGGGCAAATGCTATAAGAATATGCATTACTTCGGTCCAAACCATACATTTTTTAGAGATGACAGGTTTTTGACAAATAAAATGGTTACAGATCCATGAAGGTTATTCGGAAGGAGGACCAATAAGGTCCATCATCTGTTTTTAAATTTAACATGATTTAATTAAAATGTATTAAGTCCTGCTACTTGAAAATTAGAGACCGAATGATGATTATAATTAGATCGTTTGTAATCTTAAAACCTTCGCAACCCTTATTTAACCGAATGTAAAGATGTGAATTCACAAAATTCATTCTATTACTAATTTCTGCTTTTATAAGTTTCATGCCACTGACAACTCTACCAACTTCTGCGTTACTAAAAGGTAAAATTCGACAATTCATAACGAAAGAAGAGAATTCCTTGAGCGGGTTTTCATTTAAAGCATTTTTAATTTCTTATACAATAAAAAATTAATCGTTGAGTTTATGTTTGCCCATTCACATGTACTTAGCTTTTGCCGTTGCTTTTCTAAAATAGTAATTTCCTTTAAAATGTAATTGTAATGTAATGTAATTTAATTTTTTAGATTTAAAAAAATAGATTTATAAGAAAGTACTAAAATATAAGAAAATGTTTAGAGCAAAAAAAAGCTAAACTAATAATTTCGAAAAGCTAAGAAAAATGCTAAATAAAATTTTTGCTGAACAAAATAACTTGTTTTCAACTGAAGAACTAACAAATAAAAAAGAAGATAAGTAAACATGCATACGAAAATTTTTGTCATAGGCCGTAAAACCATTACGAACTTAATATAAGAAATTTGTTACAATTCCGTTGAATAATTTTGCAAAAATAATGAAAATACCGAGTATTGGGATATATTTTTTGCCATAGGTTGTAGTTCTTATTAAGATCTTACAATATGAAATTTGAAACGATTCCTGTAAATAATGTCGCTAGTTTAGTAGTTTAGCCTTCTATCTTAATTTGTTCGAAAGATAGAGTGATTACAACAGAAAGATAACAGGCGGAAATCGCTGATGTCGAAAAACATTTGAGTTAATTTTCAAGTTGAACAAGTAAAAAAGCTGCAAATTCAGCTAAGCAGCTTTTAATCTCCACCTCCACCATTTGGAAAAAACTTCCACCATTTCGAAAACTACCACTTAAATGAAAACCGTTATATGGAGAATACACGAAGAAGTAGACCTGAACACGAAATGTTTTGTCTTAGGCTGTAGTACACATTACGAACTTTACATACGAAATTTATTACAACTACAAAATCACAAGTATCGGGAAGTACCGTTATATGGGGGCTATACAAAACGTGGACCGACATGGCTCATTTGCGAACTTAATCTGCCTATTGGTAAACTATGCATGTATGCAAAATTTTAGCCTATCTCAATTCGTTCGAAAGATAGCGTGATTACATCAGACAAACAGACGTCACTAGATCGTCTTTGAATTATACGCTGATCCAGAATATATACTTTGTAGTGTCTATTATTAATATTTCGAGGAGTTACAAACGGAATGACAAAGCTAATATAAAATTGTAAAAGTAAATTCGACCAGTTCAAAGTCATAACTGGCATAGCGATAAAATTTTTGAATTAAATAAAATATTTTTATTTTATTTTTTTTTTTTTTTTTTTTTTGGGGCGCCAGAGGCTTAGTGAATAAAAAAACATTTACAATTCTTAGAAGTGTAGGCTCAAAAAGTGATTTGATGCTAATGGGCTATGCCAATTGGGCTAAAGACACCAACGGGCATAAATCCACAAGCTGATATGTTTCTAAACTTGGCGATGCAACTGTGTCTTAAGCTACCAGAAAGCAACCAAACGTTACACTGTCTTCAACAGAGAAGGTTTTTGAGGATAATTAAAGCTGCCTCAAATTACTGCAAGAACAGAAGGTCAATCAAAGGAGTTTGCATATCGACGTGAAGTATTATTTATTAATTATGTTAGTCCGAAGCTTTTATATTTGAATACTGACCAACAGAATTTATAGTAGCGGATATACTCACGATGTCTTTACAAAAAAAAATTAAAATATATAGTTTAAAATAATTAATTGGGTTATGTAATTAAAAAAAAAAAAATATTTTGAGTCCCTCCACCTTGAAAAGAAGGTATATTAACTGTGTCACACCGTTTGAAACATCAATAAATATGCGTCGTAGACGCATAATCGGCATAAACTTCGAAGTCCATTGAACGATGTCCGTTTGTTGAAATGTTAAGCACAAGAGTTGTGTCTTATTGGTATTTGTAGTTGAAAGTGGAACACGCTTGAATTCAGATAATTTTATATAAATTTTTTTCTTTGGTTAAAACAGTAAAGAACCGCCAGATAACTATTTAGACAAGGATATTATTGTAAATCAACGCTCTTAGTTATTTGACACTCGAATACAGACGTGGGTTTCTTAACGGATTACGAAGCTGTCAATAAGGCTATTGCAGAAAATGTCAAAAAAGTTCGAATGAAATTAATAAATAAATAAAATTCATTCGATTACAACTCTTAACAGCAAATCGAAACAGCTGCATGTAAACTGTAGAATACTCAAAGTTACAGACTACGCCATTAAAAATAGTTATTGGTCTAAAACTTAACCGCTCCAATGAAGAGGACTATGGTACGTAAAATATAAGCCATATATAAGGCCATTTTATTGAGTATGAATAAAATGAATCCAAAAAAAGTTAATTGAAATTGGCTAAAACTGCTTAGACGTAAAAATAGTCATTAGAAATATTCGGCACTATTATGGTTGTCGTCGGCGTCGCAAAATGAAGTCAAGAGCGAAAATAATGATATTAGGGTTGTCGATTCTTGTCGATAGTGACAAATGATTGCTATTATAATTGTCGATACAACAGTTGACGTGAAGTCGATTTTTAAGAAAATCTGTCGCCGTAAAAAATTGTTACGACATTGTATTTTTTCATCGACGTTGATAATGTAACTTTTTTGTATTTGATATTTGACAATGAAAATAATAACAGCAAAACAATTTGAAATGTTGGTTTCCGTATTGAAAAAAAAAACATGTTTGGCAAAAGGGTTTACCAATGGTAATTTTTCACCATAATTGTAACAGACGTTATATATCATGAAAATGAGCCAGTGGGCAATGCTGATGACGAGACTGATGTAACTACTATCCAAGTTTCTCGATCGCCCAGAAAAAACAATGAAAAAAAGTCATCAAGGAAAGAAGAAACTATTGAACTCTTGAAAGATATACTGCTCTTTTGGAACATCACAATCAAGAGTCAGGCAATGCAAATATGTTTGTTTGCTGCCTTAGCAATATCCGCTGCACTACTAATACATTCTCCACTTCATGTTTATTTGAACTTAAGATATGTAACGCATTTATAGCACCCATTTTTTCCCTATATTTTTTCCCAAACAGAATTCAAAATACAAACAAAATTTTATCATATTTTGTCAATAACAAGAAAGTGTTGCCAACGCTTTATTAATTGTTGCCAACTTTTATTTTAAACTGTCGATGTCGCTTCCATGCAATGTGTACTTTTTTTTTTAAATAAAATCACTTACGCCACTTCAGGCAATGTTATATATTTATATATTTTTCCTTATATATTTTTCCTTATTAATAATATAATAATTTGCGATCGAATGCACTGATTCAAAAATTTACAGCGATCGAAATGTTTATTTATACGAAACAGAACTCGATGACGAATGCGGTGATTTAGCCCCAGATCTAAAATAGTGTTGCAGCTAAAACAACATAAAAATAATGCTAAAAAATACCAAACAAAAAAATTAAAATGCCAAAAATAATGCTAAATATAAATACGATTTTAAACCTTGCAACAATTATAAACCAATCGATGCGGAATTTAGCAGGGGGCTAGAGGTTGGGACTGAACAGAAGCTTTCCAATTTGGATGGACATCGGATAATATTGAGCGGGTGAAATAGACCAAAAATTTTGTGTTAAAAAAAAAAAAAAAAAACAATTTTTCCATTAAACCGCGAATATTCAAATAGACGAAAAAATAAATTCTGACCGTTACATAAATGTCGATAGTAAAGATATCGGATACATAAAATGCTTTCATCTCGAAAATATCTGGACTGATTTTGACAAATCTTGTCAATTCAGAATGCCCTCGTGATAAGAAAGAAAAAATCTAGACAAAAACGCATGGAAAGATCTCAATAAAGATGTGGATATTGATTTTGTAATATTTTCTTCTATTTTTCCATTTGTCACATTTTTGTCGCATGAGATAATTTTATTTTGACTTACAATATTGAATTTTACATTTTGTAATATTTTTACTCCTTACAACACTATATAGTTAGAATATTATATAAAGGGCACATTTATGGCCCGATCCTCACGAAATGTTGGATGGAGATGGGGTTAGTGTCAGAAAAGATGCCTGATGTTTTCGGAGATGACTCATGACTCTCTTTAAGCTTTAATATAGGGCAAATGCTATAAGAATATGCATTACTTCGGTCCAAAACATAAATTTTTTAGAGATGACAGGTTTTTGACAAATAAAAAGGTTACAGATCCATGAAGGTTATTCGGAAGGAGGACCAATAAGGTCCATCATCTGTTTTTAAATTTAACATGATTTAATTAAAATGTATTAATTCCTGCTACTTGAAAATTAGAGACCGAATGATGATTATAATTAGATCGTTTGTAATCTATAACCTTCGCAACCCTTATTTAACCGAATGTAAAGATGTGAATTCACAAAATTCATTCTATTACTAATTTCTGCTTTTATAAGTTTCATGCCACTGACAACTCTACCAACTTCTGCGTTACTAAAAGGTAAAATTCGACAATTCATAACGAAAGAAGAGAATTCCTTGAGCGGGTTTTCATTTAAAGCATTTTTAATTTCTTATACAATAAAAAATTAATCGTTGAGTTTATGTTTGCCCATTCACATGTACTTAGCTTTTGCCGTTGCTTTTCTAAAATAGTAATTTCGTTTAAAATTTAATTGTAATGTAATGTAATTTAATTTTTTAGATTTAAAAAAACAGATTTATAAGAAAGCACTAAAATATAAGAAAATGTTTAGAGCAAAAAAATGCTAAACTAATAATTTCGAAAAGCTAAGAAAAATGCTAAATAAAATTTTTGCTGAACAAAATAACTTGTTTTCAACTGAAGAACTAACAAATAAAAAAGAATAAAAGTAAACATGCATACAAAAATTTTTGTCATAGGCCGTAAAACCATTACGAACTTAATATAAGAAATTTGTTACAATTCCGTTGAATAATTTTGCAAAAATCATGAAAATACCGATTATTGGGAGATATTTTTTGCCATAGGTTGTAGTACTTATTAAGATCTTACAATATGAAATTTGAAATTTGAAACGATTTACAGGAGTAAATAATGTCGCTAAAAACAGTAGTTTAGCCTTCTATCTTAATTTGTTCGAAAGATAGAGTGATTACAACAGAAAGATAACAGGCGGAAATCGCTGATGTCGAAAAACATTTGAGTTAATTTTCAAGTTGAACAAGTAAAAAAGCAGCAAATTCAGCTAAGCAGCTTTTAATCTCCACCTCCACCATTTGGAAAAAACTTCCACCATTTCGAAAACTACCACTTAAATGAAAACCGTTATATGGAGAATACACGAAGAAGTAGACCTGCACACGAAATGTTTTGTCTTAGGCTGTAGTACACATTACGAACTTTACATACGAAATTTATTACAACTACGGTGAATAATGTCGCAAAAATCATGAAAATCACAAGTATCGGGAAGTACCGTTATATGGGGGCTATACAAAAACGTGGACCGACATGGCTCATTTGCGAACTTAATCTGCCTATTGGTAAACTATGCATGTATGCAAAATTTTAGCCTTCTATCTCAATTCGTTCGAAAGATAGCGTGATTACATCAGACAAACAGACGTCACTAGATCGTCTTTGAATTATACGCTGATCCAGAATATATACTTTGTAGTGTCTATTATTAATATTTCGAGGAGTTACAAACGGAAAGACAAAGCTAATATAAAATTGTAAAAGTAAATTCGACCAGTTCAAAGTCATAACTGTCGTAGCGATAAAATTTTTGAATTAAATAAAATATTTTTATTTATTTATTTTTTTTTTTTTTTTGGGGGCGCCAAAGGCTTAGTGAATAAAAAAACATTTACAATTCTTAGAAGTGTAGGCTCAAAAAGTGATTTGATGCTAATGGGCTATGCCAATTGGGCTAAAGACACCAACGGGCATAAATCCACAAGCTGATATGTTTCTAAACTTGGCGATGCAACTGTGTCTTAAGCTACCAGAAAGCAACCAAACGTTACACTGTCTTCAACAGAGAAGGCTTTGAGGATAATTAAAGCTGCCTCAAATTACTGCAAGAACAGAAGGTGAATCAAAGAAGTAAGCATATCGACGTGAAGTATTATTTTGTATGAGAATTATGTTAGTCCGAAGCTTTTATATTTGAATATTGACCAACAGAATTTATGGTAGCGGATATACTCACGATGTCTTTACAAAAAAATTAAAATATATAGTTTAAAATAATTAATTGGGTTATGTAATTAAAAAAAATTATTTTGAGTCCCTCCACCTTGAAAAGAAGGTATATTAACTGTGTCACACCGTTTGAAACATCAATAAATATGCGTCGTAGACGCATAATCGGCATAAACTTCGAAGTCCATTAAACGATGTCTGTTTGTTGAAATGTTAAGCACAAGAGTTGTGTCTAGGATGATCCAAACAGACTTATTGGTATTTGTAGTTGAAAGTGGAACGCGCTTGAATTCAGATAATTTTATATAAATTTTTTTCTTTGGTTAAAACAGTAAAATATATATGTAAATCAACGCTCTTAGTTATTTGATACTCGAGTACAGACGTGGGTTTCTTAACGGATTACGAAGCTGTCAATAAGGCTATTGTGGAAAATGTCAAAAAAGTTCGAATGAAATGAATAAATAAATAAAATTCATCCGATAACAATTCTTAACAGCAAATCGAAACAGCTGCATGAAAACTGTAGAATACTCAAAGTTACAGACTACGCCATTAAAAATAGTTATTGGTCTAAAACTTAACCGCTCCAATGAAGAGGACTATGGTACGTAAAATGATAAGCCATATATAAGGCCATTTTATTGAGTATGAATAAAATGAATCCAAAAAAAGTTAATTGAAATTGGCTAAAACTGCTTAGACGTAAAAATAGTCATTAGAAATATTCGGCACTATTATGGTTGTCGTCGGCGTCTCAAAATTAAGTCAAGAGCGAAAATAATGATATTAGGGTTGTCGTTTCTTGTCGATAGTGACAAATGATTGCCATTATAATTGTCGATACAACAGTCGATTTTTAAGAAAATCTGTCGCCGTAAAAAAATTGTTACGACCTTGTATTTTTTCATCGACGTTGATAATGTAACTTTTTTGTATTTGATATTTGACCATGAAAATAATAACAGCAAAACAATTTGAAATGTTAGTTTCCGTATTGAAAAAAAAAAAGTTTGGCAAAAGGGTTTACCAATGGTAATTGTTCACCTAATTTTAAATCAAATTGGAATCCATTGCTACAAAATTAAATGTAAACGGGTCACCGATTAGAGACTGGCAAAAGGTATGTTAAAATTAAAATTATTTTTTTATGTTTTTATTAGTTAGTTTTCTAAAGTTCTTCTAGGTTTGGAAAGATTTAAAATTTAAAACCAAAAAACAATTGTGCACAATAAGAGTGAAGCGAGCAGCACTGGAGGTGGTATTTTTAAGCAAATGACTTTGTCGCGTTGGGAGTAGTCCTTCCCGAATGTAATGCAGTTTCAAAAGTTACTGAATCCACAAGGTCGTGCACTTGGAGTAAAAATTCGGAAAACATAATTGTACCAGACGTTATAGATCATGAAAATGAACCAGTGAACAATGCTGACGACGAGACTGATGTAACTACTATCCAAGCTTCTCGATCGCCCAGAAAAAACAATGATAAAAAGTCATCAATGATAATGTAAAAAAAAGTAGTAGACAAAATAATTTGCGATCGAATGCAGTGATCCAAAAATTTACAGCGATCGAAATGCTTATTTATACGAAACAGAACTCGATGACGAATGCGGTGTTTTGGCCCCAGATCTAAAATAGTGTTGCAGCTAAAGCAACATAAAAATAATGCTAAAAAATACCAAACAAAAAAATTAAAATGCCAAAAATAATGCTAAATATAAATACGATTTTAAACCTTGCAACAATTATAAACCAATCGATGCGGAATTTAGCAGGGGGCTAGAGGTTGGGACTGAACAGAAGCTTTCCAATTTGGATGGTCATCGGATAATATTGAGCGGGTGAAATAGACCAAAAGTTTTGTGTTAAAAAAAAAAAAAAAAAAAAACAATTTTTCCATTAAACCGCGAATATTCAAATAGACGAAAAAGTAAATTCTGACCGTTACATAAATGTCGATAGTAAAGATATCGGATACATAAAATGCTTTCATCTCGAAAATATCTGGACTGATTTTGACAAATCTTGTCAATTCAGAATGCCCTCGTGATAAGAAAGAAAAAATCTAGACAAAAAACGCATGGAAAGATCTCAATAAAGATGTGGATATTGATTTTGTAATATTTTCTTCTATTTTTCCATTTGTCACATTTTTGTCGCATGAGATAATTTTATTTTGACTTACAATATTGAATTTTACATTTTGTAATATTTTTACTCCTTACAACACTATATAGTTAGAATAATTTATAAAGGGCACATTTATGGCCCGATCCTCACGAAATGTTGGATGGAGATGGGGTTAGTGTCAGAAAAGATGCCTGATGTTTTCGGAGATGACTCATGACTCTCTTTAAGCTTTAATATAGGGCAAATGCTATAAGAATATGCATTACTTCGGTCCAAAACATAAATTTTTTAGAGATGACAGGTTTTTGACAAATAAAAAGGTTACAGATCCATGAAGGTTATTCGGAAGGAGGACCAATAAGGTCCATCATCTGTTTTTAAATTTAACATGATTTAATTAAAATGTATTAATTCCTGCTACTTGAAAATTAGAGACCGAATGATGATTATAATTAGATCGTTTGTAATCTATAACCTTCGCAACCCTTATTTAACCGAATGTAAAGATGTGAATTCACAAAATTCATTCTATTACTAATTTCTGCTTTTATAAGTTTCATGTCACTGACAACTCTACCAACTTCTGCGTTACTAAAAGGTAAAATTCGACAATTCATAACGAAAGAAGAGAATTCCTTGAGCGGGTTTTCATTTAAAGCATTTTTAATTTCTTATACAATAAAAAATTAATCGTTGAGTTTATGTTTGCCCATTCACATGTACTTAGCTTTTGCCGTTGCTTTTCTAAAATAGTAATTTCCTTTAAAATGTAATTGTAATGTAATGTAATTTAATTTTTTAGATTTAAAAAAATAGATTTATAAGAAAGTACTAAAATATAAGAAAATGTTTAGAGCAAAAAAATGCTAAACTAATAATTTCGAAAAGCTAAGAAAAATGCTAAATAAAATTTTTGCTGAACAAAATAACTTGTTTTCAACTGAAGAACTAACAAATAAAAAAGAAGATAAGTAAACATGCATACGAAAATTTTTGTCATAGGCCGTAAAACCATTACGAACTTAATATAAGAAATTTGTTACAATTCCGTTGAATAATTTTGCAAAAATCATGAAAATACCGAGTATTGGGAGATATTTTTTGCCATAGGTTGTAGTACTTATTAAGATCTTACAATATGAAATTTGAAACGATTCCTGTAAATAATGTCGCTAGTTTAGTAGTTTAGCCTTCTATCTTAATTTGTTCGAAAGATAGAGTGATTACAACAGAAAGATAACAGGCGGAAATCGCTGATCTCGAAAAACATTTGAGTTAATTTTCAAGTTGAACAAGTAAAAAAGCAGCAAATTCAGCTAAGCAGCTTTTAATCTCCACCTCCACCATTTGGAAAAAACTTCCACCATTTCGAAAACTACCACTTAAATGAAAACCGTTATATGGAGAATACACGAAGAAGTAGACCTGCACACGAAATGTTTTGTCTTAGGCTGTAGTACACATTACGAACTTTACATACGAAATTTATTACAACTACGGTGAATAATGTCGCAAAAATCATGAAAATCACAAGTATCGGGAAGTACCGTTATATGGGGGCTATACAAAAACGTGGACCGACATGGCTCATTTGCGAACTTAATCTGCCTATTGGTAAACTATGCATGTATGCAAAATTTTAGCCTTCTATCTCAATTCGTTCGAAAGATAGCGTGATTACATCAGACAAACAGACATCACTAGATCGTCTTTGAATTATACGCTGATCCAGAATATATACTTTGTAGTGTCTATTATTAATATTTCGAGGAGTTACAAAACGGAATGACAAAGCTAATATAAAATTGTAAAAGTAAATTCGACCAGTCATAACTGGCATAGCGATAAAATTTTTGAATTAAATAAAATATTTTTATTTTTCTTTTTTTTGGGGCGCCAGAGGCTTAGTGAATAAAAAAACATTTACAATTCTTAGAAGTGTAGGCTCAAAAAGTGATTTGATGCTAATGGGCTATGCCAATTGGGCTAAAGACACCAACGGGCATAAATCCACAAGCTGATATGTTTCTAAACTTGGCGATGCAACTGTGTCTTAAGCTACCAGAAAGCAACCAAACGTTACACTGTCTTCAAGAGAGAAGGTTTTTGAGGATAATTAAAGCTGCCTCAAATTACTGCAAGAACAGAAGGTGAATCAAAGAAGTAAGCATATCGACGTGAAGTATTATTTTGTATGAGAATTATGTTAGTCCGAAGCTTTTATATTTGAATACTGACCAACAGAATTTATGGTAGCGGATATACTCACGATGTCTTTACAAAAAAAATTAAAATATATAGTTTAAAATAATTAATTGGGTTATGTAATTAAAAAAAAATTATTTTGAGTCCCTCCACCTTGAAAAGAAGGTATATTAACTGTGTCACACCGTTTGAAACATCAATAAATATGCGTCGTAGACGCATAATCGGCATAAACTTCGAAGTCCATTAAACGATGTCTGTTTGTTGAAATGTTAAGCACAAGAGTTGTGTCTAGGATGATCCAAACAGACTTATTGGTATTTGTAGTTGAAAGTGGAACGCGCTTGAATTCAGATAATTTTATATAAATTTTTTCTTTGGTTAAAACAGTAAAGAACCGCCAGAAAACTATTTAGACAAGAATATTATTGTAAATCAACGCTCTTAGTTATTTGATACTCGAGTACAGACGTGGGTTTCTTAACGGATTACGAAGCTGTCAATAAGGCTATTGTGGAAAATGTCAAAAAAGTTCGAATGAAATGAATAAATAAATAAAATTCATCCGATAACAATTCTTAACAGCAAATCGAAACAGCTGCATGAAAACTGTAGAATACTCAAAGTTACAGACTACGCCATTAAAATAGTTATTGGTCTAAAACTTAACCGCTCCAATGAAGAGGACTATGGTACGTAAAATGATAAGCCATATATAAGGCCATTTTATTGAGTATGAATAAAATGAATCCAAAAAAAGTTAATTGAAATTGGCTAAAACTGCTTAGACGTAAAAATAGTCATTAGAAATATTCGGCACTATTATGGTTGTCGTCGGCGTCTCAAAATGAAGTCAAGAGCGAAAATAATGATATTAGGGTTGTCGTTCTTGTCGATAGTGACAAATGATTGCCATTATAATTGTCGATACAACAGTTGACGTGAAGTCGATTTTTAAGAAAATCTGTCGCCGTAAAAAATTGTTACGACCTTGTATTTTTTCATCGACGTTGATAATGTAACTTTTTTGTATTTGATATTTGACCATGAAAATAATAACAGCAAAACAATTTGAAATGTTAGTTTCCGTATTGAAAAAAAAAAGTTTGGCAAAAGGGTTTACCAATGGTAATTGTTCACCTAATTTTAAATCAGATTGGAATCCATTGCTACAAAATTAAATGTAAACGGGTCACCGATTAGAGACTGGCAAAAGGTATGTTAAAATTAAAATTATTTTTGTATGTTTTTATTAGTTAGTTTTCTAAAGTTCTTCTAGGTTTGGAAAGATTTAAAATTTAAAACCAAAAAACAATTGTGCACAATAAGAGTGAAGCGAGCAGCACTGGAGGTGGTATTTTTAAGCAAATGACTTTGTCGCTTTGGGAGTAGTCCTTCCCGAATGTAATGCAGTTTCAAAAGTTACTGAATCCACAAGGTCGTGCACTTGGAGTAAAAATTCGGAAAACATAATTGTACCAGACGTTATAGATCATGAAAATGAACCAGTGGACAATGCTGACGACGAGACTGATGTAACTACTATCCAAGCTTCTCGATCGCCCAGAAAAAACAATGATAAAAAGTCATCAATGATAATGTAAAAAAAAGTAGTAGACAAAATAATTTGCGATCGAATGCAGTGATCCAAAAATTTACAGCGATCGAAATGTTTATTTATACGAAACAGAACTCGATGACGAATGCGGTGTTTTGGCCCCAGATCTAAAATAGTGTTGCAGCTAAAGCAACATAAAAATAATGCTAAAAAATACCAAACAAAAAAATTAAAATGCCAAAAATAATGCTAAATATAAATACGATTTTAAACCTTGCAACAATTATAAACCAATCGATGCGGAATTTAGCAGGGGGCTAGAGGTTGGGACTGAACAGAAGCTTTCCAATTTGGATGGTCATCGGATAATATTGAGCGGGTGAAATAGACCAAAAGTTTTGTGTTAAAAAAAAAAAAAACAATTTTTCCATTAAACCGCGAATATTCAAATAGACGAAAAAGTAAATTCTGACCGTTACATAAATGTCGATAGTAAAGATATCGGATACATAAAATGCTTTCATCTCGAAAATATCTGGACTGATTTTGACAAATCTTGTCAATTCAGAATGCCCTCGTGATAAGAAAGAAAAAATCTAGACAAAAAACGCATGGAAAGATCTCAATAAAGATGTGGATATTGATTTTGTAATATATTCTTCTATTTTTCCATTTGTCACATTTTTGTCGCATGAGATAATTTTATTTTGACTTACAATATTGAATTTTACATTTTGTAATATTTTTACTCCTTACAACACTATATAGTTAGAATATTTTATAAAGGGCACATTTATGGCCCGATCCTCACGAAATGTTGGATGGAGATGGGGTTAGTGTCAGAAAAGATGCCTGATGTTTTCGGAGATGACTCATGACTCTCTTTAAGCTTTAATATAGGGCAAATGCTATAAGAATATGCATTACTTCGGTCCAAACCATAAAATTTTTACAGATGACAGGTTTTTGACAAATAAAATGGTTACAGATCCATGAAGGTTATTCGGAAGGAGGACCAATAAGGTCCATCATCTGTTTTTAAATTTAACATGATTTAATTAAAATGTATTAATTCCTGCTACTTGAAAATTAGAGACC
Organism: Musca domestica; assembly: GCF_030504385.1. Lineage (NCBI taxonomy): Eukaryota > Metazoa > Arthropoda > Insecta > Diptera > Muscidae > Musca > Musca domestica. The sequence goes on along the minus strand of NW_026712351.1, from coordinate 155,963 downwards.
GAATGATGATTATAATTAGATCGTTTGTAATCTATAACCTTCGCAACCCTTATTTAACCGAATGTAAAGATGTGAATTCACAAAATTCATTCTATTACTAATTTCTGCTTTTATAAGTTTCATGTCACTGACAACTCTACCAACTTCTGCGTTACTAAAAGGTAAAATTCGACAATTCATAACGAAAGAAGAGAATTCCTTGAGCGGGTTTTCATTTAAAGCATTTTTAATTTCTTATACAATAAAAAATTAATCGTTGAGTTTATGTTTGCCCATTCACATGTACTTAGCTTTTGCCGTTGCTTTTCTAAAATAGTAATTTCGTTTAAAATGTAATTATAATGTAATGTAATTTAATTTTTTAGATTTAAAAAAACAGATTTATAAGAAAGCACTAAAATATAAGAAAATGTTTAGAGCAAAAAAATGCTAAACTAATAATTTCGAAAAGCTAAGAAAAATGCTAAATAAAATTTTTGCTGAACAAAATAACTTGTTTTCAACTGAAGAACTAACAAATAAAAAGAAGAAAAGTAAACATGCATACAAAAATTTTTGTCATAGGCCGTAAAACCATTACGAACTTAATATAAGAAATTTGTTACAATTCCGTTGAATAATTTTGCAAAAATCATGAAAATACCGAGTATTGGGAGATATTTTTTGCCATAGGTTGTAGTACTTATTAAGATCTTACAATATGAAATTTGAAATTTGAAACGATTTACAGGAGTAAATAATGTCGCTAAAATCAGTAGTTTAGCCTTCTATCTTAATTTGTTCGAAAGATAGAGTGATTACAACAGAAAGATAACAGGCGGAAATCGCTGATGTCGAAAAACATTTGAGTTAATTTTCAAGTTGAACAAGTAAAAAGCAGCAAATTCAGCTAAGCAGCTTTTAATCTCCACCTCCACCATTTGGAAAAAACTTCCACCATTTCGAAAACTACCACTTAAATGAAAACCGTTATATGGAGAATACACGAAGAAGTAGACCTGCACACGAAATGTTTTGTCTTAGGCTGTAGTACACATTACGAACTTTACATACGAAATTTATTACAACTACGGTGAATAATGTCGCAAAAATCATGAAAATCACAAGTATCGGGAAGTACCGTTATATGGGGGCTATACAAAAACGTGGACCAACATGGCTCATTTGCGAACTTAATCTGCCTATTGGTAAACTATGCATGTATGCAAAATTTTAGCCTTCTATATCAATTCGTTCGAAAGATAGCGTGATTACATCAGACAAACAGACATCACTAGATCGTCTTTGAATTATACGCTGATCCAGAATATATACTTTGTAGTGTCTATTATTAATATTTCGAGGAGTTACAAAACGGAATGACAAAGCTAATATAAAATTGTAAAAGTAAATTCGACCAGTTCAAAGTCATAACTGGCATAGCGATAACATTTTTGAATTAAATAAAATATTTTTATTTTTTTTTTTTTTTTTTTTTTTGGGGCGCCAGAGGCTTAGTGAATAAAAAACATTTACAATTCTTAGAAGTGTATGCTCAAAAAGTGATTTGATGCTAATGGGCTATGCCAATTGGGCTAAAGACACCAACGGGCATAAATCCACAAGCTGATATGTTTCTAAACTCGGCGATGCAACTGTGTCTTAAGCTACCAGAAAGCAACCAAACGTTACACTGTCTTCAAGAGAGAAGGTTTTTGAGGATAATTAAAGCTGCCTCAAATTACTGCAAGAACAGAAGGTGAATCAAAGAAGTAAGCATATCGACGTGAAGTATTATTTTGTATGAGAATTATGTTAGTCCGAAGCTTTTATATTTGAATACTGACCAACAGAATTTATGGTAGCGGATATACTCACGATGTCTTTACAAAAAAATTAAAATATATAGTTTAAAATAATTAATTGGGTTATGTAATTAAATAATAATATGCTAATTTGCAATAAGTTCGAAATATATACTACTTTCCAGAGAACGGCCCTTGTAAGCCATCATCCACACCAAATATGCCTGATGAGCCGCTTAACCAACGGCGAAACGCGTCGCATAGTGGTGAGTGTGTGATAGTGTCTATCTGGCTTTCCTTTTCACTGCAAATTTCAGATCATTAAGCTCGTCTCGAAAGAGAAAACAAACACATAAATCATAAAACATATGATCTTCGCCTTAACAAGGCAAAACTCAAAAATTCAGCCGAGCCTGACTGTGGGATTTGAACCGCGGACCTCGGTGTGCAGCCAACTAGACGTTGCCGTCTCTACGTTCAGAACCATTAACCCGTCTTCCTAAAGCAGCACTAAAACAAGTGTATGCATTGGAAGCAATGTAGTTGTTGTGGACAAAAAATCCATCACTACAAAAACAAAACTTTGCTGTGAAAAAGATCTGCCAATAGAACTTGAGTCGAACCTGGAGAGTTTCTAGTGTATAATTCGCATATGCTAATTTGCAATAAGTTCGAAATATATACTACTTTCCAGAGAACGGCCCTTGTAAGCCATCATCCACACCAAATATGCCTGATGAGCCGCTTAACCAACGGCGAAACGCGTCGCATAGTGGTGAGTGTGTGATAGTGTCTATCTGGCTTTCCTTTTCACTGCAAATTTCAGATCATTAAGCTCGTCTCGAAAGAGAAAACAAACACATAAATCATAAAACATATGATCTTCGCCTTAACAAGGCAAAACTCAAAAATTCAGCCGAGCCTGGCTGTGGGATTTGAACCGCGGACCTCGGTGTGCAGCCAACTAGAAGTTGCCGTCTCTACGTTCAGAACCATTAACCCGTCTTCCTAAAGCAGCACTAAAACAAGTGTATGCATTGGAAGCAATGTAGTTGTTGTGGACAAAAAATCCATCACTACAAAAACAAAACTTTGCTGTGAAAAAGATCTGCCAATAGAACTTGAGTCGAACCTGGAGAGTTTCTAGTGTATAATTCGCATATGCTAATTTGCAATAAGTTCGAAATATATACTACTTTCCAGAGAACGGCCCTTGTAAGCCATCATCCACACCAAATATGCCTGATGAGCCGCTTAACCAACGGCGAAACGCGTCGCATAGTGGTGAGTGTGTGATAGTGTCTATCTGGCTTTCCTTTTCACTGCAAATTTCAGATCATTAAGCTCGCCTCGAAAGAGAAAACAAACACATAAATCATAAAACATATGATCTTCGCCTTAACAAGGCAAAACTCAAAATTCAGCCGAGCCTGGCTGTGGGATTTGAACCGCGGACCTCGGTGTGCAGCCAACTAGAAGTTGCCGTCTCTACGTTCAGAACCATTAACCCGTCTTCCTAAAGCAGCACTAAAACAAGTGTATGCATTGGAAGCAATGTAGTTGTTGTGGACAAAAAATCCATCACTACAAAAACAAAACTTTGCTGTGAAAAAGATCTGCCAATAGAACTTGAGTCGAACCTGGAGAGTTTCTAGTGTATAATTCGCATATGCTAATTTGCAATAAGTTCGAAATATATACTACTTTCCAGAGAACGGCCCTTGTAAGCCATCATCCACACCAAATATGCCTGATGAGCCGCTTAACCAACGGCGAAACGCGTCGCATAGTGGTGAGTGTGTGATAGTGTCTATCTGGCTTTCCTTTTCACTGCAAATTTCAGATCATTAAGCTCGTCTCGAAAGAGAAAACAAACACATAAATCATAAAACATATGATCTTCGCCTTAACAAGGCAAAACTCAAAAATTCAGCCGAGCCTGGCTGTGGGATTTGAACCGCGGACCTCGGTGTGCAGCCAACTAGAAGTTGCCGTCTCTACGTTCAGAACCATTAACCCGTCTTCCTAAAGCAGCACTAAAACAAGTGTATGCATTGGAAGCAATGTAGTTGTTGTGGACAAAAAATCCATCACTACAAAAACAAAACTTTGCTGTGAAAAAGATCTGCCAATAGAACTTGAGTCGAACCTGGAGAGTTTCTAGTGTATAATTCGCATATGCTAATTTGCAATAAGTTCGAAATATATACTACTTTCCAGAGAACGGCCCTTGTAAGCCATCATCCACACCAAATATGCCTGATGAGCCGCTTAACCAACGGCGAAACGCGTCGCATAGTGGTGAGTGTGTGATAGTGTCTATCTGGCTTTCCTTTTCACTGCAAATTTCAGATCATTAAGCTCGTCTCGAAAGAGAAAACAAACACATAAATCATAAAACATATGATCTTCGCCTTAACAAGGCAAAACTCAAAAATTCAGCCGAGCCTGGCTGTGGGATTTGAACCGCGGACCTCGGTGTGCAGCCAACTAGAAGTTGCCGTCTCTACGTTCAGAACCATTAACCCGTCTTCCTAAAGCAGCACTAAAACAAGTGTATGCATTGGAAGCAATGTAGTTGTTGTGGACAAAAAATCCATCACTACAAAAACAAAACTTTGCTGTGAAAAAGATCTGCCAATAGAACTTGAGTCGAACCTGGAGAGTTTCTAGTGTATAATTCGCATATGCTAATTTGCAATAAGTTCGAAATATATACTACTTTCCAGAGAACGGCCCTTGTAAGCCATCATCCACACCAAATATGCCTGATGAGCCGCTTAACCAACGGCGAAACGCGTCGCATAGTGGTGAGTGTGTGATAGTGTCTATCTGGCTTTCCTTTTCACTGCAAATTTCAGATCATTAAGCTCGTCTCGAAAGAGAAAACAAACACATAAATCATAAAACATATGATCTTCGCCTTAACAAGGCAAAACTTAAAAAAAATTATTTTGAGTCCCTCCACCTTGAAAAGAAGGTATATTAACTGTGTCACACCGTTTGAAACATCAATAAATATGCGTCGTAGACGCATAATCGGCATAAACTTCGCAGTCCATTAAACGATGTCTGTTTGTTGAAATGTTAAGCACAAGAGTTGTGTCTAGGATGATCCAAACAGACTTATTGGTATTTGTAGTTGAAAGTGGAACGCGCTTGAATTCAGATAATTTTATATAAATTTTTTTCTTTGGTTAAAACAGTAAAGAACCGCCAGAAAACTATTTAGACAAGAATATTATTGTAAATCAACGCTCTTAGTTATTTGATACTCGAGTACAGACGTGGGTTTCTTAACGGATTACGAAGCTGTCAATAAGGCTATTGTAGAAAATGTCAAAAAAGTTCGAATGAAATGAATAAATAAATAAAATTCATCCGATAACAATTCTTAACAGCAAATCGAAACAGCTGCATGAAAACTGTAGAATACTCAAAGTTACAGACTACGCCATTAAAAATAGTTATTGGTCTAAAACTTAACCGCTCCAATGAAGAGGACTATGGTACGTAAAATGATAAGCCATATATAAGGCCATTTTATTGAGTATGAATAAAATGAATCCAAAAAAAGTTAATTGAAATTGGCTAAAACTGCTTAGACGTAAAAATAGTCATTAGAAATATTCGGCACTATTATGGTTGTCGTCGGCGTCTCAAAATGAAGTCAAGAGCGAAAATAATGATATTAGGGTTGTCGTTTCTTGTCGATAGTGACAAATGATTGCTATTATAATTGTCGATACAACAGTTGACGTGAAGTCGATTTTTAAGAAAATCTGTCGCCGTAAAAAATTGTTACGACCTTGTATTTTTTCATCGACGTTGATAATGTAACTTTTTTGTATTTGATATTTGACCATGAAAATAATAACAGCAAAACAATTTGAAATGTTAGTTTCCGTATTGAAAAAAGAAAAGTTTGGCAAAAGGGTTTACCAATGGTAATTGTTCACCTAATTTTAAATCAGATTGGTATCCATTGCTACAAAATTAAATGTAAACGGGTCACCGATTAGAGACTGGCAAAAGGTATGTTAAAATTAAAATTATTTTTGTATGTTTTTATTAGTTAGTTTTCTAAAGTTCTTCTAGGTTTGGAAAGATTTAAAATTTAAAACCAAAAAACAATTGTGCACAATAAGAGTGAAGCGAGCAGCACTGGAGGTGGTATTTTTAAGCAAATGACTTTGTCGCTTTGGGAGGAGTCCTTCCCGAATGTAATGCAGTTTCAAAAGTTACTGAATCCACAAGGTCGTGCACTTGGAGTAAAAATTCGGAAAACATAATTGTACCAGACGTTATAGATCATGAAAATGAACCAGTGGACAATGCTGACGACGAGACTGATGTAACTACTATCCAAGCTTCTCGATCGCCCAGAAAAAACAATGATAAAAAGTCATCAATGATAATGTAAAAAAAAGTAGTAGACAAAATAATTTGCGATCGAATGCAGTGATCCAAAATTTACAGCGATCGAAATGTTTATTTATACGAAACAGAACTCGATGACGAATGCGGTGTTTTGGCCCCAGATCTAAAATAGTGTTGCAGCTAAAGCAACATAAAAATAATGCTAAAAAATACCAAACAAAAAAATTAAAATGCCAAAAATAATGCTAAATACAAATACGATTTTAAACCTTGCAACAATTATAAACCAATCGATGCGGAATTTAGCATGGGGCTAGAGGTTGGGACTGAACAGAAGCTTTCCAATTTGGATGGTCATCGGATAATATTGAGCGGGTGAAATAAAGTTTTGTGTTAAAAAAAAAAAATTCCATTAAACCGCGAATAATCAAATAGATGAAAAAGTAAATTCTGACCGTTACATAAATGTCGATAGTGAAGATATCGGATATATAAAATGCTGTCATCTCGAAATATCTGGACTGATAAGAAAGAAAAAATCTAGACAAAAACGCATGAAAAGATCTCAATAAAGATGTGGATATTAATTTTGTAATATTTTCTTCTATTTTTCCATTTGTCACATTTTTGTCGCATGAGATAATTTTATTTTGACTTACAATATTGAATTTTACATTTTGTAATATTTTTACTCCTTACAACACTATATAGTTAGAATATTATATAAAGGGCACATTTATGGTCCGATCCTCACGAAATGTTGGATGGAGGTGGGGTTAGTGTCAGAATAGATGCCTGATGTTTTTGGATATGATCGCAAAATGGACCAAAAACTGAAAGTGTAAGAACGTCATAATTATCGTTCGATCCTTAGGAAATTTTAAGTGGGAGTGCGATATCGGCCCTGCCAAGCATTTTGGATGGCCATCGGATAACAGTTAGCGGATAAAATGGGCCCCAATTTTTGTGGGAAAATACCAAAATGTCTATTCCAACGATATGCTGAAAGTGAATTCCAGGAGAATTAAAAAATACACGAATGGCGCACTTCTGATCTTTTTTACAACAATTCATATAGAGAAACCTTAATTTACAAATATTGTTCTGAATAGCCATTAGCATGACCCTCTTTAAGCTTTAATATAGGGCAAATTCTATAAGAATATACATTACTTCGGTCCAAACCGTAAAATTTTTTAGAGATGACAGGTTTTTGAAAAATAATTTGGTTACAGATCCATGAAGGTTATTCGGAAGGAGGACCAATAAGGTCCATCATCTGTTTTTAAATTTAATATGATTTAATTAAAATGTATTAATTCCTGCTACTTGAAAATTAGAGACCGAATGCTGATTAGAATTAGATCGTTTGTGATCTTCAAAACCTTCGCAGCCCTTATTTAACCTATTATAAAGTTGTGAAGTCACAAAATTCATTCTATTACTAATTTCTGCTTTTATAAGTTTCATGCCACTGAAAACTCTACCAACTTCTGCGTTACTAAAAGGTAAAATCGGCAATTCATAACGAAAGTAGAGAATTCCTTGAGCGGGTTTTCATTTAAAGCATTTTTAATTTCTTATACAATAAAAAATTAATAGTTGAGTTTATGTTTGCCCATTCACATGTACTTAGCTTTTGCCGTTGCTTTTCTAAAATAGTAATTTCGTTCAAAATGTAATTGTAATGTAATGTAATTTAATTTTTTAGATTTAAAAAAATGTATTTATAAGAAGGTACCAAAATATAAGAAAATTTTTAGACCAAAAAAATGCTAAACTCATAATTTCGAAAAGCTAAGAAAAATGCTAAATAATATTTTTGGTGCTAAATACAAATTTAGCTGCAAAAATGCTAAAATGGCCACACTGCTTCCATGCCTTACCGTAATACCATTTTTGAATCGAAGCGACGGTGAGGGCGACTTGCACATAAAGTCGACGACGGCTATAGATACGACAACCGATTTATAATGACGAGCAATTAATATACTCGTACGATGCCTATTATCAAAAAAAAAAAAAAAAAAACAAAAAAAAAAAAAACTGTGAAACTAAAAGAGCTGATACAACACTTGGGCATGGTTCCAGCAGATGTAAAATAGAGTCGTTTTGGTATATATTTCCTATATATTTTCTCTTTGAAATGTGCAAACTGTGATAGAGAACACAAGTCGATTGCAATGTTCTATTAGGTTAAAATATACATTCAAATAAGAGAGAGATTTTTACCGAAAAGTGCTGTTCGTAACCCTCAATTTCAAAATAATAACCAACGATTTCCATATAAACTTAACCACGTAAAGGTTTTGAAAAGGAGTTCGACAAATATACACCAAACTGAACAAAATAACTTGTTTTCAACTGAATAACTAACAAATAAAAATGAAGATAAGTAAACATGCATACGAAAATTTTTGTCATAGACTGTAAAACCATTATGAACTTATTATACGAAATTTGTTACAATTCCGTTGAATAATTTTGCAAAAATCATGAAAATACCGAGTATTGGGAGATACTGTCATAAGGGGACGTGGACCTGTATAATATGATATTTTTTTCCATAGGTTTCAGTACCCATTAAAATCTTCCAATAAGAAATTTAAAATAATTCCGGTAAATAATGTCGCTAAAGTCATGAAAATATCGAGTATCGGGATGTACCGTTATATGGGGGCTATACAAAAACGTGGACCTGCACACGAATTTTTTGCCATAGGTTGTAGTACTTATTAAGATCTTACAATATGAAATTTGAAACGATTCCTGTAAATAATGTCGCTAAAATCAGTAGTTTAGCCTTCTATCTTAATTTGTTCGAAAGATAGAGTGAAACAGGCGGAAATCGCTGATCTCGAAAAACATTTGAGTTAATTTTCAAAATGAACAAGTAAAAAAGCAGCTAATTTAGCTAATCAGCTTTTAATCTCCACCTCCACCATTTGGAAAAAACTTCCACCATTTCGAAAACTACCACATAAATGAAGACCGCTATATGGAGAATATACGAAGACGTAGACCTGCACACGAAATGTTTTTTCTTAGGCTGTAGCACACATTACGAACCTTACATACGAAATTTATTACAACTACGGTGAATAATGACGCAAAAATCATGAAAATCACAAGTATCGGGAAGTACCGTTATATGGGGGCTATACAAAAACGTGGACCGACATTTACGAACTTAATCTGCCTACTGGCAAACTATGCATGTATGCAAAATTTTAGCCTTCTATCTCAATTTGTTCGAAAGATAGCGTGATTACATCAGACAGACAGACAAACAGACATCGCTAGATCGTCTTAGAATTATACGCTGATACAGAATATATACTTTGTAGGGTCTATTATGAATATTTCGAGGAGTTACAAACGGAATGACAGAGCTAATATAAAATTTTAAAAGTAAATTCGACCATTTCAAAATCATAACTGGCATAGCGATAAAATTTTTGATTTAAATAAAATATTTTTATTTTTTTCTAGGGGCGCCAGAGGCTTAGTGAATAAAAACACTTTTACAATTCTTAGAAAGCAACAAAGTCTACATTTGCCTTGTATGTGAAACTTAGTTAAATGCAACGATTTTCATTAAAAACCAGTCCTATATATGTTGTTGTAATGATCGACGTAATAGAAAATGATGTGTTGCTTTATTAAGCAGAAAAAATATACATCACAAGATGCTAAAACAAATTGAAACATATCAAATCGAAAATATTAGTGTTCAAATTTATTGTAACAACAATGAAATAAATGTATATGCCTATTATTTTCCATATATATATTATTATTGCTTGTGACCCACAGCGAAAACATTGTTTCTTATTAGATATTCACAAACACCAAAAACTCTATATTTGGAAGTGATTTCAATTCCAGACATCAATTTTGGGACTACCTAAAAACAATTGTTGGGGAAATATACTCAATGCTAAGTTTCAATCTAGTACCTTCAATATTATGTACCATAGAAATCCTTCGTGTATTGCTGCTGATGCAAGAAGACAACCGTCAACCTTGGATAGTCTACTGACTGATATTCTTTTTATCTTTGCTCTGTGAATGTTATAAAGCAGTTGTTTTCAGAACACCTTCCAGTAAAAATGAAGGTATACTGTTCAACTGATATGACCGACAAATATTTCTACAGTTACAATAAAGCCAAAAGGAGCTGATTTAAATCATAAATAGGTGACAACATAAATATGAGCCGCGGAAGCATAGCTGAGTGCTACCGGACGCGTCCACGGGTTGCGGATAGTGGGACGCCCGGTAGATATATCGGGCAGCCGCGAATTAAAGAAGCAGTCGCGGACAGCTCAGCGGTTTCTAGGGGTAGAGTCTCGGACTAAATACCCGAGTGCCTGTGATCCCTGGACTTGACTAGGCGACACTGGCACCTCTAAACTATCTAGTCGGCGGCCTGGTCCACCACAACGGCCTCCCTAATACTGGGGTGCTACGTAAACCGTGCACAACAGTGTTCCAAGGTTTACAGTCAGGGTACCGACTGTATTAGAACGGTGTCCTCGTCGATACCTGGGCGCCTCGACGAGTAACAGGCTTAGATGCCAAGTCCTTACCATGATATGGAGGCTATGTCATGGCGGACCTCGTCACCTGCACTGTCCAAATATCTTATGGAGAAAATTTAAATAACAAAACAACAAAAACTGACAAAAAGTCCAAATAACTTCGGGCGGGGACGTGACTCTGCAAGCGTACAGAGACGTGGTATGCGAGAGCATACAGCGACAGCCCTTCTAGAGAAGACCACTCTGAGGCTCAGCCAGGAGAGTGTGCCCCCTGGTTTTGGGAATGACTCACACCTCTCTGATGAGGAGTTCGACGTCACCGTCATACCCTCATCTTTGAGCCAGTCCAAAAAACTAAAAGGGAACTCAATCTAGGGCCAAGGCGAGGTCAACTCCTGTGAAGGGGTTCCATCGGTACCTACCGATGCGACCAACCTCCGGCTCGAGGAAGGCGTCGTGGAAGGGGCACTGATGTTCCTATTAACCACGGTGACTCCGGATCGAAGTAGGGAAAAATTAGGAGGGATACAAACGATCGGTGAGGTATTGTAAAAGCTTCGTCGGTCGCGATCCCCTACAGATTACGAAGAGGGAAAAGGCCCTGATTAGGATGAACCTAAAGGCAGTGCGGAAGTTTGAAGAAGAACCATCCGGAACTGCCAAAATGTTAACACGAAAAAGACCTTGCCTCTCTTTTTACAGACCTCGCCAAGAAGGTAAGTCCATCTGAGGACAAGCCAACTAACGAGGCTGGGGTGGAGGACATCACCACTCCCGGCGATAGAAAGACAGCTTCGGCTGTTGCACCATCAACGGAATCAAGTGTAGCCCCCACCATATCTAACGGAGGAAGCATAGCTGAGGTGGATCCAAAGGAGGCCAAACCCTCTTCCCGTGTAACGATGAAGAGAGGACGTCTGAGGGAGCAGGTTTTCCTAATGGATGATCCTTCTAGGCTACAATTTGGCAGTGCTACCGTCTACAAGGGAGTTAAAGTCATCTGCTGCGAAAATGAGGAGTCGAAGAACTTTCTCGTGATCGCAGTAGCTGTCCTTCAGGGACTTTGGGATGGAAGTGCACTTGCTGCTGTATCCCTGAAGGAAATCCCCTGCAGGAAGATATTGACAGCATGGGTGCCGCCGCCCTCTGTGGACCCGGCACGCGTGCTGACAATATTGGGGAAGCAAGATCCCAATCTCTGTACGGACAGCTGGCGCTTAGTCGAAGCCACAGCTGCTTATCATCGTGCAGATCAATCTGCATCACTGTAAGGCAGCTGGGGCTGAGCTTCTCCTATTCCTCTCCAAGCTTGAAGTTGACATAGCCCTGGTCCAGAAACCTTACATCTTTAAGAATAAGGTAACTGGGCTAGGGAGTGAGCGGTACATCACCTATGCCACCTCCAACGGGGAAAAGGTTAGAACTTGTATCGTTGCTGGAAAAAACTTAAATTTAATCTTCCTCAATAATTTCAGCGGAGGAGACGCCACGGCGGTCAGACTGGAGACTCGGACGGGCAAAATTATCTTCCTCGTCTCCCTGTACCAACCCTTCGAATACTCCGACCCGCCAGGCCAAGTGGTAGAGGAGCTGGTCACAGAATTGGGTGGCGATCTCATCGTTGGATGTAATGCCAAGCTCACCACTCTCAATGGTTTTATTTTAACACATAATCTCAAAATTTGTAACCGGGGAAAGGGGGCAACTTTTCGTAACAAGAATAGAGAGGAGGTCATACATCTCACTCTCACTAACATGGATAAATCGCTCATTCTGAACTGGAAAGTTTTGACTGAGTGCTCCTTCTCGGATCACAGGAAAATAACATTTCAAATTTCGGTAGAGGGATTGCATCAAAAACCGCATAGGAACCCGAAAAGGCCTCGATGGAACCAATTTGCGGAGCACACTGCATGGATGCTAAAGTCCACTGGTGATCTTCCAGTGACCTCTGCATCGGATGTGGACGACTCTGTCAAGTTGTTAACAAAGATCCTGATCGGTAGCTATGAAAGAGCTTGTCCGCTAACCTTCCGGGCTAAAATGCTCCAGCCTGTCTGGTGGTCGAAAGACCTAGCCCAGCTCAGGAAGACAAGCAGACGCTTTTACAAAAGGGCCAACAAGACCAAACTGAGTACTGACTGGGAAGCTTATAAATCAGCCTTCAATAACTACAACAGTGAGATCAAGAAGGCCAAAAGACGGTCTTGGGTGTGTTTTACCGAGTCCATAGATGATGTCAACGCGGCCTCCAGATTCCGTAGAGTACCTTCAAAGGATCCACTGGAAGCTGACGGTAGCTGGAATGACTCAGGTCTAGAGACTCTGAATCTATTAGCCAGCACTCACTTTCCGAACTGCTCTGATGCGGTATATGACCGATTGGTAAATCGGTCTAGTCAGCATCGTGAGACGGAAGACGTAAGTCTGACTGATAGAATTGTAAACGCCCCCAAGATCTTATGGGCCATAAACTCATTCAAACCTTTCAAGTCACCGGGTCCAGATGGCATTATCCCCGCTATGCTACAGCATGCGTCGGCGGTGATAATACCATTCCTTTAAGTGATTTTTAAGGCTTGTTTGCGTCTTTCTCACATTCCATTACTGTGGAGGGAAGTAACAGTCACCTACATTCCCAAAGCTGGGAAGCCAAGCCATGTACTTCCAAAAGACTACAGGCCTATTAGTCGCTTGTTCTTTATATTGAAAACGCTAGAGAGACTAATAGACGTAGTTATCAGATCTCTAATACCCTTGACATCGTTAAGCACTGCTCAGCATGCCTATATGAAAGGCAAATCCGTTGAATCAGCGCAGCACGACGTTGTGGGTTATATAGAGAAGAACCTGAACAGCTCATGTTTTACGTTGGCGGCCTTCCTCGACATCGAGGGGGCCTTCAATAATGTTACAATTGAGGCAATTCATAGTTCTCTTGAAAGACTTGTGCCACCACTTCTCACTGATTGGATTGATGTTATGCTTAGCAGCAGAATCATCAACTCAAGCATCGAGGAGAGTTCTGTTAGGAAAACGGAGGGGTACTCAACAAGGAGGCGTTTTGTCACCACTGCTTTGGCTTCTGGTGATAAACAGTATTTTAGTCGATCTGGAACGCGGCGGAACAAAGGTCGTGGCCTACGCCGACGATGTGGTCCTGCTGATTGCTGGGAAATTTCCGCAAACTATTTCGGATCTTATGCAGGGAGCTCTAGTTAAACTATCCAGATGGGCGCGGTGCAATGGGTTAGGCGTGAACCCATCTAAAACTGAGCTCGTACTCTTTACAAGGAGGCGGAAAATACCTGTCTTCTCTCTGCCAATGCTGGACGGTGTAATTATAAGCCTTTTTTTCGGAAGCAAAATATCACGGCACTATCCTAGACCACAAACTAAGCTGGAAAGGGGAATATCGAGTAGCGAGCGAAGAAGGGCTTAAATGCACTCTACTCCTGCAAAAAGAGTTGGGGGGCTTAAACCCCATATTATCCGATGGATATATGAGTCAGTCGTCCGGCCAATCCTAACCTATAGGGGACTTGTTTGGTGGCATTCCTTAAGGAAAACCACCTTCAGCAAGAATATTGATAAAGTCCAACTAGTCGCATCGCTACTAATTACAGGTGCGCTCAGGAGCACACCACTATCCGCTCTAGATACCCTACTCAATTTAAAGCCGTTAGGCTTATTTGTAGAGGAACTAGCTGCTAGGTGTGCCCTGCGACTCAATGAACTGGGACAATGGGGGAGTCAATCCTTCGGACACTCTGTCATTCTTAAGAATGTGGAGAACGTAAGTAATCAGGCTATAGCTAGTGACTATATACTCCCTTGGCACAGCTTCCGCTCTAGATACCCTACTCATTTTAAAGCCGTTAGGCTTATTTGTAGAGGAACTAGCTGCTAGGTGTGCCTGCGACTCAATGAACTGGGACAATGGTGGAGTCAATCCTTCGGACACTCTGTCATTCTTAAGAATGTGGAGAACGTAAGTAATCAGGCTATAGCTAGTGACTATATACTCCCTTGGCACAGCTTTGAATTACTCGAGCTCAGTGAAGCCACATTTATGCCACTTCTTTCAAGTACTGCATAATCACTATCTGGAAGGGGATGTAACATCTCCAAAAAGGATTTGACCGGTGAACTCTGAAAGGAGATCACGGTCACTCACATCCATGACGAAGTTGGACTTGAAGCTTGTGGTGGGTCTAATCACAGGTCAGTGCAAAATAAAGGCCATGACTTCAAAATGGGGGGGGGGGGTGACGGTGGAACACTTACTCTGTCACTGTCCTACCCTTATCGGAGTAAGACATAGGCTTCTGGGTAAGCAAATTCTGCCCGACTTGTCATGCCTCTCCGAAACCATTCTTCAGTTACCCAGAAGACTAAAATGGCTAAGGACGACACGCTGACTACACCGTGGATGCAAACCCACTAACTCTTCTATTCCCTATCTATATTCTACTCTAACCCCCTAACTTATTTCACTTTCACTTTTTGTAATTTAGAATGATCACAATGGGCCAATAGGTCTTCGAGTGGAGTGGTTGTTTTACACAGCCACACATCCTTTAACCTAACCTAACCTAAACCAATGTACCCAAATGTACATATCTAAAAAAACCTACGAATTTTTTATAAAACAGAAATTTTTATTAATGATATTGGAAGCGTTATAGAGATACGGTAGATATTGAGTATATTGAGTTAACCAATTCTAAAAATGCAAGGGTGTTGAAGGAAAATAAAAATAATTTACCTCCTCTTAAAATTAATGGTAAGATGTATTTTACACAGGAAGAAAGACGAAAGTTATTAGCCACACCTTCTTAAACAACAATAATATATCTGCATTACTTAGTATAGAGTATTTGTATTTCGTTCCACCCTCATACATATTTCAGTACGGTACAACCTAATACACAATATGTGATCTTCTTACCATTCCTGTATGCTGTATTCTATTATATTGTGTGAATTAGATAGATACATGTTTACTTGTACATACATATCTATGAATACATACATAAATACTTGTTAGTTCTAAGCTTTGTTATGTTGTTGATAAACGAAATAAAGAACATTGAGCATTTGTATACAAAGCAGAAGAGGTTGATCTGTGTAAATACATTACAATTTGGCGACGAGGATTTTAAAAACAACAACATGACAACAACAACAACAATAAGAGAAAAGCCAACTTTAAAAGACAGAGACAAACGTTACAAAACAAATTAAAAAAAAAACAAGTTGGAGGCAAAATAAAAACTAATTAAAACTAAACAAACGCCAAACAAAAGTGAATAAATTGAAAACTAAAAAAAGCAAACTACGATGGAAAATGAAGGGAACCAAAGTTTTAATGCCAGCCAGATTGCTGTGTTTCAAACGGCAAATGTTTCCGAGTTTAACCCGAGTGCAGAGTCGTGGAGCATGTGGAAATAACGCTTGAAAATCCACTTTTGTGAAATTAATTGTACGGATGACAATGTACGGAAGTCAATTTTACTGAAAGCGGTTGGTGCAGTCGCGTATAAAGTTTTACATGGTTTGTGAATTTCCGATTCCCCTGTATCAAAAAATATGAAGATTTATGTGAAATTTTGGACACACAGTACACACCACCGAAAATTGTGCTCAGTGAGAGGAATAAGTTTCATGTTGCAACAAAGAATGATAGTGAAACTGTTGCTGATTGGTATGCCAGAGTGAAGTCATTGACGCTTAATTGGAAGTTTGGTGATCATTTGGAAGCATTTGTTTTGAACCAATTTTTGATGGGCTTGGCAAATTTCATTTTTGAAAGGCTGTGCGAAGAGGATGAAAAGTTGATGATGCAAATGGCGTTGCGAAAAGCCATGATTATGGAGACGAAAAATATGTCAAGGGCAGCAGAGGCTGAGCAGAGTTCAGTGAACTAGTTAAACAAACAGAGTTTTGCAAAAACAAATACTATGGAAATGCAAATGGCGCTGGCAATAGAAGCAGTGGTAGCAGCAGCAGAGGAATTTTTTGGCAAAGACAACAAGTTTTATAATGGCAAAAAGCCTGTGTGTTCACATTGTGGTTGGCGCAATCATAAGTCGCAGGCGTGCAAATACAAAGACAGCAAATGCCATTCTTGCGGTAAAATTGAACATTTTGCTTCAGTTTGCTACAACAAAAAAATAAAAAATAATTTTGATAATGATGATGTTTTTAATTATTCAATTTTTAGTGTATCGAAGTCCAACTCTAGTGGAGTATATTCTCTTCCAGTGGTTATCGATGGAGTTGAGTTGAAGGCTGTTTGTGATACTGGTGCTCCGTGTACGTTGTTGCCTAAATCGTTCCTTGAGAAGAACAATATTAAGAAGATGCTTCGTCCATGCCTTGTGCCATATGTTGATTATAGTGGTGATAAGTTGAACCTAGTTGGTGAGTATGATGCCTCGGTTACTCTTCAACGAAAAACAAAATACATAGTTGTTGTTGTTGTTGACTCATCGAATCCACCTTTATTAGGTCCTACGTTTTTATGTTCATTTAATTTTGAATTGTTGCAAGTCAACAAAATTGATTGCCCAAACTCGAATTCTATGATTATTAATCAAATTAAAATTGAGTTTTCTGTTGTTTTTGAAGAGAATTAGGGAGAGTTTAATATCAATAATATGTCGTTGAGAGTTGAGGAAAATGCAGTTCCTATTTTTTGCAAACCAAGACCCTCTCCGTTGGCTTGGAAAAGTAAAGTTGAAACAAAATTGAAAAATATATTAAATCCGGCGTTTTAGTACCCGCAGATAATTCCGATTGGGGAATTCCGTTAGTTCCAATTTCAAAGCCTAATGGCGACTTTAGAATCTGTGGTGTTTACAAAGTTACCCCTAACTAGTGTTTATTGGATTTTAAGTATCCGTTACCCAGAATTGACGAAATTTTTGCATCATTGGAGGCGGGTGAACTTTTTACAAGACTTGATTTGTTCAATGCTTACAGTCAACTCGTTTTAGATGATGATTCACAATTATTATGTGCTTGGAGCACACATATTGGTACTTTAAAAGTTAAAAGATTACCTTTTGGCGTCAAAACAGCTGCGGCTATTTTTCAGAAAACTATGGAAAATCTTTTTCAAGACTTTCCACATGTTTTTGTTTACCAAAATGACATTACGGTAGGAACATGCAAGAGCATATCAGAATATTACGCCTGGTTCTTTAAAAGCTTCAATCATCTGGATTGAAACTTAATGTCAATAAATCATTGTTTTTACAATCACAAATTTCCAGTTAGGACTTAATATAGACAAAAATGGTCTTCGTAAGAATAATGAGGAATTTCGAGTGTAATTTCTGTTCCTATTCCCAAAAATGTTTCAGAATTGCGAGCTTTTGTGGGAATGGCAAACTTTTATTCCAAATTTATAAATAATTTTGCTCAAATTAAGTCACCTTTTTATTATTTGCTAAATAAAGATGTGAAATGCGATTGACGCAAAAAGTCTTATGATGAAATAAAAAAGGCTATAACCTCAGAATATGGCAAACTATTTTTCCAAACTTTATAAATAATTTTGCTCAAATTATGTCACCTTTTAATCATTTGCTAAGTAAAGATGTGAAATTCGATTGGTGCAAAAAGTCTTATGATGATATAAAAAAGTCTATAACCTCAGACCAAGTTTTGGTTCATTTTAATGCTGATCTGCCAGTTGTTTTGACTACAGATGCTGCAAATAATGCTATAGCTTTTGTTTCAAGGGCATTAACTAAAAGTGAACGAAATTATAGCACTCTTGAGAAAGAGGCTTTATCTATTGTGTTTTGTGTTACGAAACTTCGTCAATATTTTTTGGGAAATCCATTTGTTTTAAGAACGGATCATCGTCCACTTTTGTGTCTATTTGGAAGCCACAAAGGTTTGCCTTTAATGGCTTCAGCGCGAATGCAGCGCTGGGCATTAATACTTTCAGGATTTGTTTACTCTATTGAACATGTCTAGGGTGTTAAAATGGAGCAGATTGTATTTCAAGAATGCCTCAAAAAAAGTTTTGAGTCGAAAAATGTTGAAATTTCTTACGTCAATTTATTGAGAGTCAGGAAAATAATTTGAATTTAAATTTCAAAGATATAACTTATGAAACGAGACGAATTTTGTCAAAAGTTTCCGATTTGGTTTTGCAAGGCACTTTAATGATAATATTTCACCTTTTCGTGAAAGATATACTCAACTTGCATTTTGTGGGGATACAGGACAGTAGTTCCTAAAACCCTAAAAACAAAAATTTTGGATGAACTTCATAATTCTCATTTAGGTATTGTCAAAACCAAAGCGCTTGCCAGATCTTATGTATGGTGGTCTGGCCTTGACAAGGATATTGAAAATTTAATATCAAATTGTATTTCATGCCAAAAACTTCAATCAAATCCCGAAAAAAGCACATTGATTCCTTGGATGCCTAGTGAATCAGTGTGGAGTAGAATTCACATTGATTTTGCTAGCCCAATCAAAATGTTTACTTTCTAATTGTCGTCGATTTTTTTCAAAATTTGTTGAAGTTTTCAAAACCAAAGACATGACAACAAATTTCACCATTTCCAAGCTAAGAGAGATGTTTTCGCGATATGGACTGGTTGATACCATTGTAAGTGACAATGGATCAGAGTTCACTTCTCATGAATTTCAAAAATTTCTATCTCTTAATGAGATTAAACATGTTTTAACTGCTCCTGGACATCCATCTACGAATGGACAGGCAGAAAATTTTGTAAAAGCTTTCAAAAAGTCTATTTTGGCTAATTTGGACCAAAATAAAGATTCAAATTTAGATCAAATCTTATGCAGATTTTTATGAACTACCGAAACATGGTACATTATAGTACTGGTGAGTCTCCAGCGAAACTTTTCTGTGGTAGAACTTTAAAAACTCGGTTTTCTCTTCTCAAACCTCCTAAAATAAAAGAAAGAATAATGGATTCACAACAACACAATATTTCAAATCACAAAGGTAACCGTGACATCCAGTTTTGCGAAGGTCAGAAAGTAATGGTGAGTGATTATCGTAACCCTAACAAAGCTAGTTGGGCTCAAGCAACAATAAAATAACAACTAGGACCTCAATCTTATACCTGCATTTTAAATGACAACAATTATGTCATAAAAAGACATTGAGCCTGATGTACAATCTCTTGCAAATAATGATAATTTGGCAGTTGTTCCTGTTGAAAACAATGCAGAAGAGACTAAACACTCTTGAAGAGAACTCAGGCCTAGAGAAGGAGGTAGAGTTATAAAGAAAAATTAAAATAATCCATTTAATTGTAAAAAAAATTCTTTATACCTTCATTTAAAACATCATACGAATATGAGTTTTTATAGACAAATTATTTCTTCTTTTTTATCATTATATATATTTATGATTAAATTACTATGTCAATAACTAAAAATGAAATCAAAGTAATTTTATTAATTTGCATTCAATGAATTTATTTTGTACATAAATATTTATATTTTTCAATTTTGTACTAAGTACCAACTTTAGTGGGAGCATATAGAGTATTTGTATTTCGTTCCACCCTAATACATATTTCAGTACGGTACAACCTAATACACAATATGTGATCTTCTTCTTACCATTACTGTATGCATTTACAAGTTACTCTCACTCTCATTCGCTTTCTATTATATTGAGTGAATTAGATAGATACATGTTCACTTGTACATACATATCTATGAATACAAACATAAATACTTGTTAGTTCTAGCTTTGTTATGTTGATAAACGAAAATAAAGAACATTGAGCATTTGGACACCAAACAGAAAAGTTTGATCTGTGTAAATACATTACAATTTGGCGACGAGGATTTTAAAAACAACAACTTATTTTGTGTGGTATAATAACCTTTAAAAAAGGAACATTAATATATGTATATACATATAATTAATAAGAGAAAAGCCAACTTTAAAAGACAGTGACAATCGTTACAAAACAAATTAAAAAAAGAAAACAAGTTGGAGGCAAAATAAAAACTAATTAAAACTAAACAAACGCCAAACAAAAGTGAATAAATTGAAAACTAAAAAAAGCAAACTACGATGGAAAATGAAGGGAACCAAAGTTTTAATGCCAGCCAGATTGCTGTGTTTTAAACGGCAAATGTTTCCGAGTTTAACCCGAGTGCAGAGTCGTGTAGCGTGTGGAAAGAACGCTTGAAAATCCACTTTTGTGAAATTAATTGTACGGAAGTCAATTTTACTGAAAGCGGTTGGTGCAGTGGCGTATAAAGTTTTACATGGTTTGTGTATTCCCGATACCCCTGTGTCAAAAAATATGGGGATTTATGTGAAATTTTGGACACACAGTACACACCACCGACAATTGTGTTCAGTGAGAGGAAAAAGTTTCATGTTGCAACAAAGAATGATAGTGAAACTGTTGCTGAGTGGTATGCCAGAGTGAAGTCATTGGCGCTTAATTGCAAGTTTGGTGATCATTTCGAAGACTTTGTTGTGAACCAATTTGTGATGGGCTTGGCAAATTTCATTTTTGAAAAGCTGAGCGAAGAGGATGAAAAGTTGACGATGCAAATAGCGTTGCGAAAAGCCATGATTATGGAGACGAAAAATATGTCAAGCGCGGCAGAGGCTGAGCAGAGTTCAGTGAACTAATTGAACAAACAGAGATTTGCCAAAAAAATATACTATGGTAATGCAAATGGCGCTGGCAATAGAAGCAGTGGTAGCAGCAGCAGAGGAATTTTTGGCGGAGGCAGTGACAACAACTTTTATAATGACAGAAAGCCTGTAGGTGTGTCTGGTTACCCTAAAATTTGTAACAATTGTTACAAATTGTTACTGGAAGTCGTCTGTTAACCCGAAAGTTCTGCAAAAGAGAGCGGTTGGAGAGAGAAATTTTGACAGTTCTTTCAGTGAGAGTTTGCAAATTCTTGCTGGACAAATTTCTTCTTGCAATCTCTTGCAACTCTTCTTCTTCTCATTCATCGACATTCAATCAGATGTTTTCTATTGTTTATTTATTTCTTTTTGTGATTCTAATTTGAAAATATTGTTTTGGAATTAGCAAGACTAATTGTTTTTGGAGAACAACTTTACAAAATGTGAAAAACATAAATATTAATATATAATAAGAAAATAAAAGACTATTTCCAACATTTTTAGACTAATGCCATTAGCAACAGATTTAAAGGATTCCGGGGAATACATCAAATCTATCTTCCTTTTATTGCTCATATTTTTATTTTATTGTCAATTTCCTTTTTATTTATAAAACTTGGGAAATTGGTGGTGCTTCCTTTCGTTTAATTCTTTTAATGGGGGACAAATTGGTTTGTTTTGACAAATCAGCTGATTAGTTACAAGCTTCTGCAGGAATACCGTCTGTTTACTTCTCGTAATTTTCTTGCAAAAGAGAATAAAACTACCTTACTCTCTCAGAAAGAAGTTGCTGGACAATTCCTGCTGGAAAAGTAACCAGACACACCTTGTGTGTTCACATTGTGGTTGGCGCAATCATAAGTCGCAGGCGTGCATATACAAAGACAGCAAATGCCATGCTTGCGGTAAAATTGAACATCTTGCTTCAGTTTGCTACAATAAAAAGAGAAGTGTCAATTATGTTTGTGAAGATGAAAATAATTTAGATAATGATGATGTTTTTAATTATTCAATTTTAGTGTATCGAAGTCCAACTCTAGTGGAGTATATTCTCTTCCAGTGGTTATCGATGGAGTTGAGTTGAAGGCTCTTTGTGATACTGGTGCTCCGTGTACGTTGTTCCCTAAATCGTTCCTTGAGAAGAACAATATTAAGAAGATGCTTTGTCCATGCCTTGTGCCATATGTTGATTATAGTGGTGATAAGTTGAACCTAGTTGGTGAGTATGATGCCTCGGTTACTCTTCAACGAAAAATAAAATCGATAGTTGTTGTTGTTGTTGATTCATCGAATCCACCTTTATTAGGCCCTACGTTTTTATGTTCATTTAATTTTGAATTGTTGCAAGTCAACAAAATTGATTGCCCAAACTCGAATTCTATGATTATTAATCAAATTAAAAATGAGTTTTCTGTTGTTTTTGAAGAGAATTAGGGAGAGTTTAATATCAATAATGTGTCGTTGAGAGTTGTGGAAAATGCAGTTCCTATTTTTTGCAAACCAAGACCCTTTCCGTTGGCTTGGAAAAGTAAAGTTGAAACGAAATTGAGAAATGTATTAAATCCGGCGTTTTAGAACCGGCTGATAATTCCGATTGGGGAACTCCTATAGTTCCAATTTTAAAGCCTAATGGCGACTTAAGAATCTGTGGTGATTACAAAGTTACCCTTAACAAGTGTTTATTGGATTTTAAGTATCCGTTACCCAGAATTGACGAAATTTTTGCATCATTGGAGGGGGGTGAACTTTTTACAAGTCTTGATTTGTTCAATGCTTACAGTCAACTCGTTTTAGATGATGATTCACAATTATTATGTGCTTGGAGCACACATATTGGTACTTTAAAAGTAAAAAGATTACCTTTTGGTGTCAAAACAGCTGCGGCTATTTTTCAGAAAACTATGGAAAATCTTTTTCAAGACATTCCACATGTTTTTGTTTACCAAAATGACATTACGGTAGGAACATGCAAGAGCATATCAGAATATTACGCCTGGTTCTTTAAAAGCTTCAATCGTCTGGATTGAAACTTAATGTCAATAAATCATTGTTTTTACAATCAGAAATTTCCTATTTAGGACTTAATATAGACAAAAATGGTCTTCGTAAGAGTAATAAAGTATTTCAAGTGTAATTTCTGCTCCTATTCCCAAAAATGTTTCAGAATTGCAAGCTTTTGTGGATATGGCAAACTATTATTCCAAATTTGTAAATAATTTTGCTCAAATTATGTCACCTTTTTATCATTTGCTACATAAAGATGTGAAATTCGATTGGTGCAAAAAGTCTTATCATGAAATAAAAAAGGCTATAACCTCAGACCAAGTTTTGGTTCATTTTAATGCTGATCTGCCAGTTGTTTTGACTACAGATGCTGCAAATAATGCTGTAGCTGGGATTGAACGAAATTATAGCACTCTTGAGAAAGAGGCTTTATCTATTGTGTTTTGTGTTACGAAACTTCGCCAATATTTATTGCGAAATCCATTTGTTTTAAGAACGGATCATCGTCCACTTTTGTGTCTATTTGGAAGCCACTAAGGGTTGCCTATAATGGCTTCAGCGCGAATGCAACGCTGGGCATTAATCCTTTCAGGTTTTGTTTACTCTATTGAACATGTCTAGGGTGTTAAAATGGAGCAGATTGTATTTCAAGAATGCCTCAAAAAGGTTTTGACTCGAAAAATGTTGAAATTTCTTACGTCAATTTTATTGAAAGTCAGGAAAATAACTTGAATTTAAATTTCAAAGATATAACTCGTGAAACGACCAATTTTGTCAACAGTTTCCGATTTGGTTTTGCAAGGCACTTTAAATAATTGTCATGATGATAATATTTCACTTTTTCGTGAAAGATATACTCAACTTTCGGTTTGAGCATGGCTGCATTTTCTGGGGATACAGGACAGTAGTTCCTAAAACCCTAAGATAAAAAATTTTGGATGAACTTCATAGTTCTCATTTAGGTATTGTCAAAACCAAAGCGCTTGCCAGATCTTATGTATGGTGGTCTGGCCTTGACAAGGATATTGAAAATTTAATATCAAATTGTATTTCATGCCTAAAACTTCAATAAAATCCCGAAAAAAGCACATTGATTCCTTGGATGCCTAGTGAATCAGTGTGGAGTAGAATTCACATTGATTTTGCTAACCCAATCAAAAATGTTTTCTATCTTTGTATTTTTTTTTTCAAAATTTGTTGAAGTCTTTAAAACCAAAGACATGACAACAAATTTCACCATTTCTAAGCTAAGGGAGATGTTTTCGCGATATGGACATACCATTGTAATGACAATGGGTCACAGTTCACTTCTCATGAATTTCTAAATTTTTTATCTCTTAATGGGATTAAAGATGTTTTAACTGCTCCTGGGCATCCGTCTACGAATGGACAGGCAGACAATTTTGTAAAAACTTTCAAAAAGTCTATTTTTGCAAATTTGGACCAAAATAAAGATTCAAATTTAGATCAAATCTTATGCAGATTTTTAATGGACTACCGAAACATGGTACATTGTAGTACTGGTGAGTCTCCAGCGTAAATTTTCTTTGGTAGAACTTTAAAAACACGGGTTTCTCTTCTCAAACCTCCTAAAATAAAAGAAAGAATAATGGATTCACAACAACACAATATTTCAAATCACAAAGGTAACCGTGACATCCAGTTTTGCGAAGGTCAGAAAGTTATGGTGCGTGATTATCGTAACCCCAACAAAGCTAGTTGGGCTCAAGCAACCATAAAACATCAACTAGGACCTCAAACTTATTCCTGCATTTTAAATAACAACAATTATGTCATAAAAAGATATCTTGACCAAATCCGAGGACAACGTAGACAACATTCACACGTTATTGAGCCTGATGTACAATCTCTTGCAAATAATGATAATTTGGCAGTTGTTCCTGTTGAAAACAATGCACCAGAAGAGACTATACACTCTAGAAGGAAACTCAGGCCTAGAGAAGAAGGTAGAGTTATAAAGAAAAATTAAAATAATCCATTTAATTGTTAAAAATCTTTAAACCTTCATATAAAAAATCATACGAATATGATCTCATAGTTTTTATTAAATTGCATTCAATGAATTTATTTTGTACATAAATATTTATATTTTTCAATTTTGTACTAAGTACAAACTTTAGGGGGAGCATATAGAGTATTTGTATTTCCTTACGTCTGGTTCTTCAAAAGCTTCAATCATCTGGATTGAAACTTAATGTCAATAAATCGTTGTTTTTACAATCAGAAATTTTTCTATTTAGGACTTAATATGGACAAAAATGGGATTCGTAAGAATAATAAAAGAATTAATTAATTTAATGTAATTTCTGCTCCTATTTCCAAAAATGTTTAAGAATTGCGACCTTTTGTGGGTATGGCAAACTATTATAACAAGTTTTATAATGGTAGAAAGCCTGTGTGTTCACATTGTGGTTGGCGCAATCATAAGTCGCAGGCGTGCAAATACAAAGACAGTAAATGCCATTCTTGTGGTAAAATTGAACATCTTGCTTCAGTTTGCTACAATAATAAAAGAAGTGTCAATTATGTTTGTGAAGATGAAAATAATTTTGATAATGATGATGTTTTTAATTATTCAATTTTTAGTGTATGGAAGTCCAGCTCTAGTGGAGTATATTCTCTTCGAGAGTTGAGTTGAAGGCTCTTTGTGATACTGGTGCTCCGTGTACGTTGTTCCCTAAATCGTTCCTTGAAAAGATCAATATTAAGAAGATGCTTCGTTCATGCCTTGTGCCATATGTTGATTATAGTGGTGATAAGTTGAACCTAGTTGGTGAGTATGATGCCTCGGTTACTCTTCAACGAAAAATAAAATCGATAGTTGTTGTTGTTGTTGTTGATTCATCGAATCCACCTTTATTAGGTCCTAAGTTTTTATGTTCATTTAATTTTGAATTGTTGCAAGTCAACAAAATTGATTGCCCAAACTCGAATTCTATGATTATTAATCAAATTAAAAATGAGTTTTCTGATGTTTTTGAAGAGAATTAGGGAGAGTTTAATATCAATAATGTGTCGTTGAGAGTTGAGGAAAATGCAGTTCCTATTTTTTGCAAACCAAGACCCTTTCCGTTGGCTTGGAAAAGTAAAGTTGAAACGAAATTGAGAAATGTATTAAATCCGGCGTTTTAGAACCGGCTGATAATTCCGATTGGGGAACTCCTTTAGTTCAAATTTTAAAGCCTAATGGCGACTTAAGAATCTGTGGTGATTACAAAGTTACCCTTAACAAGTGTTTATTTAATTTTAAGTATCCGTTACCCAGAATTGACGAAATTTTTGCATCATTGGAGGGGGTGAACTTTTTACAAGACTTGATTTGTCCAATGCTTACAGTCAACTCGTTTTAGATGATGATTCACAATTATTATGTGCTTGGAGCACACATATTGGTACTTTAAAAGTAAAAAGATTACCTTTTGGTGTCAAAACAGCTGCGGCTATTTTTCAGAAAACTATGGAAAATCTTTTTCGAGACGTTCCATATGTTTTTGTTCAATCATCTGGATTGAAACCCAATGTCAATAAATCATGTTTTTACAATCAGAAATTTCCTATTTAGGACTTAATATAGACAAAAATGGTCTTCGTAAGAATAATGAGTAATTTCGGGTGTAATTTCTGTAATGTACCCAATAATGTTTCAGAGTTACGAGCTTTTGTGGGTGTGGCAAACTATTATTCCAAATTTATAAATAATTTTGCTCAAATTATGTACCCTTTTTATCATTTGCTAAGTAAAGATGTGAAATTCGATTGGAGCAAAAAGTCCTATGATGAAATAAAAAAGGCTATAATCTCAGACCAAGTTTTGGTTCATTTTAATGCTGATCTACCAATTGTTTTGACTACAGATGCTGCAAATAATGCTGTAGCTGGGATTTTATCTTCAATAGCTTTTGTTTCAAGAGAATCAACTAAAAGTGAACGAAATTATAGCACTCTTGAGAAAGAGGCTTTATCTATTGTGTTTTGTGTTACGAAACTTCGCCAATATTTATTGCGAAATCCATTTGTTTTAAGAACGGATCATCGTCCACTTTTGTGTCTATTTGGAAGCCACTAAGGGTTGCCTATAATAGCTTCAGCGCGAATGCAACACTGGGCATTAATCCTTTCAGGATTTGTTTACTCTATTGAACATGTCAAGGGTGTTAAAATGGAGCAGATTGTATTTCAAGAATGCCTCAAAAAGGTTTTGACTCGAAAAATGTTGAAATTTCTTACGTCAATTTTATTGAAAGTCAGGAAAATAACTTGAATTTAAATTTCAAAGATAAAACTCGTGAAACGAGACGAGACGCAATTTTGTCAAAAGTTTTCGAATTGGTTTTGCAAGGCACTTTAATTAATTGTCATGATGATAATATTTCACCTTTTCGTAAAAGATATACTCAACTTTCGGTTTGAGCATGGCTGCATTTTCTGGGGATACAGGACAGTAGTTCCTAAAACCCTAAGATAAAAAATGTTGGACGAACTTCATAGTTCTCATTTAGGTATTGTCAAAACCAAAGCGCTTGCCAGATCTTATGTATGGTGGCCTGGCCTTGACAAGGATATTGAGAATTTAATATCAAATTGTATTTCATGCCCAAAACTTCAATCAAATCCCGAAAAAAGCACAATGCCTAGTGAATCAGTGTGGAGTAGAATTCATATTGATTTTGCTAGCACAATCAAATATGTTTTCTTTCTAATTGTCGTCGATTTTTTTTTCAAAATTTGTTGAAGTCTTCAGAAAAAAAAAAAAACATTACAACAAATTTCACCATTTCCAAGATAAGAGAGATGTTTTCGCGATATGGACTGGTTGATACCATTGTAAGTGACAATGGATCACAGTTCACTTCTCATGAATTTCAAAAATTTTTGTCTCTTAATGGGATTAAACATGTTTTAACTGCTCCTGGACATCCATCTACGAATGGACAGGCAGAAAATTTTGTAAAAACTTTCAAAAAGTCTATTTTGGCAAATTTGGGCCAAAATAAAGATTCAAATTTAGATCAAATCTTATGCAGATTTTAATGGACTACCGAAACGTGGTACAATGTAGTACTGGTGAGTCTCCAGCGAAAATTTTCTTTGGTAGAACTTTAAAAACTCGGGTTTCTCCTCTCAAACCTCCTCCTGGATTCACAACAACACAATATTTCAAATCACAAAGGTAACCGTGACATCCAGTTTTGCGAAGGTCAGAAAGTTATGGTGCGTGATTATCGTAACCCCAACATCAACTAGGACCTCAATCTTATTGCTGCATTTTAAATAACAACAATTATGTCATAAAAAGACATCTTGACCAATTTGACATTATTGAGCCTGATGTACCTGATCTCTTGCAAATAATCATAATTTGGCAGTTGTTCCTGTTGAAAACAATGCACCAGAAGAGACTATACACTCTAGAAGAGAACTCAGGCCTAGAGAAGGAGGTAGAGTTATAAAGAAAAATAAAAAAAAGGTCAATTTAATTGTTAAAAAAAAAATTTTTAAACCTTCATTTAAAACATCATACGAATATGATCTCTCATAGTTTTTATAGACAAATTGTTTCTTATTTTTTTATCATTATATATATTTATGATTGAATTACTATGTCAATAACTAAAAATGAAATCAAAATAATTTTATTAATTTGCATTCAATGAATTTATTTTGTACATAAATATGTATTTTTTTCAATTTTGTACTAAGTACCAACTTTAGGGGGACAACCTAATACACAATATGTGATCTTCTTCTTACCATTACTGTATGCATAACGTGACCATAAGTCCCGCTTTGGGCGGGACAGTCCCGATTTGAAGTTATCTGTCCCGCTGTCCCCAGCGAAAGCAAAAATGTTCCGCTTTCGAAAGTACTGGATATTGATATTGATGAAAAATACATGAGTTATTTTTTTCCCCGTGAACATATAATTTATTTGCATAGTTTTTTTTCAAGCAACATTAACATTAAAATTAACTCGAAAGATTTTGTAATGCTAATGCTGGAGTTAATGTCGACGTCGTCGACGGCGTCAAATGTCAAAAAAATTGAATCGTATGAAATTTTATGAGAGCAGTTAATCTTAACGCCGTAAGAAATTCGACGCCGAAAAAGTTTAATCTGTTTCAACTTTTTCGGCGTCGTCGACGGCGTTGACATTAACTCCAGCATAACAAGGGAAATCACCAAATTAAAAATGCTTATAAAAACAGAAAAAGTTTCTGTCACTCTGTCAGTACCCTAAGCATAGACGCTCTAAATTGTTCTGGTATCTTTTCATCGCGGAGTCGGAGAAGGCGAGCAAAGTCAAACAATTTATTTTCAATGTTAGTGATTGTAACATTACAATAATACCTAAACACAAGTGTACTTTTAACATTTCTTTGCAAAATAAGTATCCATTTATAAAACAAAGAAGTGGTGAATCAGACGTTACGTGTGAAAAATATCGTACTGATTTTAGTGTTGGACATAGTGGTGCCAGTGATATTGAGAAGCATTTTTTCGTTCGAATGACTGTGCTTCAAATCTAATACAAACATGTTTTGAGCAAAAATTTAGATGTGCCCGTACAAAATGACAAGCTATACTTGTAAATGTGCTGGCACCTATGGCGATGGACGAATTGAAAGAACACCTTCACGAAGCCCACTGCATATCTTTATTAACCGATGCTTCCAATCATGGCTCAATAAAATTATTCCCTGTTTTAGTTCGCTATTTTGTACCATACGCAGGCGTGAGAGTCAGGATTTTAGAGTTTCAAAAGCAGCCAGGCGAATCATCTGATATAATTGTGGATTATTTGAAAGAAGTATTATCTTGCAATGATTTGAATAAGAAAATTGTGGCATTTTGTGCAGACAATACAAACTGCAATTTCGGAGGAAAGAATAGAAAAAGGATAAATAATGTTTACGCGAAATTGAACCTATCCGTCGGAAGGCAGCTCATTGGGATTGAGTGTGGAGCCCATATAATTCATAATGCTATCAAAACAGCCGCAGATTGTCTCCCCGTTGACTTCGAATGCATCATTGTGAAAATTTATTCATTCTTCTACATCTACAGCACTCGGGTAGAAGTTCTGAAAGAGTTCTGTGATTCCACCGACACAGAGTATCAGAAACTGTTGGGCTACAGTAAAACAAGGTGGATTGCTTTAATGCCGGGCTTGAGAGAATTTTAAAAATGTTTCAGCCTTTGAAAACCTATTTTCTGAGCATAGATAAATGCCCTACTATTTTAAAAACGTTTTTCGAAAATCCCAGCTTTGAATTGTGGTTATATTTTTTGCACGCACAGACAGCGATTTTTCATCAAGCCGTGTTGAAAATATAGGGACAAAACGTGTCCGCAATAGTCTGCGAATGAAATTAATCGTCTCCGAGATAACTTAGAACTTAAAGAGAATTCGATTTTCCTTTTTATAAGACAAGCAAAGAATACTTGGAACAGTGGTGCCAGTTCAATGCACAACTAGCAGTATTTGAATGGTCAAATTTGAGAAAAGTCCCTACTTGGGAAGATGTACAGAATGTGACGGATTTGCTGATCACACAAAGATTTCTTAGCAGTAGCCAAGATACGGAGGTGTTCGATGAGTTTTCGCTTATTTCCAGTTACGTCACAGTTGAAAAAATCAAAAGCTGGAACCATGAGAATGTTGCTACTGAAGACCGTTGGGTGGAGCTGTTTAAACACTTCCGTGCTAATAATCTCAACTGCACAAACTTTCGCACAATTATTGAGTATGTTTTATGTATGCCTGGAAGTAACGCACCTGTCGAAAGAGTTTTTTCCCTAATGAATAAAATATGGACAAGTGAAAAAACGCAGTTAAGTGTGACAGTTTTAAAAGCTATTTTAATTACTAAGACTAACATCAACAAACAATGTAATCAGCTCCATTCCTACTTGAAAACTAGACCCGATATTTTAAAACTAATTTGCTCTGCTGACAAATATAAAACAAATGCAAAAGATTAATTTCATAAACTAGATTTAAACGTATTCTCTCCGTTTTTGAAAAAAATTTTTTCTGTTGATTGTAAAATGCTGCAACACCATATCCACAATATTCATAACGCATGGCTGCTGATGAAGTTGTTAATTTGATAAAAAAATTAAAGAATAACAAATAAAAAACCAACTAAGGACGACCGAGCCGAAATCTTAATACCCTCCTACATTTTGAAGGAACTTAAAAAAGTCTACAAAATTCCGTCAAATATAACGCTCAAAGAAAGCCCGTTTTATGGGAACTATTCGAAGACGTGGTCCTGCGTATACAATGTTTTTGTCATAGGCTGTAGAACCCATTACGAACTTTAAATACTAAATTTGAAACAATTGCGGTAAAAAATGTCTCTAACATCATCAAACAAACATCATACCATCATCATGTACATGTTTTGTAATGCTTATTGTTTTATCAATTTTTATATTTGTATTGCTGTGGAGCCGTTTATTGTTATACCTATAACTTTGTCATTCCGTTTGTAACACCTCGAAATATTTATAATAGACCCCACAAAAAAAAAAAAAAAAAAAAAAAAAAAAATATATATATATATATATATATATATATATATATATATATATATATATATATATATATATATTGGGTCCGCTTAAACTTCTAAGACGATCTAGCGATGTCCGTCTGTTGTAATCAAGCTATCTATCTAATGAATTGAGATAGAAGGAAGCAAAATTTTAGCCTTCTATCTTAACTCGTTCGAAAGATAGCGTAATTACAACAGACAGGCGGACAGCACTACATCGTTTTAGAATTACACGCTGATCCAGAATATATACTTTGTAGGGTCTATATAAAACTTTAAAAGTAAATTCGACCACTTCAAAGCCATACCTGGCATAATGATAACATTTTTAAATTGAACAAAATATTTATAATTATTTCCTGGAGCACCAGAGGCTTAGTGAATAAAAAAAATTTTACAATTCTTAGAAAGTAACAAAATCTAAATTTGCCTTGTGTGAGAAACTTAGTTAAATGCTACTATTTTCATTGAATAATAAATAATTTTGTTGATTCGTAAAACCCCCTTATACGGAGGATATTCGTTTTTTGATGATTTTAGCGACATTATTCACCGGAATTGTTTCAAATTTTGTATTTAAAGTTCGTTATGGATACTGGATCTGCTTACGAAAGTACGTCATAGCCTACCGTACCCATTTCGGTCTTCAAATACCAAATTTGAAACACTTCCGGTTAATAATATCGCTAAAATCATCAAAATACCGAATATCGGTATGTACCGTTATATGGGGGATAAATGAAGACGTGAACCTGCATATAATATTTTTTTCCCTAGGTTGTAGTATCCATTAAGATCTTCAATCTTATAATTGAGGCAATTCATAGTTCTATCGAAAGACTTAGTATTCCACCACTTTTCATTGATTGGAATGATGTTATGCTTAGCAGCAGAATCATCAACTCAAGCATCGGGGAGTGTTCTGTTAGGAAAACGGTCACTAGGGGTACTCGACAAGGAGGCGTTTTGTCACCACTGCTTTGGCTTCTGATAAACAGCATTTTACTCGATCTGGAACAAAGGGCGTGGCCTACGCCGACGATGTGGTCCTGCTGATTGCTGGGAAATTTCCGGCGCGGTCCAATGGGTTAGGCGTGAACCCATCTAAAGCTGAGCTCGTACTCTTTACAAGGAGGCGAAAATACCTGTCTTCTCTCTGCCAATGGTGGACGGTGTAATTATAAGCCTTCGGAAGCAAAATATATCGGCACTATCCTAGACCACAAACTAAGCTGGAAGAAGAGTAACGAGGAGCGAGCGAAGGAGGGCTTAAATGCACTTTACTCTTGCAAAAACTCCAAAGGAAAGAGTTGGGGGCTTAAACCCCATATTATCCGATGGATATATGTATGAGTCAGTCGTCCGACCAATCCTAACCTATGGGGAACTTGTTTGGTGGCATTCCTTAAGGAAAACCACCTTCAGCAAGAATATTGATAAAGACCAAAGAGTCGCATCGCTACTAATTACAGATACGGTCAGGAGCACGCCACAACCCGCTCTAGATACCCCATTCAATTTGAAGCCATTAGGCTTATTTGTAGAGGAACTAGCAGCTAGGTGTGCCCTGCGACTCAATGAACTGAATGAATTGGCCAGACGCGGATTTGAATCAGTAGATCTAGAGATGGAGAGCTCAGTGAAGCCACCTTTATGCCACTTCTTTCACCACTACTGCATAATCACTATCTTGGGAGATTTCAACAGAACTGGCTATCTGGAAGAGGATGTAACATCTTCAAAAAGATTTGGCCGGTGAACTCTGAAAGGAGATCACGGTCACTCACATCCATGACGAAGTTGAACTTGAAGCTTGTGGTAGGTCTAATCACAGGTCATTGCAACATAAAGGCCATGACTTCAAAACGGGTGGGGGTGGCGACACTGAATACTGCAGGCTTTGCCAGGATGAGGAAGAAACAGAAACTGTGGAACACTTACTCTGTCACTGTCCTAACCTTATCGGAGTAAGACATAGGCTTCTGGGTAAGCATATTCTGCCCGACTTGTCATGCCTCTCCGAAACCGAGCCAGCAGTTATTCTTCAGTTAGCCAGAAGACTAAAACAGTGGATGCAAACCCACTAACTCTTCTATTGCCTATCTATATTCTACTCTAACCCCCTAACTTATTTCACTTTCACTTTTTCTAAATTAGGATGATCACAATAGGCCAATAGGTCTCCGAGTGGAGTGGTTGTTTTACACAGCCACACATCCTTTAACCTAACCTAAGATCTTACAATACGAAATTTGGAACGATTCTGGTGCATAATGTTGCTGAAATCATTAAAATACCGAATATCGAAATAACATACCGAAAGCTTTACGAAGACGTGGACCTGCAAACTAAATTTTTCCCATAGGTTGTAGTAACCACTAACATGTCGCAATACGAAATTTGAACTAATTCTGCTAAATAATGTCACAGAAATCATGAAAATATCGAATATCGGGACATTATATGGGGGCTGTACGAAAACGTGGACCGACATGGCCCATTTACAAACTTAACTATGCATGTATGCAAAATTTTAGCCCTCTATCTCAATTCGTTCGAAAGATAGCATAATTACAACAGACAGACGGACATCACTAGGATCGTCCTAGAAATATACGCTTATCCAGAATATATACTTTGAATATTTCGAGGAGTTACAAACGGAATGGCAAAGCTATTATAAAACTATAAAAGTAAATTCGACCACTTCAAAGTCATACTTGGCTTAGCGATAACATATTTAAATTGAACAAAATATTTATAATTATTTCCTGTAGCGCCAGAGGCTTAATGAATAAAAAACTTTTACAATTCTTAGAAAGTGTATGTGAGACTTAGTTAAATGCAAGTATTTTTATCAAAAACCAGTCCTATATATGCAATCATAATGATCGTTGTAATAGAAAAGGATGCGTTGCTGTATTAAGCAGAAAAAATATACGTCATAAGATGCTAAAACCAATTGAAATATATCAAATCGGAAATATTAGTGTCCAAATTTATTGTAATAACTATGAAATAAATGTATATGCCTATTATTTTCCAAGGGATGTTTATGACCCACAACGAAAACATTGTTTCTTATTAGATATTCACAAAATGACAAAACACTATATTTGGAAGTGATTTCAATTCCATACATTAATTTCGGGACTACCTAAAAACAATTGTTGGGGAAATATATTCCATACTAAGTTACAATCTAGTACCTTCAATATTATGTACCATAGAAATCCTTCGTGTATTTCTGCTGATGCAAGAAGACAACCGTTAACCTTGGATAGTCTATTGACTGATATTCTTCATTATCTTTGCTCTGTGAATGTTATAAAGCAGTTGTTTTCAGACCACCTTCCAGTAAAAATAAAGGTATACTGTTTCACTGATATGAACGACAAATGTTTCTACAGTTACAATAAAACCAAACAGAGCTGATTTAAATCATAAATAAGTGACAAATTAAATATAAGCCAAATAGATTGCACAACAAAATCGAACATTGACAACGTACCCAAATGTACATATCTAAATAAACCTACTTAAATACCGCAACAAATCAAGGAAATGAACTAGAACAGAACAGAAATTTTCATAAATGAAATTGGAAGCGTTATAGAGATACGGTAGATAGACACCAAATGAATGTGCTAAAGAGGAAAATTCATATTGTGTTAACCAATTTTAGAAATACAAGGATGTTGAAGAAATGGAAATAATCTACCTCCACTTAAAATTAATGGTAACATGTACTTTACACAGGGAGAAAAACGTAAGTTATTAGCCACACCTTCTTAAACAACAATAATATATCTGCATTACTTAGCGATATACATACAATTCTAGAATCGAATAATTCTGTTGATTGTAAAATGCTGCAAAACAATATTCGCAACTCACGTCCGCTGATGAAGTATTTAATTTGATAAATAAATTTAAAGAATAAGAAATAAAAAACCAACTAAGGACGATCAGGCCGAAATCCTAATACCCTCCACCAATTTGAAAGAACTTAAAAAATTCCCAAAAAAATCCGTCAACAATAACGCTCAAAGATACGGTAGATAGACACCAAATGAATGTGCTCAAGAGGAAAATTCATATTGTGTTAACCAATTTTAGAAATACAAGGATGTTGAAGAAAAAGAAATAATCTACCTCCACTTAAAATTAATGGTAACATGTACTTTACACAGGAAGAAAAACGTAAGTTATTAGCCACACCTTCTTAAACAACAATAACATATCTGCATTACTTAGCGATATACATACAATTCTAGAATCGAATAATTCTGTTGATTGTAAAATGCTGCAAAACAATATTCACAACTCACGTCCGCTGATGAAGTATTTAATTTGATAAATAAATTTAAAGAATAAGAAATAAAAAACCAACTAAGGACGATCAGGCCGAAATCCTAATACCCTCCACCAATTTGAAAGAACTTAAAAATTCCCAAAAAAAATCCGTCAACAATAACGCTCAAAGGAAACCCGTTTTATGGGAGCTATTCGAAGATGTGGTTCTGCATATATAATGTTTTTGACATAGGCTGTAGAACACATTACGAACTTTTCATGATTTCAGCGACATTATTTAGCAGAATTATTTCAAATGTCATATTGCGAGATTATAATGGTTACTACAACCTATGGGAAAAAATTCGTATGCAGGTCCACGTATTCGGTATTTCCATGATTTTAGCAAAATTTTTTACAGGAATTGTAACAAATTTCGTATTTAAAGTTTGTAATGGGTACTACAGCATATGACAATAACATGGTATGTAGGTTCACGTTTTCGTATATGCCCCATATAACGGTACATCCCGATATTCGGTATTTTGACGATTTTAGCAACATTATTCACCGGAATTGTTTCAAATTTGGTATTTTAAGTTCGTAATGGGTACTGCGCCTGCTTACGAAAGTATGTCATGACTTGCAGTACCCATTTCGAACTTCAAATACCAAATTTTAAAAAACTTCCGGTGAATAACGTCGCTAAAATCATCAAAATACAGAATACCTGGGGTACCGTTATATGGGGATATAGGAAGACGTGAACCTGCATACAAAAATTTTTGCCCTAGATTGTAGTATCCATTAAGATCTTCCAATACGAAATTTGAAACGATTTTGGTGAATAATGTTTCCGAAATCATGAAAATACTGAATATCGGGAGGTACCGTTATATAGACACTTTACGAAGACGTGGACCTGCATACTAATTTTACCAAGGAGTGTATTTCCCAAATAATTGTTTCTTAGGTAGTCCCAAAATTTATGTCTGGAATTGAAATCAGTTCCAAATTTAGTGTTTTTGGCATGGTAGAAGAATATAGGTAGATGCATCAACGTTTAGGAACATTGATATGCCAAAAATTTTAAAAGGTTTTTATAAAAATGAGTATATTTTTAAATATTTTCTCATACGAAGCAAATTGGTTGTTATTATAATATAATTTTTTTTAACTATTTCTACAAATTTCAATAATGTTTCATTCAATATTTTCAATTCCAAAATCGGTTTGACAGTTCATTGTCCCAGCAGCTATGTCGATGCGTCTACCTGTATTCTTCTACCATGGTTTTTGGTGTTTTTTGACACCAATATCTGAATATCTGATAAGAAACGATGTTTTCGTTGTGGGTCATAAGCACTCTTGGAAAAAATAGGCATATACATTTATTTAATTGTTATGACAATAAATTTGAACACTAATATTTTCGATTTAATATGTTTTAATTGGTTTTAGCATCTTATGACGTATATTTTTTCTGCTTTATACAGCAACACTTCCTTTTCCCCAACGTCGATCAATACGATAGCATATATAGGACTGGGTTTTAATGGAAATAGTTGCATGTAACAAAGTTTCGCATACAAGGCAGATTTAGAATTTGTTACTTTCTCAGAAATATATATATATATATATATATATATATATATATATATATATATATATATATATATATATATATATATATATATATATATATATATATATATATATATATATATATATATATATATATATATATATATATATATACATATATTTCTGAGAAAGTAACTATCGTATATCAATGGGGCATATACGAAAACGTAAACCTACATACCATGTTATTGTCATGTGCTGTAGTACCCATTACAAACTTTAAATACGAATTTTGTTACAATTCCTGTAAAAAAATTTGCTAAAATCATGGAAATACCGAATACGTGGACCTGCATACGAATTTTTTCCCATAGGTTGTAGTAACCATTAACATCTCGCAATACGACATTTGAAATAATTCTGCTAAATAATGTCGCTGAAATCATGAAAAGTTCGTAATGTGTTCTACAGCCTATGTCAAAAACATTATATATGCAGAACCACATCTTCGAATAGCTCCCATAAAACGGTTTTCCTTTGGGCGTTATTGTTGACGGATTTTTGGGAATTTTTTAAGTTCTTTCAAATTGGTGGAGGGTATTAGGATTTCGGCCTGATCGTCCTTAGTTGGTTTTTTATTTCTTATTCTTTAAATTTATTTATCAAATTAAATACTTCATCAGCGGACGTGAGTTGTGAATATTGTTTTGCAGCATTTTACAATCAACAGAATTATTCGATTCTAGAATTGTATGTATATCGCTAAGTAATGCAGATATATTATTGTTGTTTAAGAAGTTGTGGCTAATAACTTACGTTTTTCTTCCTGTGTAAAGTACATGTTACCATTAATTTTAAGTGGAGGTAGATTATTTCTTTTTCTTCAACATCCTTGTATTTCTAAAATTGGTTAACACAATATGAATTTTCCTCTTGAGCACATTCATTTGGTGTCTATCTACCGTATCTCTATAACGCTTCCAATTTCATTTATGAAAATTTCTGTTCTGTTCTAGTTCATTTCCTTGATTTGTTGCGGTATTTAAGTAGGTTTATTTAGATATGTACATTTGGGTACGTTGTCAATGTTCGATTTTGTTGTGCAATCTATTTGGCTTATATTTAATTTGTCACTTATTTATGATTTAAATCAGCTCTGTTTGGTTTTATTGTAACTGTAGAAACATTTGTCGTTCATATCAGTGAAACAGTATACCTTTATTTTTACTGGAAGGTGGTCTGAAAACAACTGCTTTATAACATTCACAGAGCAAAGATAATGAAGAATATCAGTCAATAGACTATCCAAGGTTAACGGTTGTCTTCTTGCATCAGCAGAAATACACGAAGGATTTCTATGGTACATAATATTGAAGGTACTAGATTGTAACTTAGTATGGAATATATTTCCCCAACAATTGTTTTTAGGTAGTCCCGAAATTAATGTATGGAATTGAAATCACTTCCAAATATAGTGTTTTGTCATTTTGTGAATATCTGATAAGAAACAATGTTTTCGTTGTGGGTCATAAACATCCCTTGGAAAATAATAGGCATATACATTTATTTCATAGTTATTACAATAAATTTGGACACTAATATTTCCGATTTGATATGTTTCAATTGGTTTTAGCATCTTATGACGTATATTTTTTCTGCTTAATACAGCAACGCATCCTTTTCTATTACAACGATCATTATGATTGCATATATAGGACTGGTTTTTGATAAAAATACTTGCATTTAACTAAGTCTCACATACACTTTCTAAGAATTGTAAAAGTTTTTTATTCATTAAGCCTCTGGCGCTGCAGGAAATAATTATAAATATTTTGTTCAATTTAAATATGTTATCGCTAAGCCAGGTATGACTTTGAAGTGGTCGAATTTACTTTTATAGTTTTATAATAGCTTTGCCATTCCGTTTGTAACTCCTCGAAATATTCAAAGTATATATTCTGGATAAGCGTTTAATGGAAATAGTTGCATGTAACAAAGTTTCGCATACAAGGCAGATTTAGAATTTGTTACTTTCTCAGAAATATATATATATATAAATATATATATATATATATATATATATATATATATATATATATATATATATATATATATATATATATATATATATATATATATATATATATATATATATATATATATATATATATATATAAATATATATATATATATATATATATATATATATATATATATATATATACGATGGTCATTTATCAACAATTCACACTTGTAACAATAAAGAGTGCCAACGAGGTATATTAATTGCACCATGTAACGTTCACTAACATGTACAGAACATAACTTTAAGCAAGCTTTAATGACAATTTACATGCTTATAAATCCAAAATTAAGATTATAAGTACCTTTCAGTTTTGACAAAAAGTTTGAAAAGCCGTTTAATGTTTGACACCATATAAATTAATTTATAAGTTACACATCCAAATCAAAAAGTATATATTTTTCACATAACCCTGAAACCTTCCAATAAAATATCTGAGAACTGCTTATAACCCATTGCGTTTCTTGCCACATATAACTCGCAGTCTCTCATTCACAATGGTAAATTCGGGTTCGGAGAACAAAAAAAAATCGGCAAAATCTGACATACAATAGGAGTGTTCGTTTACATAATAGATTAAACGAATTATAATAAACTATTTATCGATTGATTTTAATTGAAACGTCTTATCTAGGGTTAGTTATTGTACCCGCCAACATATGAACTTTGTCATTCTGATATAACTCATCCACGTTATATCCTGCCACGTATGAATTTTTATATGCCGTTATTCGTCTGTCAGCTGTAACAATCCTATGTTTCAAATAAACTGAGTTAAAAAGTATATATGAGTTTTTTTTATCAGTAGACAGTTCAGGTTCATAATTGGTCCACGGTCAATGTTTTCGTATAGGTCCCTATTAAATTTACCTCCCAATATTCGATTTTTCACGATTTAACCCACATTTTTGCACTGGGATTATTTCAAATTTTAAAGTTCGCAATAGGCACTACTTTCTATGACAGAAAATTGCTTTACAGATCCACCTTTCCCATAGCCCCATATAATTGTACTTTCTGATATTCGGTATATTTTTAATTTTATCCACATTTTTCAACGAAGTTATCTCGAAATTAATTCAAGAGTTCGCAATACGCCTTTTTTTGAAGATAAAAGAACTTTTACAAACAAAACCTTTACCCGAGTTAAACCTGAACTACAATAAATCTGATTGTATAAACATACCTTAATTTTATTGTAATTGATTAATTATCAGGGTTGATACGAGTAGAGATTTCGGATGTAAACGCCTTCATTTGGTAATATAGGATCCGCTTTCGTAAAGTTCCTTTATAACCAACAGAAGCATTTTTATCGAAAATGTTTTACAATTTGCGAGTTCATTTTAAGTAATGGAGATTATTAAAAATTCGAACTGTTTTCTTTGTTTATAATGTTCTTTTTTCTTGTTTATACCTTTCATCTTAGTATGAAGAGTATACGAAGTTTGTCAATCTGTCTGTAACACCTCGAAACATACATTTATGACCTCACAATATTATATATAATATTGATCATCATAACCCATAGTAATATTGTCGCTATCTTGACAGATTCTGCAGTAATCAGCATCATCGCTGTTCCATTTCGAGGTCATTGCCCTCACCTTGCAGTGACCTTTGATGGTGCCCACTACAAGTTTTAGGTTTCGACAAGGACAATTGCGATTTCGTTTCGTTCAGATTCTTTTGGTGACATTACATCCCCTTTCATTTAGCAATTTTTGTTGAGTTTTGTCAGAGTAGTGTCTATGGTACAAGGATGGTTTAACCGAGATCCCAGCATGGTCAATACGTCTTCAATCTCATTGCCTGCAAAATTGTAATGACCTGAAACACAAGAGAGTTTGATGGACAATCCAGTGTTTTTCATAAACTTAATAGTAAAATAGTTTAAAGACTTCTGCCCCCTTTGACCATTTCATATATAGGCACCGGACCGTTAACTTAGATATTCTTCGTGTCCAAGAAGTCTATGGCTTTTTTGACAGCAAATATTTCCGCCTGGAATACGCTACAGCCGTTTCTGAGCTTGTAGGATTCACTCCATCTTGGAGCCGTCAGTATATACAGCTATGCCGCGGAAAGGTGGATGGGTCCATGCGTCCCGGTCGGGTGGATCTAAACCAACCGTGGTGAAATGTAATCACTTTTGTTTGCTTCCCCTCCCAGAGTTTCTACACGACTTATGATCGTAGAATGTACATACCCGCTGGCAATGAAAATTCCATTTAACTCAATTTCACCAGTCCTATACTAGATATAAGCCGGACTAGTACCAAATGTGTCCCCAAGTAATACAAAGGTAACCAATTGACACCTTTTCGTCCCCAAGTAATGCAAAGAAGCGACAGCGACATAAAAACCACAACGAAAAAACCAAACTAACATTTGAATGAGATCTCTACGAACAAGAACCACTTTGAATAGTTTTTTTTAGATTACCAATAAAAAAACAATGCACCGTTATTCTTGAGGAATGCAAGTGCATTTTGTTTGGAAAAAGCGTTCTTATTCTGATCGTTGTGAAGTGAAGTATCATTTTTCTGTGCAAATAAGTTATAAAGTGATGAAAATAACAAATAAAAAGGTAAGAATGAGTAGTAAAAGTAATAATAGTAATAAAATAATAATAAAAGTAATTCAAGGTAAAATTATAGCATTCTTCTCAGAATTGTTACAAATTATTAATTTGTTTGTTTTCACTATAGGTCAAATCAAAATTTTAGCTGATACTTTAACTGAGTTGAAGGTGATAGTGCTACGATCTCAAAGTGATGAGATACCATTATCGAATAGGTTCCCCATCACTTATGAAAAATATTGAGAATCAATACATATATGTAAGTATTTTTTAAATGTATTGCTGAACAAACATAGATTATATACAATTTTTGTTAATTTTTAGGTAAAGATTATAGCATCAATTATAAAAGGAGAGGAAACATCGAAATGTTTAAAAATGTTATCGGTTCAAATATTACTACGAGTATAATATTGAGGGAAACCATGGAAAAAAGTTTGAAGTCCCTAAGTAATATATTCAGCGTTATTTTAGGTAAGGTGTATATAAACATTATTTTTATATTCTACATTTTCATACATTAAACATTATTTTTTGCAGATTCAATACCAGTTACAGAATATTCGGACACCCCTGAAACACAACTGCGAAAAGCAATACAAGTGCTTTTATAAATATTAAATTAAATTTATTTTTGTTCAAGTTTTATAGAGTAATGTATATTTGTATTCATTTGTTTGCAATAAAAAAATTAATTTAAACTAAAAATTAGAATTTCACTAACAATAATTGGTACTGAACTAGTTCATGGGAAACCAGTTTAAAATTTGTCTGCTTATACTAGATAATGCTAGGAACACAATTAGAGCGAACGACGAATTTTTTCGCGGCGTATGTTCGTCGTCAAAAATAATACACATAGACCGGTTATTACATCTTGCCGATAGATAAAAAAATGATGTTGTCGGACACATAAATCGTTTTTCGTTATTACAAGTCTCATTTAAGTATGAACTGTCCGATAAGTAAAAGGCCAGACGATCTTCCCTTTATCTTTTAACGTAAAGTTTACAGAATTCATCTTGCCATATTTTTTATCGATAATATGGCAATAAAAGCAAAATATATTTAAAATTATATAATAATTTAAATAAAGAAATGGGTAACGCAAATCATTTATTTTATATTGAAGAACTGAATTATAAATTTATTTCACGAAACTAATTACAAATTCGTTTTGTTTATTATTTTTAAACTAAAATGAAGATGTCATTATAAAAACATGCAGTGAATACCAGTTACTTTTAAAAAAAGCTTGCCACATCTGAGTAAAAAAATTCATATATTTTAAAGGAAAGATGTAATAATGAGAACCCGATAATGTGAACTTTATATTTCACTTTTCCTAAAGTAAGGAATAACAAAAGTGGACTATAAAGGGAAGATATTAGAACGGGCCATATGTGTATATGGAAGTGCACACAATCACGGCGCCGGCGAAAATTTCGTCGGTCGCCGCGAACTCAATTAGCTTTATTTCTATTTCATACGCCGGCGACCGGCGAACAAAACAGTACAAGGTGGCCATACTTGTACGAATTTTATGTGTTTTAGTAAATAAAGATACTTTTTACTTTAAAATTTGTTATGGTCACTCTACTATCTGTTATTCGTATAAAAAAACATAAATAATTTGAGTTTTGCCTTGTTAAGGCGAAGATCATATGTTTTATGATTTAAGTCTTTGTTTTCTCTTTCGAGACGAGCTTAATGATCTGAAATTTGCAGTGAAAAGGAAAGCCAGATAGACACTATCACACACTCACCACTATGCGACGCGTTTCGCCGTTGGTTAAGCGGCTCATCAGGCATATTTGATGTGGATGATGGCTTACAAGGGCCGTTCTCTGGAAAGTAGTATATATTTCGAACTTATTGCAAATTAGCATATGCG
Source organism: Musca domestica (assembly GCF_030504385.1). Taxonomy (NCBI): domain Eukaryota; kingdom Metazoa; phylum Arthropoda; class Insecta; order Diptera; family Muscidae; genus Musca; species Musca domestica. The sequence continues at coordinate 111,562 of NW_026712351.1, read as the reverse complement.
AATTATACACTAGAAACTCTCCAGGTTCGACTGAAGTTCTATTGGCAGATCTTTTTCACTGCAACGTTTTGTTTTTGTAGTGATGGATTTTTTGTCCACAACAACTACATTGCTTCCAATGCATACACTTGTTTTAGTGCTGCTTTAGGAAGACGGGTTAATGGCTCTGAACGTAGAGACGGCAACTTCTAGTTGGCTGCACACAGAGGTCCGCGGTTCAAATCCCACAGCCAGGCTCGGCTGAATTTTGAGTTTTGCCTTGTTAAGGCGAAGATCATATGTTTTATGATTTAAGTGTTTGTTTTCACTTTCGAGACGAGCTTAATGATCTGAAATTTGCAGTGAAAAGGAAAGCCAGATAGACACTATCACACACTCACCACTATGCGACGCGTTTCGCCGTTGGTTAAGCGGCTCATCAGGCATATTTGATGTGGATGATGGCTTACAAGGGCCGTTCTCTGGAAAGTAGTATATATTTCGAACTTATTGCAAATTAGCATATGCGAATTATACACTAGAAACTCTCCAGGTTCGACTCAAGTTCTATTGGCAGATCTTTTTCACAGCAACGTTTTGTTTTTGTAGTGATGGATTTTTTGTCCACAACAACTACATTGCTTCCAATGCATACACTTGTTTTAGTGCTGCTTTAGGAAGACGGGTTAATGGCTCTGAACGTAGAGACGGCAACTTCTAGCTGGCTGCACACAGAGGTCCGCGGTTCAAATCCCACAGCCAGGCTCGGCTGAATTTTTGAGTTTTGCCTTGTTAAGGCGAAGATCATATGTTTTATGATTTAAGTGTTTGTTTTCTCTTTCGAGACGAGCTTAATGATCTGAAATTTGCAGTGAAAAGGAAATCCAGATAGACACTATCACACACTCACCACTATGCGACGCGTTTCGCCGTTGGTTAAGCGGCTCATCAGGCATATTTGATGTGGATGATGGCTTACAAGGGCCGTTCTCTGGAAAGTAGAATATATTTCGAACTTATTGCAAATTAGCATATGCGAATTATACACTAGAAACTCTCCAGGTTCGACTCAAGTTCTATTGGCAGATCTTTTTCACAGCAACGTTTTGTTTTTGTAGTGATGGATTTTTTGCCCACAACAACTACATTGCTTCCAATGCATACACTTGTTTTAGTGCTGCTTTAGGAAGGCGGGTTAATGGCTCTGAACGTAGAGACGGCAACTTCTAGTTGGCTGCACACAGAGGTCCGCGGTTCAAATCCGAATAATTTGTTTATTTATTTGTGCACTTGCGCCTGAGTGAAGATGGATATCAGTGAATTTATAATAAAGAAGATGGACATAACTGTAATTATAATAGAGAACGAAAAGAATTATGGGTTCTTGTATAATTTTCATTGTAGTCAACAAATGAGCAAAAAGTAAACAACTTCATCAGCTGTTTTATAATTTCGTCGATATTTTGTTCCATACGACGAATTTTCGCGGCTTATTTTGTCGCCGCGTAGGGCGAAATTCGTCGTTCGCTCCAATTGTGTTCCTAGCATAAGGGATAGTCAAATGACACTAGTACATAACTGTATACATAGAACTAGTTAAAAGGTAGTCTGCTGACACTAGTCTGTGGCTGTGTACTGGGAACTTGGTGAGGGTTAGTCTCTTGTCACTGGTATATGACTGTAAACCTGGAACTAGTAAAGTACCATCTACAGGTAATGCAAAGGGAGCCAATTGGTTACTTCGTATGACATCCCCATGTTATAGTTTACAGTTGTTTGCACTGTGAGGGGTCTTAAGTGAAACTAGTTACTGTAACTCTGAGAATCGACGAGTTTCCGATGCCGAACTAGTTCATGTTGCTAGCGGGTAGGATTGACCGAGCCATAGATTTTATTTTCTGAGTCGGAGAGAACACCTAAGTGCCTGTTCCGCTACGTGTATGCTAAGTGGGCTTAAGCACAATAGGGTGTCCAAAGCAGCCTAAGTTGTGCTTCTGAAAGCACCTGTTATTAGCAACGATGCAGCTCCTTGAACTTTGTCAATGCTACGTCAACAAAATGACATATTTAAAGAGTGCCATTAGACTAGAGCTCCATTCTCATAAACCCGTTTAATTATGTGTGGGTTGAGGTCCCAACTGTTATCTATAGAGTTCTTGTAAAAATAGAGTGCAATTAAACCAGTCCTTCACGTTCCTCTTCCAATTTAAATGATGGTGCCCAGGTATTTGGCTTCAGAGGAGAGCTTTAGTGTGACTCCATCTAACATTGGTGGTATAAAGGAAGGCCATTTATGTTTCCTCGTAGGGAGGACATGCTCTGTCTTTGATAGGTTTACGCCTAGTCAATTACGGTATGCCCGCCTTGACAAGGCGACCAGAACTCCTTGCATTAGATATGAAATAGTTGGCAGGAATTTCCCAGAATTCCATAGTACAACATCGCCAACTTTATACCCATTTTGCTCCAAACCTATGAGTATATTAATGTTGACCATTAGCCAAAGTAATGGTAACAGGACTATGCCTTGCGGCACGCCTCTGGTGACCGATTTATTGACGGACGTTTCGGCAATGCGTGAATTTATGATTCTGCTACTAAGCATGGTATCAATGCCATTGATGAGGAGTTGGGGTACTTTAAATCTTAAAAGAGAGCTACGACTGGGCTCGATTGTGACATTGTTGAAGGCTCCCTCAATATCGAGAAAAGCTTCCAAGGTGAACAGGGAGTCATTCATATTTTCTTAATGTAACCCACGACATCGTTTTGCGCTGTTCAAACGGATTTAACTTTCATATAGGCATGTTGAGCATTGTTGATGGCAGTTGGGGGTAGTACAAATCTGATTTCTATATAAATGAACCTTTATAGTGTTTTCAATAAAAACGTTGAGATACTAATTGGTCTGTAATCCTTAGGAAGCAAATGACTTGGTTGGTAAAGGCGACTTCTCTCCAGAGTTCTGGGATGAAGGATAAACACAGATAAGCTTTGAAAATCTCAACCAGAATTAGAGATATTGATGCGTCGGATGATTTAAAAGGATTGAAGGTGTCTATGGCCCACCTAATTTTGGAGTTGCTTACAATTCTGTCAATCAGGTTTAGGTCCCGATTGCCGATTAATTACCGCGTCAGTACAGTTGGAGAAGTGAGTGTTGGCCAACAGAATAAGAGTTTCCAGTCCGGAATCAGTCCACGTACCATCGATCCGCTTTATACTTCCTATGAATTTAGGATCCTTCGAAAGGACTTTACGTAATGTGGCAGCGTCATTGACGCTTTCTATTGACTCAGTGAAGCATACCCAAGATGTACTTAAGGCCTTCTTGATTTCATAGTTGTACTTGTTGAATGATGCCTTTTAGGCATCCCAGTCCGTATGTTGTTTGGTATTGTTGGCCCTATTTTATAAACGCCTTCTATCCCTCCTTAATTAGGCTAAATGTTTTAACCACCAAACTGATTGCCATTTCCTGCCTGGTTGGGTAAGCGGACAGACTTTTTATAGCACTTAAGCAAGGTGCTCCTCATCGCATTTAGGGAATTATCTATATTAAGTGTTGAAGTAGGGATTAAATAGACGAAACGTGAAGCCTAGATATAACAGATCCCAAAATTGTCTCGATGCGCCTTCCTTAGTTTGTTATGGGTTTTTTGATGAATTGCCTCTACAGGGATCTTGAAAACTAACTTTCGTTGATACGAAAAGGAGCACTCGGGAGATACTTTCAATCTAGTGTAAGTGATATATCGTTGTTGGTGAAGGTCCAAGTTTTGTTTAGCACTCATATAACGGTACTTCCCTATATTTTTATTATATATTTTCATGATTTTAGCGACATTATTCAGCGTAAGATTGTGGAAAAAAGGAAAAATATTTTTAGTAAATAAAGAATGATAAGGGTATTACACAGCTAAAAATTTCGGCGTGTCGGCTTTAGCCACTTTTCAACAACATAACACCTGACAGAAAAATTCCGTAGTATCAAAACAAGAAAAAGTATGTGTTATACAATTTACTATATATATGCATGCTTAGGTAAATTATAGTTTACTTTTTTTAACATTCTATCAGAAAATTCCAGACAAGTATCGGATGGGCTGAACAGTACCCCTAGTCATCTGTAGACGGAAAAAACCAGTCTATATTGGACATACATTTTGAATACAGTATATTTCGCTATCAACAACAATCGTTCAATCAGATTTGAATTAACATCCACCCCCCCCCCTCATCGCACTCTAAGCAAGGTAAAATCTTTCTCCCCTAATAATGTATACTTCCCTTCACTTTAAACATTTTCAAATCTATCACAAACATGGGAATAAAGTATTATCAAGTATCTGTGTTATCTAGTGCTTTTCTTTGGGTTCTTACACATACTTTTAATAAAATATATACTTCAGATTGGTTTATCACGTCCGTAAGCTCAGAATACTGATATCCAACAGAAATTTAACAAACAGGCCAACATTTGTGGAAACCCCTTGGATTAATATTTTTCCAGCATTATTCTGCTTATACTAGATAATGCTAGGAACACAATTAGAGCGAACGACGAATTTTTTCGCGGCGTATGTTCGTCGTCAAAAATAATACACATAGACCGGTTATTACATCTTGCCGATAGATAAAAAATGATGTTGTCGGACACATAAATCGTTTTTCGTTATTACAAGTCTCATTTAAGTATGAACTGTCCGATAAGTAAAAGGCCAGACGATCTTCCCTTTATCTTTTAACGTAAAGTTTACAGAATTCATCTTGCCATATTTTTTATCGATAATATGGCAATAAAAGCAAAATATATTTAAAATTATATAATAATTTAAATAAAGAAATGGGTAACGCAAATCATTTATTTTATATTGAAGAACTGAATTATAAATTTATTTCACGAAACTAATTACAAATTCGTTTTGTTTATTATTTTTAAACTAAAATGAAGATGTCATTATAAAAACATGCAGTGAATACCAGTTACTTTTAAAAAAAGCTTGCCACATCTGAGTAAAAAAATTCATATATTTTAAAGGAAAGATGTAATAATGAGAACCCGATAATGTGAACTTTATATTTCACTTTTCCTAAAGTAAGGAATAACAAAAGTGGACTATAAAGGGAAGATATTAGAACGGGCCATATGTGTATATGGAAGTGCACACAATCACGGCGCCGGCGAAAATTTCGTCGGTCGCCGCGAACTCAATTAGCTTTATTTCTATTTCATACGCCGGCGACCGGCGAACAAAACAGTACAAGGTGGCCATACTTGTACGAATTTTATGTGTTTTAGTAAATAAAGATACTTTTTACTTTAAAATTTGTTATGGTCACTCTACTATCTGTTATTCGTATAAAAAAACATAAATAATTTGAGTTTTGCCTTGTTAAGGCGAAGATCATATGTTTTATGATTTAAGTCTTTGTTTTCTCTTTCGAGACGAGCTTAATGATCTGAAATTTGCAGTGAAAAGGAAAGCCAGATAGACACTATCACACACTCACCACTATGCGACGCGTTTCGCCGTTGGTTAAGCGGCTCATCAGGCATATTTGATGTGGATGATGGCTTACAGGGGCCGTTCTCTGGAAAGTAGTATATATTTCGAACTTATTGCAAATTAGCATATGCGAATTATACACTAGAAACTCTCCAGGTTCGACTGAAGTTCTATTGGCAGATCTTTTTCACTGCAACGTTTTGTTTTTGTAGTGATGGATTTTTTGTCCACAACAACTACATTGCTTCCAATGCATACACTTGTTTTAGTGCTGCTTTAGGAAGACGGGTTAATGGCTCTGAACGTAGAGACGGCAACTTCTAGTTGGCTGCACACAGAGGTCCGCGGTTCAAATCCCACAGCCAGGCTCGGCTGAATTTTTGAGTTTTGCCTTGTTAAGGCGAAGATCATATGTTTTATGATTTAAGTGTTTGTTTTCACTTTCGAGACGAGCTTAATGATCTGAAATTTGCAGTGAAAAGGAAAGCCAGATAGACACTATCACACACTCACCACTATGCGACGCGTTTCGCCGTTGGTTAAGCGGCTCATCAGGCATATTTGATGTGGATGATGGCTTACAAGGGCCGTTCTCTGGAAAGTAGTATATATTTCGAACTTATTGCAAATTAGCATATGCGAATTATACACTAGAAACTCTCCAGGTTCGACTCAAGTTCTATTGGCAGATCTTTTTCACAGCAACGTTTTGTTTTTGTAGTGATGGATTTTTTGTCCACAACAACTACATTGCTTCCAATGCATACACTTGTTTTAGTGCTGCTTTAGGAAGACGGGTTAATGGCTCTGAACGTAGAGACGGCAACTTCTAGCTGGCTGCACACAGAGGTCCGCGGTTCAAATCCCACAGCCAGGCTCGGCTGAATTTTTGAGTTTTGCCTTGTTAAGGCGAAGATCATATGTTTTATGATTTAAGTGTTTGTTTTCTCTTTCGAGACGAGCTTAATGATCTGAAATTTGCAGTGAAAAGGAAATCCAGATAGACACTATCACACACTCACCACTATGCGACGCGTTTCGCCGTTGGTTAAGCGGCTCATCAGGCATATTTGATGTGGATGATGGCTTACAAGGGCCGTTCTCTGGAAAGTAGAATATATTTCGAACTTATTGCAAATTAGCATATGCGAATTATACACTAGAAACTCTCCAGGTTCGACTCAAGTTCTATTGGCAGATCTTTTTCACAGCAACGTTTTGTTTTTGTAGTGATGGATTTTTTGCCCACAACAACTACATTGCTTCCAATGCATACACTTGTTTTAGTGCTGCTTTAGGAAGGCGGGTTAATGGCTCTGAACGTAGAGACGGCAACTTCTAGTTGGCTGCACACAGAGGTCCGCGGTTCAAATCCGAATAATTTGTTTATTTATTTGTGCACTTGCGCCTGAGTGAAGATGGATATCAGTGAATTTATAATAAAGAAGATGGACATAACTGTAATTATAATAGAGAACGAAAAGAATTATGGGTTCTTGTATAATTTTCATTGTAGTCAACAAATGAGCAAAAAGTAAACAACTTCATCAGCTGTTTTATAATTTCGTCGATATTTTGTTCCATACGACGAATTTTCGCGGCTCATTTTGTCGCCGCGTAGGGCGAAATTCGTCGTTCGCTCCAATTGTGTTCCTAGCATAAGGGATAGTCAAATGACACTAGTACATAACTGTATACATAGAACTAGTTAAAAGGTAGTCTGCTGACACTAGTCTGTGGCTGTGTACTGGGAACTTGGTGAGGGTTAGTCTCTTGTCACTGGTATATGACTGTAAACCTGGAACTAGTAAAGTACCATCTACAGGTAATGCAAAGGGAGCCAATTGGTTACTTCGTATGACATCCCCATGTTATAGTTTACAGTTGTTTGCACTGTGAGGGGTCTTAAGTGAAACTAGTTACTGTAACTCTGAGAATCGACGAGTTTCCGATGCCGAACTAGTTCATGTTGCTAGCGGGTAGGATTGACCGAGCCATAGATTTTATTTTCTGAGTCGGAGAGAACACCTAAGTGCCTGTTCCGCTACGTGTATGCTAAGTGGGCTTAAGCACAATAGGGTGTCCAAAGCAGCCTAAGTTGTGCTTCTGAAAGCACCTGTTATTAGCAACGATGCAGCTCCTTGAACTTTGTCAATGCTACGTCAACAAAATGACATATTTAAAGAGTGCCATTAGACTAGAGCTCCATACTCATAAACCCGTTTAATTATGTGTGGGTTGAGGTCCCAACTGTTATCTATAGAGTTCTTGTAAAAATAGAGTGCAATTAAACCAGTCCTTCACGTTCCTCTTCCAATTTAAATGATGGTGCCCAGGTATTTGGCTTCAGAGGAGAGCTTTAGTGTGACTCCATCTAACATTGGTGGTATAAAGGAAGGCCATTTATGTTTCCTCGTAGGGAGGACATGCTCTGTCTTTGATAGGTTTACGCCTAGTCAATTACGGTATGCCCGCCTTGACAAGGCGACCAGAACTCCTTGCATTAGATATGAAATAGTTGGCAGGAATTTCCCAGAATTCCATAGTACAACATCGCCAACTTTATACCCATTTTGCTCCAAACCTATGAGTATATTAATGTTGACCATTAGCCAAAGTAATGGTAACAGGACTATGCCTTGCGGCACGCCTCTGGTGACCGATTTATTGACGGACGTTTCGGCAATGCGTGAATTTATGATTCTGCTACTAAGCATGGTATCAATGCCATTGATGAGGAGTTGGGGTACTTTAAATCTTAAAAGAGAGCTACGACTGGGCTCGATTGTGACATTGTTGAAGGCTCCCTCAATATCGAGAAAAGCTTCCAAGGTGAACAGGGAGTCATTCATATTTTCTTAATGTAACCCACGACATCGTGTTGCGCTGTTCAAACGGATTTAACTTTCATATAGGCATGTTGAGCATTGTTGATGGCAGTTGGGGGTAGTACAAATCTGATTTCTATATAAATGAACCTTTATAGTGTTTTCAATAAAAACGTTGAGATACTAATTGGTCTGTAATCCTTAGGAAGCAAATGACTTGGTTGGTAAAGGCGACTTCTCTCCAGAGTTCTGGGATGTAGGATAAACACAGATAAGCTTTGAAAATCTCAACCAGAATTAGAGATATTGATGCGTCGGATGATTTAAAAGGATTGAAGGTGTCTATGGCCCACCTAATTTTGGAGTTGCTTACAATTCTGTCAATCAGGTTTAGGTCCCGATTGCCGATTAATTACCGCGTCAGTACAGTTGGAGAAGTGAGTGTTGGCCAACAGAATAAGAGTTTCCAGTCCGGAATCAGTCCACGTACCATCGATCCGCTTTATACTTCCTATGAATTTAGGATCCTTCGAAAGGACTTTACGTAATGTGGCAGCGTCATTGACGCTTTCTATTGACTCAGTGAAGCATACCCAAGATGTACTTAAGGCCTTCTTGATTTCATAGTTGTACTTGTTGAATGATGCCTTTTAGGCATCCCAGTCCGTATGTTGTTTGGTATTGTTGGCCCTATTTTATAAACGCCTTCTATCCCTCCTTAATTAGGCTAAATGTTTTAACCACCAAACTGATTGCCATTTCCTGCCTGGTTGGGTAAGCGGACAGACTTTTTATAGCACTTAAGCAAGGTGCTCCTCATCGCATTTAGGGAATTATCTATATTAAGTGTTGAAGTAGGGATTAAATAGACGAAACGTGAAGCCTAGATATAACAGATCCCAAAATTGTCTCGATGCGCCTTCCTTAGTTTGTTATGGGTTTTTTGATGAATTGCCTCTACAGGGATCTTGAAAACTAACTTTCGTTGATACGAAAAGGAGCACTCGGGAGATACTTTCAATCTAGTGTAAGTGATATATCGTTGTTGGTGAAGGTCCAAGTTTTGTTTAGCACTCATATAACGGTACTTCCCTATATTTTTATTATATATTTTCATGATTTTAGCGACATTATTCAGCGTAAGATTGTAGAAAAAAGGAAAAATATTTTTAGTAAATAAAGAATGATAAGGGTATTACACAGCTAAAAATTTCGGCGTGTCGGCTTTAGCCACTTTTCAACAACATAACACCTGACAGAAAAATTCCGTAGTATCAAAACAAGAAAAAGTATGTGTTATACAATTTACTATATATATGCATGCTTAGGTAAATTATAGTTTACTTTTTTAACATTCTATCAGAAAATTCCAGACAAGTATCGGATGGGCTGAACAGTACCCCTAGTCATCTGTAGACGGAAAAAACCAGTCTATATTGGACATACATTTTGAATACAGTATATTTCGCTATCAACAACAATCGTTCAATCAGATTTGAATTAACATCCACCCCCCCCCCCCCCCCCCCCTCATCGCACTCTAAGCAAGGTAAAATCTTTCTCCCCTAATAATGTATACTTCCCTTCACTTTAAACATTTTCAAATCTATCACAAACATGGGAATAAAGTATTATCAAGTATCTGTGTTATCTAGTGCTTTTCTTTGGGTTCTTACACATACTTTTAATAAAATATATACTTCAGATTGGTTTATCACGTCCGTAAGCTCAGAATACTGATATCCAACAGAAATTTAACAAACAGGCCAACATTTGTGGAAACCCCTTGGATTAATATTTTTCCAGCATTATTCTGCCATATCCACTGATATCCCAATATCGCATTACCATTGGCTTTCCTGTTCATTTTTAGCGCAATTCACAAAAAAGTGTGCTAGAAGTCCAGCAAAACACTGAGGACTACGCAAAAGGGCAGCCAGTAGAAATAACTGCCTCAAATCCCTTAGTATTAAACAAAAGAAGAACTCGAGTACAAAATTTTGGAAGAAACTATCTTTGATCTAGCTACAACGGTCAAATGGAACCCGGAACTGTTTGCGGAATCTAACCTTCAAACCTGGTTCCTTTCAATTCAAAGCTCTACATGAAAGACTGCAGATTACTGCCATCCCCAAACAAATTTCAGTGAAGGGAGAATAGAGGCTTCAACCGGGTTCTTCGGTGTGAAACCTGTTTTTACAGTGGCCTTTATTTCAAATTTTATGAGAACTGACTGCAATTATTAAGTGGCTTTATTCATTGTTTCCAAGCCTGCAAATTTATCCGGAAAGCTTAATTCCTCAACCTGTTCATATCTTTCATTCCTATTGAAGCAAAGAAATTAATTCCCTTTGTTATAAAATACCTATTCAAATCTAAAGTTAAATTGTTGCTTTTTTCAGCTTAGCAGCATTTTGCCTGTTTGCATTAACATTTAATTAACACCTAATTAGTTACTAATTAATTACTTATTTATTCTCTGTTGGATCATGCTTTTAAATCAGAATTATGTACACAATTACATTCTACTTATTTAAGTGAGGATTCCTTCCCATCACAGAAAATATCTAAAACGTTTAACTGTAATCGTGAACAAAACTTATGAAAAAAATATTCATTAATAGAAACCGATCAAAACAAAATTCAAAATCTATAAGTAATTATTCTTCCATAGCAACCCAACAATCGAAGATACATACACCCTGTTTGTGAGGAAGGCCTTCAACATGAGGTGATAATGGGGTAATCAAAATGTATGATACTAGTACACATTATTGTTTAGATTTATGAATGACTTTAGATCAGTGCTTGCAAGATATGTAATGCGTGAGAAATTACTTAGGAGCCCGTGTGAATTTGAAATATGAAATATATATATATAAATATACATTCTTTCAATCAGTAGAACATCACAGGCATTCAAAAATTATTGGCCCCTCGACCTCCTTCTTCGCTCAAGAAATTGTACTTTTATTGTAATCTCAGATATAAATAAATTTGTAAAGCCAAGTGAAGAGTGATGGATGGAGATGTAAATTTTGCTCATTAAAATCTCCTAACATAGCCTATATTGTAATACCTCCTGAGAATGAGCAACATCACGGAAAGCAATAACTTTATGAGAGCAATGAAACAAGTGGTACTTGCAGCAAAATATTCAGAGATTCAAGTACACCAACATCATCATTAAACAACAACGAAAACACCTCACAAAACAAAGACGTAGAAGTTCCAAAGGCAGGCTTGACTAGCCTGGAGAATTGCATTAAACAACTCACGCTGAGCATAACAACGACAACTATGAGTGCCAAACTGGAGCAAAATATCGAAAAGCTCGAACAACATACTGCAGAAATGAACCAAAACATGGCCAAACTAACAGCTCAAATACTCGATCTCCAAACAAGAGATAAGGAAAGGGCAAGCAAATAGAACAGCTAAATCCATAAATTGAGCAACTTGAGCAAAAGTCCATCATCAAAAACATAGAAATAAGCAACATATCCAACATAATCGTTAATGCGAACGATATAATAAAAGATAGTGCTTAGAACAGGTGTGCAAAAAAGCAACAACGACAATGAGAGAGCTTACAAAATACCCAAAAAGAAAAAACTTATTATCGAATTCTCAACTCTCAATAAAAAATTTGAACTAATGAGCAAAATAAAGAGACACTCATTACAAATAAGTAACAGAAACGGAGAATCAAAAGAGAAGGGAGAAATGAGAGTAATAAAATTTACTTAAAGGATTAACTCACTCCGCACAATCGTCGTTTGCTTTGGGTAACCAAAACTGGGTTAGAAACGGAGTCATTTATGCCCCCGAAATTGAAAAATCCCCTTTTATTTTAATTAGTAATTCATCTGATATTGAAAACATTACCTGTGCAAATTAAAACATTTATATCTTCAACATTTATGCCAAATTATTAAATCAAAAGCAAAAATATAATAAAATAATAAAAAAAAAACTTTTTATATACACTTTTTGTGCTAACAAAATAATAATAAAATTAAACAACATGAATTCGATTGAAGAAATTCTAAGTAATTTCAATGAAAAAAAAATGTGTACTTTTCCTTGGATATTATACATTTAAATATAAGATCAATGAGAAAGAACCTTTTGAAATTCATAACAAATGCCTCAAAGATTATAGAAAAAAATACGTGTAATAGTTCGTTGTGAGACTAACATAACTGATGATGAAAATCCATTTTATTCCATAAATATAAAATAAACATTCAATGCCATATTTAAAATAAATAGTGGTAGCAAAGGAGGAGGAATAGCTGTCTACTCCGCATTATGCATTATTTGGATGTATAAGTCAACAGTATAACAGAAAACCGAAAATACGAAATCTACAAAATATCCAAAAAAGTAAATTAATACCAAAAAAGTAAATAACAAAATAAAAAATATTACTTGGGAAGATATCATTAACAATTCTTATAACACAATCGGACTCAATAACAATATACATAACGTTTTCAACAAAATATACGAGAGCACTAAAAAAGAACACACAATATACAAAAGACGTAATCCTTATCCATGGCTAACAGAATCGATATTGAAGTCATGTAAAATAAAAGACAGATTATAAAAAAAGTGGGCCCAAAACAAAAATAACAAAACAAACGAAATAATATACAATAACTTTAATAACAAACTAAGCAAAGACATTTTAAATGCAAACAAGTAAAAAAGAAGCTCGGCAGGGCCGAACTTTTAATCTCCACCTCCACCATTTGCAAAAAACTTGAAAATTTTCAAAAAAATTTGGAACGAATTTAGAAACTTTCAAAAAATAAAATCCATAAAAAAATCTATTACAATTTTAACAAGTAAAAAAACATTAAGTTCGGCCGAGCCAAACTGTTAATACCCTCCACCTTAGGGTAAAGTAAACATTAGAAGAAATGTGGCAAAAACCATTTTCAGACAAATCCGTGAAAAAATGTGGCAAAAATCATCAAACTACAGAATATCGGGAGGTACCGTTACTTCCAAAACGTGGACCTATAATTATAATGGCATTATGATCTACAACTACCAATTTTCAGAGAAATTCTTGAAAAAATGTGTCAAAATTCATCAAAATACCAAATGTTGGTAGGTACATTTATATGGGGACTATATCAAAACGTAGACCTATACATACAATGTATACACATACACACGAACTAGGACCCCTTATGACCCACAAATACCAATTTTTAGATAATTCATGCAAAAATGTGGCAAAAACCATCAAAACACCGAATATCGGGAGGTACCGTTATATGGGGGCTATACCAAATCAACTCATACATGCAATGTTTCGTCACCGAACCTGGAACTCATTATGACCAACGAATACCAATTTATAGACAAATCCGTAAAAACATGTGGCAAAAAAAAAAAAATTAAAATACCGAATATCGGGAGGTACCATTATATGGGGGATATACCAAAACGTGAACCCATACATACATTGTTTTGCCACATGCACAGGGACCCGATATGACCTACAAATACAAATTTTCAGACAAATCCGTGAAAAATGTGGCATAAATCATGAAAATATCGAATATCAGGAGGTACCGTTATATGGGGACTGTACCAGAACGTGGACCGATATATCTCATTTTCAATACCAACCATACAAATTGCTCTGCTAAATGTTGGCGCTCTACGTCAAATAATGTGGGCTCTATCGTGATTTCAACAGACAGACAGACGGACATCGTTAAATCGACTTAGAATTTTATGCTGATTATGAATATATATACTTTATGGTGTCTACGACGATAGAATGTAACATCCTTATATAGATGTTACAAACGGAATGACAAAATTAATATAACCTCCTTTCCAAGGTGGCGGTTATAAAAATACCGTAGATAGTAGTTATATTGGTACCGTTATATGGGGGCTATATGGAGACGTGAACCTGCACAGACAATTTTCTGTCATAGGCTGTAGTATCCATTACGAACTTCAAATACCAAATTTGAAACAGTTCCGGTTAATAATGTCGCTAAAATCATCCAAATATCGAATATAGGGAGGTACCGTTATATGGGGGCTTTACGAAGACGTGGGCCTGCACAGACAATTTTCTGTCTTAGACTGTAGTATCCCTTTCGAACTTCAAATACAAAATTTGAAACAGTTTCGTTGAATAGTGTCGCTAAAATCATCAAAATACCGAATATCAGGAGGTACCGTTATATGGGGGCTATATGAAAACGTGGACCTACATAGCCCCCTTAACCTGCCTACTGGAAAAATAAACATGTGTGCAAAATGTTAGCCTTCTATCTCAATTCGTTCGAAAGACAGCGTGATTACAATAGACAGACAGACGGACATCGCTAGATCGACTTAGAATTTTACGCTGATCAAGAATATATATACTTTGTTGGGTCTGACATGATTATTTCGAGGAGTTACAAACGGAATGACATAGGTAATATACCCTCCATAGTATGGTGGAGGGCATAAAAATAGACATTTGTATAACCAGTTCGTTAAATATAAACATAATCCGCGAGAAACTTGGAAAATTATAAACAAAGTTACAGGAAAAACGGTCAAAAATATTGATGATGTTATTAAACATAGCTTTTCTGGTGAAAACATAAAGAAAAAAGCTGACAACTTCGCAACACAATTTAACCAAAATGTGTTAAATATAGTTCATTCCTGCAATATTGTTGCGTTGAGGTCCAGAGTCGAGATAAACTTGTCGAACTCAATGTTTATGGAATACGCTACTGAATCAGAGATACATACTATACTGTGCACAATAAACATAAGTAAAAGTGCAGGGGTAGATAACATTAGAGCAATTGATCTAAAAAACAAATGCCACTATTCTTACACCACTAATTACAAACCTCATAAATATAAGTATAAGAGAGCCTACTGTGCCACAAATGCTAAAAGAATCTATAATTAGACCCATATATAAAGGAGGCAACAAATCAGATTATGGTAACTACTGACCAATCTCTATTCTGCCTATATTGGAAAAAGTTTTAGAAGATATAATAGTAAGGAGACTGAACAGTTTCTTAAAAATATATAAGATAATAAATAAAAATCAATATGGTTTTCAGAAAGGAAAAAAAACATAAATATACTACTTGGCCATTTTAGCAATTACATTAACAAAACACTCAGTCAACAAAATAATTGCATTGCACTTTTTATAGATTTCAGCAAAGCTGACACACTATCACATGAAGAAATAGTGAATGTATTAGATAACACTGGGATAAGAGGCCTTTGCTTAAGATGGTTCCAAGAATACCTTTTATCCAGATCTTTCAACGTCAAAATTGATAATACTAACAGCAATAAGCCATCTACGGAGTTCCCCAAGGATCAAAAGTAGGACCAATTTTGTACCTTATATGAAATGACTAAGCATCTACGACAAAGTAAGTCGTTTACATATGCTGACGATACCTCCATGATAGTTTCACACAAAGAAATCGCCGAAGCAACAAAAATAATGCAGGAGGAATTCAGTATCATCACAAAATGGTGCCATGACAATGGTCTTGTAATTAATGCAAACAAAACAAAAATAATGCCTATCAGACCTAGAAGTGTACCAAACAACAACATTAGCATTGTTTATCATAACAATGAATGCCTCCATGCACAAATCCGGGAAGCTGGACAAGAGCGAGAAGAAAAATGTACAATACACTTAGAACTGGTAGAAAACCACAAATATTTAGGTGTTCATCTTGATCACAACTTTAAATGGAAAACACACATACAAAACCTACAGAAGAAACTAAAGAACACGTCATTTGCCCTGTACCACCTTGGCAACTGTGCTCCATACTACGTCCTTAAACAGGTATGCTGCAGATCTCTACAGGAAACACTAGACCGAATAGTAAAATCCCTGTTCAAAAAATGTCATCATGTATCAAACAACACCAATGAGGAACATAGAACACACGACAATAAGAGACAAATGTATAGAAACCAACGTATATTAAACATAAAAGAACTGTTCGCAATCACAATAGCATGCGAATTTACGGAAGATCCAAGCCTCGCGAAAAAAAAATCAGCCATCAGCAAAGTACCAGAAGAAGATTGGATGGTCGCTACTTCATATCGAGATTTAGAAATCAATATGGGAAGTTCTCCCTAGATGTCGCTCTGCCAAGCATTCTGGATGAATTCCCTAAAGTTGTCTTAGAAAAAAGAAATAAAATCACAAAAATTAAACATATGAAAAACTATTTATTAAACACATAAACTATTAGAAAAATCACTGAAATTAGTAAAAAAACTATATAAAATATATGAAGTTTTTGATTTTTGTTAACATTTTGAATATTTTTAATTCTTATATCTTACACACAAGCCATTTTTGCATCGTAAACTATTGTAATGCCAATTTTTTTTAATCAATAAAGCAGTCCTATAGAACAAATAAAAAACAGTAGTAAATTTATTTATTCTTGCCTTTTACCGGTCTTACGCTTTAGTTTCTACACTCATTTTTCCGTTTTTGTTTTGATCTGCGTGGTCAGTAGATAACTTGCATGGTTTTAAGGAGACAAGTATCGGATGGCTACACCGAAAAAATTAGTCTATATTGGGCATACATTTTGAATACAGTATATTTGGATATCAACAACTATCGTTCAATCAGATATGACATGCTGATTTGGGGCCCTTCGTCTCACTCTAAGCAGGGTAAAATTATTCTCCTCTGAAAGTTTATACATCATTTCACTTAAACCTCACAGAAGTTAACTTCATATTTTTTCAAAAAAAATATAAGTCCGCATTTTCAAAGCCATCACTGATATGGGAATAAAATATTATCAAAAGTCTGTTTTATCTAGTGCTTTTCTTTGGGTTCTTACCCATACTTTAATTAAAATATATACTTCAGATTGGTTTATCACGTCCATAAACTTGTAATACTGATATACAACAGAAATTAAGCAAACGGCCAAAATTAGCGAAAAGCCTTTAGAATCATATTTATCCAGCATTATCCTGCCATATCCAGCGGTATCACAATATTGCATTACCATTAGCCTTGCCTGTGAAATTCTCCAAAAAGTGTGCTAAAAATCCGGCAAAACACAGAGGACTATGCAAAAGGACAACCAGTAGAAAAAACTGCCTCAAATCCCTTTGTACTAGACAAAAGGAGAACTCGAGTACTAAATTTTGGAAAAAAAACATCCTTTATGCTGCTACAACACCCAAATGGGACCCGGAACTGTTTGTGGAATCTGACCTTCAAAGCTCGTTCCTTTCCATTCAAAGCTCTACACAAAATACTGCAGATTATTGCCATCCCCAAACAACTTTCAGTGAAGGGAGGATAGAAACCTCAACTGGATAGTTCGCTGTAAAAAACTGCTTTTACAGTGGCTTTGAGTCCATATTCTATGAGAACTGACTGCAATTATTAAGTTGCTTCATTCATTGTTCCCTATTCGGCAAGTTTATCCGTAAAGCTTAATTCCTCAAGTTGCTCAAGCCTTTCATATTTATTCAATCAAAAGAAACAATTCACGAAACGAAATCGCAATTTTCGTAAAAATTTACAATAAAATTAAGTGATTTCTCAGATATTACAAAATACTTTTACAAAAAGTGTTTTTCCTGTGTTATAAAATACATATTCAGATCTAAAGTTAAATTGCTTCTGTTTTTTCCAGACAACAGTATTTTGCCTGTTTCATTAATATTTAATTAACACCTAATTAGTTAATAATTAATTAATTCCTAATAGATTCTTAATTAGATTGCATTTTAAAATCAAAATTAAACTACATTCTACTTATTTAAGTGAGGATTATTTCCAATCACTAAAAATATGTAAAACGTTTAACTATAAATGTAAACAAAACTTATGAAAAAAATTCATTCATAGAAACTGATCAAAACAAAATACAAAATCAATAAGTAATTATTCTCCCATAGCAACCCAACAATTGGAGATACCTACACCCAATTTGTGAGGAAGGCCTTCAACATGACGTGATAAAGGGGTAAGCAAAATATATGAAACTAGTACACATTATTGTTTAGATTTATAAGTGACTTTTGATCAGTGCTTGCACGATATGTAATGAGTGAGAAATTACTTAAGAGCCCGTGTGAATTTGAATTGTGAAATATACCATATTCCACTATTGAGAGTAATATTTTTCGATGAATGATAATGGTAATACATTTAACAACATACCCAGCACACAGAAAAAATCCGTAGTTCCAAGATAAGGACAAGTATTTTTATACATTTTAATGTGTATGTGCATACTGAGATAGATTGTAGTTATTTTTTTTTTTAAATTCCATGAGAAAATTCCATTTTTTTTTTTCAAAGTGTTCTATGATACTCGGGCTTTTATATTGCCTACTTAGCCATTTCTCTCCATTGATTTATCATTTGCACTGTCTTTCCCATGGACAAATGTAAACATAATTTGTTTAAAACTCATTTTGATGAAATGCAGCTTACTGACCAGTCATTAAACATTCTTTCAATCAGTAGAACATCACAGGCATTCAAAAATTATTGGCCCCTCGTCCTCCTTCTTCGCTCAAGAAATTGTACTTTTATTGTAATCTCAGATATAAATAAATTTGTAAAGCCAAGTGAAGAGTGTTGGATTGAGATGTAAATTTTGCTCACTAAAATCTCCTAACATAGGCTATATTGTAATACCTTCTGAGAATGAGCAACATCACGGAAAGCAATAACTTTATGAGAGCAATGAAACAAGTGGTACTTGCAGCAAAAGATTCAGAGATTCAAGTACACCAACATCGTCATTAAACAACAACGAAAACGAAAAGAATCGCATTAAACAGCTCACGATGAGCATAGCAACTATGAGTGCCAAACTCGAGCAAAATATCGAAAAGCTCGAACAACATACGGCAGAAATGAACCAAAACATGGCCAAACTAACAGCTCAAATACTCGATCTTCAAACAAGAGATAAGGAAAAGAGCAAGCAAATAGAGCAGCTAAAGCAACAAATTGAGCAACTTGAGCAAAAGTCCATCAACAAAAATATAGAAATAAGCAACATACCCAAAATAAACGTTAATGTGAGAGAGTGCTTAGAACAGGTGTGCAAATAAGCAACAACGATATTGAGAGAGCTTACAAGATACCCAAAAAGAAAAAACTCAATATCGAATTCTGAACTCTCAACAAAAAACGAGAACTGATGAGCAAAATAAAAAGACACTCATTACAAATAAGTAATAGAAATGGAGAATCAAATGAGAACGGAGAAATGAGAGTAATAAAATTTACTTAAAGGATTAACTCACTCCGCACAATCGTCGTTTGCTTTGGCTAACCAAACAAAAGCTGGGGAATGTGGTTGAAAATTTGTCTGGGTTAGAAACGGATTCATTTATGCCACGGAATTGAAAATTACACCTTCTTATTTTAATTAGTAATTCATCTGATATTGGAAACATTACCTGTGCAAATTAAAACATTTATGTCTTCAACGTTTATGCCAAATTATTAAATCAAAAGCGAAAATATAATAAAAAAATAAAAAAACTTTTTACATACACTTTTTGTGATAGCAAAACAACATGAATTAGATTGAAGAAATACTAAGTCATTTCAAAGAAATTAAAAAAAAGTATGTGAACTTTTCCTTGGATATTATACATTTAAATATAAGATCAATGAGAAAGAACTTTTTGAAATTAATATAGAAATTATAGAAAAAATACATGTTACAGTTCTTTGTGAGACTAACTGATGATGAGAATCCTTTTTATTCCATAAATATAAAATAAATATTCAATGCCATATTTAAATAAATAGAGGTAGCAAAGGAGGAGGAACAGCTGTCCATATCAAAGACTATTTCTATTTCAAAAATAAACACCTTTTTATGAACTCGGCAGAAATCTTAGGGTTTGAAATATCCATTTAACAGATATAAACGCAACTATTTTGGCTATTTATCGTCCGCCCAACCAAAATATATAAGAGTTTTTTAATGATTTTGATCGGAATATATCTGATATTGGCAAAAACAACAAAGTGATCCTTTTAGGAGACGTAAACATCGATATCATTAAAAAAATGCAATGACATCAAGATATTTAAACATACTTTCATCAAATGGGTTTGAAACTATGACATTTAAAACGACGAGAGAAGACGTTAATAGGATTACAAAAACCTGTATAGACCAAATATTTATTAGATGGGATAAAAACATGAGAGATGTCTACTCCGCAATAATAACCACACCAATATCTGATCATTATGCATTATTTGGATGTATAAATCAGTCAACAGTAAAACAGAAAACCGAAAATACGAAATCTACAAAATGTCCAAAAAAGTAAATCAATACCAGAAAAGTAAATAACCAAATAAAAAATGTTACTTGGAAACATATCATTAACAATTCTTATAACACAAACGAACTCTATAACAATATACATAACGTTTTCAACAAAATATACGAGAGCACTAAAAAGGAACACACAATATCCATGGCTAACAGAATCGTTATTGAAGTCATGTAAAATAAAAGACAGGTTATATAAATTGGGCCCAGAACAAAAATAACAAAACAAACGGAATAATATACAAAAACTTTAAAAACAAACTAAGCAAAGAAGTTTTAAATGCAAAAAATAGACATTTGTATAACCAGTTCGTCAAACATAAACAAAAAAAAGGTCAATAATATTGATGATGTCATTAAACATAATTTTTCTGGTGAAAACATAAAGAAAATAGCTGACAACTTCGCAACACAATTTAAACAAATGTGTTAAATATAGTTCATTCCTGCAATATTGTTGCGTTGAGGTCCATAGTCGAGATAAACTTGTCGAACTCAATGTTTATGGAATACGCTACTGAATCAGAGATACATACTATACTGTGCACAATAAACATAAGTAAAAGGGCAGGGGTAGATAACATTAGAGCAATTGATCTAAAAGCAATGCCACTATTCTTACACCACTAAATACAAACCTCATAAATGGAAGTATAAGAGAGCCTACTGTGCCACAAATGCTAAAAGAATCTATAATTAGACCCATATATAAAGGAGGCAACAAATCAGATTATGGTAACTACAGACAAATCTCTATTCTGCCTATATTGGAAAAAGTTTTAGAAGATATAATAGTAAGGAGACTGAACAGTTTCTTAAAAATATAAAAGATAATAAAAAAAAATCAATATGGTCTTCAGAAAGAAAAAAAAAACATAAATATACTACTTGGCCATTTTAGCAATTACATTAACAAACACTCAGTCAACAAAATAATTGCATTGCACTTTTTATAGATTTCAGCAAAGCTGTTGACACACTACACATGAAGAAATAGTGAATGTATTAGATAACACTGGAATAGGAGGCCTTTGCTTAAGATGGTTCCAAGAATACCTTTTATCCAGATCTTTCAACGTCAAATAAGCCATCTACGGAGTTCCCCAATGATCAAAAGTAGGACCAATCTTGTACCTTATATGAAATGACTAAGCATCTACGACAAAGTAAGTCGTTTACATATGCTGACGATACCTCCATGATAGTTTCACACAAAGAATCGCCGAAGTGAAAAAAAATAATGCAGGAGGAATTCAGTATCATCACAAAATGGTGCCATGACAATGGTCTTGTAATTAATGCAAACAAAACAAAAATAATGCCTATCAGACCTAGAAGTGTACCAAACAACAACATTAGCATTGTTTATCATAACAATGAATGCCTCCATGCACAAATCCGGGAAGCTAGAGAAGAGCGAGAAGAAAAATGTACAACACACTTAGAACTGGTAGAAAACCACAAATATTTAGGTGTTCATCTTGATCACAATTTTAAATGGAAAACCCACATACAAAACTTACAGAAGAAACTGAAGAACACGTCATTTGCCCTGTACCACCTTGGCAACTGTGCTCCATACTACGTCTTTAAACAGGTATGCTGCAGATCTCTACAGGAAACACAAGACCGAATAGTAAAATCCCTATTCAAAAAATGTCATCATGTATCAAAAACACCAATGGGGAAAATAGAACACACGACAATAAGAGACAAATGTATAGAAACCAACGTATATTAAACATAAAAGAACTGTTCGCAATCACAATAGCATGCGAATTTACGGAAGATCCAAGCCTCGCGAAAAAAAATCAGTCATCAGCAAAGTACCAGAAGAAGATTGTATGGTCGCTACTTTATATCGAGATTTAGAAATCAATATGGGAAGTTCTCCCTAGATGTCGCTCTGCCAAGCATTCTGGATGAATTCCCTAAAGATGTCTTAGAAATAAGAAATAAAATCACAAAAATTAAACATATGAAAAACTATTTATTAAACACATAAACTATTAGAAAAATCACTGAAATTAGTAAAAAAACTATATAAAATATATGAAGTTTTTGATTTTTTGTTAACATTTTGAATATTTTTAATTTTTATATCTTACACACAAGCCATTTTTGCATCGTAAGCTATTGTAATGCCAATTTTTTTTAATCAATAAAGCAGTCCTATAGAACAAATAAAAAAACAGTAGTAATTTATTTATTCTTGCCTTTTACTGGTCTTACGCTTTAGTTTTCTACACTCATTTTCCGTTTTTGTTTTGATCTGCGTGGTCAGTAGATAACTTGCATGGTTTTAAGGAGACAAGTATCGGATGGCTACACCGAAAAAATTAGTCTATATTGGGCATACATTTTGAATGCAGTATATTTGGATATCAACAACTATCGTTCAATCAGATATGACATGCTGATTTGGGGCCCTTCGTCTCACTCTAAGCAGGGTAAAATTATTCTCCTCTGAAGTTATACATCCTTTCACTTAAACCTCACAGAAGTTAACTTCATATTTTTTCAAAAAATATAAGTCCGCATTTTCAAAGCCATCACTGATATGGGAATAAAATATTATCAAAAGTCGGTTTTATCTAGTGCTTTTCTTTGGGTTCTTACCCATACTTTAATTAAAATATATACTTCAGATTGGTTTATCACGTCCATAAACTTGTAATACTGATATACACAGAAATAAAGCAAACGGCCAAAATTAGCGAAAAGCCCTTAGAATCATATTTATCCAGCATTATCCTGCCATATCCAGCGGTATCACAATATTGCATTACCATTAGCCTTGCCTGTGAAATTCTCCAAAAAGTGTGCTAAAAATCCGGCAAAACACAGAGGACTATGTAAAAGGACAACCAGTAGAAAAAACTGCCTCAATCCCTTTGTACTAGACAAAAGGAGAACTCGAGTACTAAATTTTGGAAAAAAAAAACATCCTTTATGCTGCTACAACACCCAAATGGGACCCGGAACTGTTTGTGGAATCTGACCTTCAAAGCTCGTTCCTTTCCATTCAAAGCTCTACACAAAATACTGCAGATTATTGCCATCCCCAAACAACTTTCAGTGAAGGGAGGATAGAAACCTCAACTGGATAGTTCGCTGTAAAAAACTGCTTTTACAGTGGCTTTGAGTCCATATTCTATGAGAACTGACTGCAATTATTAAGTTGCTTCATTCATTGTTCCCTATTCTGAAAGTTTATCCGTAAAGCTTAATTCCTCAAGTTGCTCAAGCCTTTCATATTTATTCAATCAAAAGAAACAATTCACGAAACGAAATCGCAATTTTCGTAAAAACTTACAATAAAATTAAGTGATTTCTCAGATATTACAAAATACTTTTACAAAAAGTGTTTTTCCTGTGTTATAAAATACATATTCAGATCTAAAGTTAAATTGCTTCTGTTTTTTTCCAGACAACAGTATTTTGCCTGTTTTCATTAATATTTAATTAACACCTAATTAGTTAATAATTAATTAATTCCTAATAAATTCTTAATTAGATTGCATTTTAAAATCAAAATTAAACTACATTCTACTTATTTAAGTGAGGATTATTTCCAATCACTAAAAATATGTAAAACGTTTAACTATAAATGTAAACAAAACTTATGAAAAAAATTCATTCATAGAAACTGATCAAAACAAAATACAAAATCAATAAGTAATTATTCTCCCATAGCAACCCAACAATTGGAGATACCTACACCCAATTTGTGAGGAAGGCCTTCAACATGACGTGATAAAGGGGTAAGCAAAATATATGAAACTAGTACACATTATTGTTTAGATTTATAAGTGACTTTTGATCAGTGCTTGCACGATATGTAATGAGTGAGAAATTACTTAAGAGCCCGTGTGAATTTGAATTGTGAAATATACCATATTCCACTATTGAGAGTAATATTTTTCGATGAATGATAATGGTAATACATTTAACAACATACCCAGCACACAGAAAACATCCGTAGTTCCAAGATAAGGACAAGTATTTTTATACATTTTAATGTGTATGTGCATACTGAGATAGATTGTAGTTATTATTTTTTTTAAATTCCATGAGAAAATTCCATTTTTTTTTTCAAAGTGTTCTATGATACTCGGGCTTTTATATTGCCTACTTAGCCATTTCTCTCCATTGATTTATCATTTGCACTGTCTTTCCCATGGACAAATGTAAACATAATTTGTTTAAAACTCATTTTGATGAAATGCAGCTTACTGACCAGTCATTAAACATTCTTTCAATCAGTAGAACATCACAGGCATTCAAAAATTATTGGCCCCTCGTCCTCCTTCTTCGCTCAAGAAATTGTACTTTTATTGTAATCTCAGATATAAATAAATTTGTAAAGCCAAGTGAAGAGTGTTGGATTGAGATGTAAATTTTGCTCACTAAAATCTCCTAACATAGGCTATATTGTAATACCTTCTGAGAATGAGCAACATCACGGAAAGCAATAACTTTATGAGAGCAATGAAACAAGTGGTACTTGCAGCAAAAGATTCAGAGATTCAAGTACACCAACATCGTCATTAAACAACAACGAAAACGAAAAGAATCGCATTAAACAGCTCACGCTGAGCATAGCAACTATGAGTGCCAAACTCGAGCAAAATATCGAAAAGCTCGAACAACATACGGCAGAAATGAACCAAAACATGGCCAAACTAACAGCTCAAATACTCGATCTTCAAACAAGAGATAAGGAAAAGAGCAAGCAAATAGAGCAGCTAAAGCAACAAATTGAGCAACTTGAGCAAAAGTCCATCAACAAAAATATAGAAATAAGCAACATACCCAAAATAAACGTTAATGTGAGAGAGTGCTTAGAACAGGTGTGCAAATAAGCAACAACGATATTGAGAGAGCTTACAAGATACCCAAAAAGAAAAAACTCAATATCGAATTCTGAACTCTCAACAAAAAACGAGAACTGATGAGCAAAATAAAAAGACACTCATTACAAATAAGTAACAGAAATGGAGAATCAAATGAGAACGGAGAAATGAGAGTAATAAAATTTACTTAAAGGATTAACTCACTCCGCACAATCGTCGTTTGCTTTGGCTAACCAAAACAAAAGCTGGGGAATGTGGTTGAAAATTTGTCTGGGTTAGAAACGGATTCATTTATGCCACGGAATTGAAAATTACACCTTCTTATTTTAATTAGTAATTCATCTGATATTGGAAACATTACCTGTGCAAATTAAAACATTTATATCTTCAACGTTTATGCCAAATTATTAAATCAAAAGCGAAAATATAATAAAATAATAAAAAAAACTTTTTACATACACTTTTTGTGCTAGCAAAATAATTATAAAATAAAACAACATGAATTAGATTGAAGAAATACTAAGTCATTTCAAAGAAATTAAAAAAAAAAGTATGTGAACTTTTCCTTGGATATTATACATTTAAATATAAGATCAATGAGAAAGAACTTTTTGAAATTAATATAGAAATTATAGAAAAAATACATGTTACAGTTCTTTGTGAGACTAACTGATGATGAGAATCCTTTTATTCCATAAATATAAAATAAATATTCAATGCCATATTTAAAATAAATAGAGGTAGCAAAGGAGGAGGAACAGCTGTCCATATCAAAGACTATTTCTATTTCAAAAATAAACACCTTTTTATGAACTCGGCAGAAATCTTAGGGTTTGAAATATCCAATTTAACAGATATAAACGCAACTATTTTGGCTATTTATCGTCCGCCCAACCAAAATATATAAGAGTTTTTTAATGATTTTGATCGGAATATATCTGATATTGGCAAAAACAACAAAGTGATCCTTTTAGGAGACGTAAACATCGATATCATTAAAAAAAATGCAATGACATCAAGATATTTAAACATACTTTCATCAAATGGGTTTGAAACTATGACATTTAAAACGACGAGAGAAGACGTTAATAGGAATACAAAAACCTATATAGACCAAATATTTATTAGATGGGATAAAAACATGAGAGATGTCTACTCCGCAATAATAACCACACCAATATCTGATCATTATGCATTATTTGGATGTATAAATCAGTCAACAGTAAAACAGAAAACCGAAAATACGAAATCTACAAAATGTCCAAAAAAGTAAATCAATACCAGAAAAGTAAATAACCAAATAAAAAATGTTACTTGGAAACATATCATTAACAATTCTTATAACACAAACGAACTCTATAACAATATACATAACGTTTTCAACAAAATATACGAGAGCACTAAAAAGGAACACACAATATCCATGGCTAACAGAATCGATATTGAAGTCATGTAAAATAAAAGACAGGTTATATAAAATTGGGCCCAGAACAAAAATAACAAAACAAACGGAATAATATACAAAAACTTTAAAAACAAACTAAGCAAAGAAATTTTAAATGCAAAAAATAGACATTTGTATAACCAGTTCGTCAAACATAAACAAAAAAAAAAAGGTCAATAATATTGATGATGTCATTAAACATAACTTTTCTGGTGAAAACATAAAGAAAATAGCTGACAACTTCGCAACACAATTTAACCAAATGTGTTAAATATAGTTCATTCCTGCAATATTGTTGCGTTGAGGTCCATAGTCGAGATAAACTTGTCGAACTCAATGTTTATGGAATACGCTACTGAATCAGAGATACATACTATACTGTGCACAATAAACATAAGTAAAAGGGCAGGGGTAGATAACATTAGAGCAATTGATCTAAAAAGCAATGCCACTATTCTTACACCACTAATTACAAACCTCATAAATGGAAGTATAAGAGAGCCTACTGTGCCACAAATGCTAAAAGAATCTATAATTAGACCTATATATAAAGGAGGCAACAAATCAGATTATGGTAACTACAGACAAATCTCTATTCTGCCTATATTGGAAAAAGTTTTAGAAGATATAATAGTAAGGAGACTGAACAGTTTCTTAAAATATAAAAGATAATAAAAAAAAAATCAATATGGTCTTCAGAAAGAAAAAAAAAAAACATAAATATACTACTTGGCCATTTTAGCAATTACATTAACAAAACACTCAGTCAACAAAATAATTGCATTGCACTTTTTATAGATTTCAGCAAAGCTGTTGACACACTACACATGAAGAAATAGTGAATGTATTAGATAACACTGGAATAAGAGGCCTTTGCTTAAGATGGTTCCAAGAATACCTTTCATCCAGATCTTTCAACGTCAAATAAGCCATCTACGGAGTTCCCCAAGGATCAAAAGTAGGACCAATCTTGTACCTTATATGAAATGACTAAGCATCTACGACAAAGTAAGTCGTTTACATATGCTGACGATACCTCCATGATAGTTTCACACAAAGAAATCGCCGAAGTGAAAAAAATAATGCAGGAGGAATTCAGTATCATCACAAAATGGTGCCATGACAATGGTCTTGTAATTAATGCAAACAAAACAAAAATAATGCCTATCAGACCTAGAAGTGTACCAAACAACAACATTAGCATTGTTTATCATAACAATGAATGCCTCCATGCACAAATCCGGGAAGCTAGAGAAGAGCGAGAAGAAAAATGTACAAGACACTTAGAACTGGTAGAAAACCACAAATATTTACGTGTTCATCTTGATCACAATTTTAAATGGAAAACCCACATACAAAACTTACAGAAGAAACTGAAGAACACGTCATTTGCCATGTACCACCTTGGCAACTGTGCTCCATACTACGTCTTTAAACAGGTATGCTGCAGATCTCTACAGGAAACACAAGACCGAATAGTAAAATCCCTGTTCAAAAAATGTCATCATGTATCAAACAACACCAATGAGGAACATAGAACACACGACAATAAGAGACAAATGTGTAGAAACCAACGTATATTAAACATAAAAGAACTGTACGCAATCCCAATAGCATGCGAATTTACGGAAGATCCAAGCCTCGCGAAAAAAATCAGCCATCAGCAAAGTACCGGAAGAAGATTGGATGGTCGCTACTTTATATCGAGATTTAGAAATCAATATGGGAAGTTCTCCCTAGTTGTCGCTCTGCCAAGCATTCTGGATGAATTCCCTAAAGATGTCTTAGAAATAAGAAATAAAATCACAAAAATTAAACATATGAAAAACTATTTATTAAACACATAAACTATTAGAAAATCACTGAAATTAGTAAAAAAAACTATATAAAATATATGAAGTTTTTGATTTTGTTAACATTTTGAATATTTTTAATTTTTATATCTTACACACAAGCCATTTTTGCATCGTAAGCTATTGTAATGCCAATTTTTTTAATCAATAAAGCAGTCCTATAGAACAAATAAAAAAACAGTAGTAAATTTATTTATTATTGCCTTTTACTGGTGTTACGCTTTAGTTTCTACACTCATTTTTCCGTTTTTGTTTTGATCTGCGTGGTCAGTAGATAACTTGCATGGTTTTAAGGAGACAAGTATCGGATGGCTACACCGAAAAAATTAGTCTATATTGGGCATACATTTTGAATACAGTATATTTGGATACCAACAACTATCGTTCAATCAGATATGACATGCTGATTTGGGGCCCTTCGTCTCACTCTAAGCAGGGTAAAATTATTCTCCTCTAAAAGTTTATACATCCTTTCACTTAAACCTCACAGAAGTTAACTTCATATTTTTTCAAAAAAATATAAGTCCGCATTTTCAAAGCCATCACTGATATGGGAATAAAATATTATCAAAGGTCTGTGTTATCTAGTGCTTTTCTTTGGGTTCTTACCCATACTTTAATTAAAATATATACTTCAGATTGGTTTATCACGTCCATAAACTTGTAATACTGTTATACAACAGAAATTAATCAAACGGCCAAAATTTGCGAAAAGGCCTTAGAATCATATTTATCCTGCATTATCCTGCCATATCCAGCGGTATCACAATATCGCATTACCATTAGCCTTGCCTGTGAAATTCTCCAAAAAGTGTGCTAAAAATCCGGCAAAACACAGAGGACTACGCAAAAGGACAACCAGTAGAAATAACTGCCTCAAATCCCTTCGTGCTAGACAAAGGAGAACTCGAGTACTAAATTTTGGAAAAAAATCTTTTATTCAGCAACAACACCCAAATGGGACCTGGAACTGTTTGCGGAATCTAACCTTTAAAGCTCGTTCCTTTCCATTCAATGCTCTGCACGGAAGACTACAGTTTATTGCTATCCATCCATTTAAGCAAAGGAAATAATTCCCGGAACGAATTCACTGTGTATGCACGCTGAGGTAGATTATAGTTTACTTTTTACAAAATTCCATGAAAAAATTCCATTTTGTTCAAAGTGTACTGTGAAACTCCCGTTTTATATTGCCTACATAAGCATTTCCCCTCCATTAATTAATCATTTGCACTGTCTTTCCTATTGACAAATGTAAACATAATTTGTTTAAAACTCATTTCGATAAAGCGCAGCTTACTGACTTGTCTTTAAACATTCTTTCTATCAATAGAACAACACAGACATTCAAAAATTATTGGCCCTCGCCCTCCTTCTTCGCTCAAGAAATTCTACTTTTATTGTAATGTTAGCTATAAATAAATTTGCAAAGAATAGTAAATTTATTCTTGTCTTTTACTGTTCTTACGCTTCAGTTTCTAGTTTAGTTCAAGCAGATATGACAGTCTGATTTGGACCCTTAGTCGTGCTTCTCCTAAAAAAATTTATACTTCCTTCCACTTAACACCTCACTTCATATCTGACATGTAATTAAAATATTGTCAAAGGTCTGTGTTATCTAGTGGTTTTCTTGGGTTCTTACCAAAACTTTGATTAAAATATAAACTTAGGATTGGTTTATCACGTCCATAAAATTGGAATACTGATATCCAACTGAAATTTAACAAAGGGGTCAAAATTTGCGAAAAGTTATTAGAATCATATTTATCTAGCATTATCTTGCCATTTCAAGTGTAGCATATAACAGGTTGAAATGTGGAAGATGTCATTTGGGAGATCGTATGAGAGGATGCACGCACGGATCCAGCCTTATTACTAGTCGGTGGGGGGGTTCGATAACCTTCAACGTTCCCCTTGCCTTTTTCCAAAAAAAAAATATAAGTTCGCATTTTCAAAGCCATCACTGACATGTAATTAAAATATTGTCAAAGGTCTGTGTTATCTAGTGGTTTTCTTGGGTTCTTACCAAAACTTTGATTAAAATATAAACTTAGGATTGGTTTATCACGTCCATAAAATTGGAATACTGATATCCAACTGAAATTTAACAAAGGGGTCAAAATTTGCGGAAAGTTATTAGAATCATATTTATCTAGCATCATCTTGCCATTTCAAGTGTAGCATATAACAGGTTGAAATGTGGCAGATGTCATTTGGGAGATCGTATGAGAGGATGCACGCACGGATCCAGCCTTATTACTCGTCGGTGGGGGGTTCGATAACCTTCAACGTTCCCCTTGCCACTTGGCTACTGTTCAATATAAAATATACGTGCATTTTTTTATTTACACTTATAATTAAAAACATAGCAGGAAACGGGAGATCATTTAATTAACATAGGAAACGGAAAGTAGAGAAAAGGGAAAAAATGAACAGAGGAATCTGAGAGAGTTGTAAAAAAGATCCAAAAGACTTTCAGCAACGAGATGTTGTGTTGCCAGAGAACCCACCCAACCTGGTTGCAACAGGTTGCAATCAAATAGAAATTAATGCTATTATTGCAACCCCTACTATATCATAACAAGCCACCTTCATTGATATGCAACTAAACAGACCTTTTGTCAACTTACGTTGAATACATATTACAATTAGATTAAACCTAAATAATTCAAATAAAAACATGTAGATGTTATTTAATTCTAACTATTCTTAAAGTTAAATTAAAGTAACATTTGATTTAAAGAAATGAATTGTTGTGCTTTTATATCCTCCTGAATAATAAAGAAGAAGACTTCGAGCTTTATTTTAAAATTGTGTAAATGCAAAATAAATCGAAAATAAGTTATTTAGCTCGGTAGAAAATAATGGTAAATTTACAGATCTTGCATATGAATTCATGTTAAGGCAGAATGTTAAATACTTCCTTAGTTGGATCATCTCATAGAACTACAGAAAAGAATATCAAACTGGAGATTACATATCTGTTCAGCATGTTGCTGCAAAAAAAATTTATTTTTTTTTATAGCTATGCCCTTTTTGATTCACGTTAACATTTTCTCACACTTGTATGACCATTAAATATTGTTTATTTATATTTACAAGTTTTTTTATAAATAAATAATTACTCAATGGAATTCCCTATCAAATCGAATATTAGCAACTAAGCAGAACAGATACAATTATTTTGATCACCGGTTTGTTACTCTTTTCTATCATAACATATGTGAAAATCAGATAAAAGAAACAAAAGAAAAAAATGAGTTCGATGACTTACGTTGTACGCTGCTGTGATCCCTCGTCGAAAGTACTTTCGGTGGGTGGACAGACTGCTCAAGAGTTGAATTTAAGAGTTGTATTTATAATGACTGCATACATATGATAATTCAGCATTGATGTTACATACAGAGATGATGACAACTATTTTGAGTGATTTTATCTGCGAGAAATTTAAGAGAGTTTAATATAGCCATTCAAGAGACAGAAATGTTGCAAAGATCTGGTACAGCAACATTTCTCTCATATACAAGTCTGTAATTTGTATCGAAAATGTTAAAACAACTTAACAGAGACATTGAACAGGAGCTCTTAACAGAATCATCATCAAACAAATTCTAACAGTATGTTTGAGCAAAATTATTATGATCATTAAGTGCAGTTCCTAAACAGTTTGTATGTAACGTTGATTGTTTGTTTGGTGATGACTTTGTTATGCCCAATGCAAGCGATACGACAGACAGGTTTTTTTTCTGGTTTACTCTATGCATTAATTCTTATAAATACTATTTCTTTTAAAGAAACAAACCACAAAAAGAAAACAATCACAATATAAGAAATAAAGTTTTAGCACTTACTTACAACTAAGATTATAAATTTAAAGCAAGATTTTTGGGCAAAATTGACATTACTTGATACTGGCAAGACTTATTTTAATGATGGAGTTTTCACTTTGTAACTACTCGTAATAACTCACAATTGGCTGCAAACCCCAAAATATGGGTACAATACCGTAAAACACTGCACTGGAGTCTGGAGATTATTCGATTGATGGCCACTTAAACAAAATTCCACAAGAGTTTACCTCAAACAAGCACTTGTTAAAATAATAATCAGATTTTTGTCGAAATCGTGCACTTATAACCTTTTATTGCCTCTTTTCTGTTGTCTTTGGCAAATGTTTTCTCGGCAACGTGTCTATGATGGTTTGACAAAGAGAATGTGTGTGACTGCGTTATGAATGCCAAGCCCCCATCGATTGCTTTGGTTTCAATCAAACACAGCGAGCTTTTGATAGTTGTTCTCATGTGTTAATCAGCAGTAATGCAATCTAGCAAAAATCATTACTTTAAAGAGAAATTATGTCAGACATTGAGAAGGGTTAATAGTTACCTAACAACTGAGATTATACTCCAATCAACATGAAGTGATTGAAAAGCTAGTGTGGAAATGCACCTTACAGGTTCTTCGGCAAAGTTTTATTGAAAAAAAATCCGATATACCTAAATTAGAGAAATTATATCTCCTATAAATATTTCTTTATGAATTCGAAGATAAAAAAAATATTTGAAATACTGTTGTTGCAAAATCGTCAGGCAAAATCCCATTATTGTTGTTTTTATAAAAACAACGCTTGTTTATGAGTGGAGAACGATGGTAATGTTTACCAGGGGGGTAAGGCAGGGAATACCTAGGTTTCGGAAAGAGCCACCAATCCTCATCAGTTCCCTTGTTTCTTGTCTGGGATATTCTCCCCAGAAGTTATTTTAAAAATAACTTCTATGACAAAAAACATTTTTTACCCAAGTGACGAGATCGTAAGCTCAATAGAAGAGGAACAAAAGAATTACATAAAACGAAAATTCTTTTGGAAAATCTTCTAAATCTTACAACCGCACTTATAAACATTTACATCTTTCTCCACTTGTTATGCTTTCGTTCAACCTGAACGAAGAAGCATAACCATGTAAGTTTGTTTTGTCTGTTACAACAAAAACCCCTTCGTCGACCGTGCCTGTGTCTATTAATAGAACAGTGTTTGGCTTGCTTGTTTGGGATACGAAAGTATTTTGTTGTTGCAAAATCGTCAGGCAAAATCCCATTATTGTTGTTTTTATAAAAACAACGTTTGTTTATGAGTGGAGAACGATGGTAATGTTTACCAGGGGGTAAGGCAGGGAATACCTAGGTTTCGGAAAGAGCCACCAATCCTCATCAGTTCCCTTGTTTCTTGTCTGGGATATTCTCCCCAGAAGTTATTTTAAAAATAACTTCTATGACAAAAAACATTTTTTACCCAAGTGACGAGATCGTAAGCTCAATAGAAGAGGAACAAAAGAATTACATAAAACGAAAATTCTTTTGGAAAATCTTCTAAATCTTACAACCGCACTTATAAACATTTACATCTTTCTCCACTTGTTATGCTTTCGTTCAACCTGAACGAAGAAGCATAACCATGTAAGTTTGTTTTGTCTGTTACAACAAAAACCCCTTCGTCGACCGTGCCTGTGTCTATTAATAGAACAGTGTTTGGCTTGCTTGTTTGGGATACCATAGTATTTTGTTGTTGCAAAATCGTCAGGCAAAATCCCATTATTGTTGTTTTTACAAAAATTTTGTAAATTGAAGAAAAAAAAAAACCAATATGGCAAACAAAATTGCTTCACTATGAAAAAAATTTTTGATTTTTCTTGACTCTGCGGCACTGAAAGATGTTCACCAATTGCTTTGTAAATGACGAAAAGGAAGAGGTTTATCTCTGTTCATTTCACGAAGTCTCGGTGATGACCATAGTTAACGCTACTCTTCCAAGAATGTGGCAAACCCAATGAATAACGAATGTAGTACTAAGCCGAGGGGAAAAAAGGAATTTTTTCTATTTATTTATAAAATGAACAACAGAGGTCGCTAATTAACTATCCGTTACAAGTATGAATTTGAAGGATGTATAGATACAAAAAAAAAAAAAAAAAAAAATAATATCTAGACGACGAGTTGGTGCAAGCGCCATTACAACTTCCCCCCGCCAAAATCAGGCTTTGGGGGAGCTGTGAAGAAAACACAAAGGCTGATAACGCTTGCAATGACTATTGTCGTATATCCTTCGCATGGAACACCCCTACATAATTACCTTGCAAATCTTCCAATTCGTAATTAGCATTTCCCAACCTTTTCCGAATCCGGGATTTAAGGAAGTTTGGAGCCAGCTTTGAACAGTACCCCTTGCTGAAATTGCTCTGACTAAAATTACGGCGATAAACCTCCTGACCGACATTAAATGTCACCTCGTTGGACCGCAGATTGTAAGTTCTTTGGTTCCTCTCGAACTGCTTCTGCATAAGTTCTTTTGCTCTACCACCCACTATGGCAAGAGAATCAGGTTTATTGAATCGAACTGACCTATCCTCTAGCATAGTCAACTGGCGCAATAATGGGTAAGTTGAACCGTTGGTAACCATATGCTGCCCAAACACAAGATAGTATGGCGTTGTTCCTATTGCCGAATGGAAGGAAGATCGCAATGCACAGGATATGCCGCTTAGCATTTGGTCCCAATTTTTCTGATCGGAAGAAATGTACGATCTTATGGCAGCTAAGACAGACCTATTGACCCGTTCAGAGGCGTTGACCTGAGATGAATGTACAGCAGTAAAGAAATGTTTCACACCAAATCGTTTCAGAAAAGTAGCAAAATTATTAGATCGAAATTGGGAGCCATTGTCTGAAACTATAGTTTCAGGCACGCCGAAAACATGAAATAGATCCTTCCCAAGATAATCTATAACAATTTCTGTAGAAAATTTCTTTACAGGTTTGAGGAATGGAAATTTTGAAAAGTGGTCTAATGCCACAAAAATCCCTACATTGCCTGTCTTCGACCTTGTTTACGGTCCCAAAAAATCAATGAACACTTTTTGGAAAAACCGGTGTGTCTCAGATGTCGAACCCATTGGAGGTCGAAGGGGCTGGTTCGGGTGCTTACTTGCTTTACAGGTTTTGCAACTGTTAACGTAATTCCTAATATCAGCTACCATGTTCGGCCAAAAATAGAATTTTCTCAAAGAGAACAACGTTTTATTTGTTCCCCCATGGGCGGATAAAGGGTCGTCATGGGCCCGTCGCAAAACCTCAGGAACAAGTTCTTGTGGAATCCACAATTTCCAAGTCATGTCATCATGTACTTGTTCCCCTGTCGCATGCTCCATTCGTCTATAAAGGAATCCATCAACTATCCTTAGGTCGGGCATGGTATCTAAAGATTTTCCTACTTTCTCCAAAAGCATTTTATAACTGTCTGACTTAAAATGATCAGAATCAAGGTCTACATATAAACCGCAATCAGATTGAGAGTTCGGGGCATCACTTATTTCGAAAAGAGAAACACTTGAGAGATCTACACCTAAAGTCGACAAATCCTCCGTGTTGGTCCTGGAAAGTGCATCAGGAACCACGTTTTGACTACCACGTCTATGCTGGATCGAAAACTTATACCCTTGAATCTTCAAGGCCCATCGAGCTAGCCGCGAACTGAGGTCTGTTTGGGACATGAGCCACTTCAACGACGCATGGTCGGTGATAACGGTGAACTCATGTCCTTCCACATACGCTTTGAATTTTTTTATGCTCAGCATTGCTGCCAAGCACTCCAGTTCGGTCACCGAATAGTTGCGTTGGGCTTGGTTGAGTTTCTTTGACATAAAAGCAAAAGGAAACTCTTCACCCTCCGCATCTTTCTGGACCAATACACCTCCTATACCAGTTCTACTAGCAGTGTATGAAAACGGCTGTGAGAAGTCTGGGCTATGTATAATTGGGGCGCTGCTCAGGTGGTACTTTAAAGCCTCAAAGGATTTTTGAGCCTCATGGCTCCAAACAAATTTCCGCTTAGTTTTCGTAAGATCCGTTAGAGGCGTGGCAATCGAAGCGTAGTCCCTGATGAATTTTCTGTACCAACCAGTCATCCCCAGGAATCTCCGGACTTGTTTTACCGACTGAGGTACAGGGAAATCCGTTATGGCTGATACCTTATCGGGATCTGTCTTAATGACACCTCCACCAACCAGATGACCAAGGTATTTCACTTCAGCCACACAAAAGTTGCTTTTTTCCACATTTATGGTTAGGCCTGACTCCTTGATTTTGGCAGCAACAATCTTTAGAACCTCCAGATGCCTTTCATAAGATTCCGAAACAATCAGCAAGTCGTCAAGCAAATCGTCAGACAAGGTCTGTGGCGCATTTCATAAGTGTGGCGCATTACATAATTTTCTACTATCCAGGCAAAGCCTGTTTTTTCCTGGCTTCCTATGTAAAACCACGGGAGAGGACCATGCACTACTTGACTCCTCAATAACCCCGAGTTCAAGCATCCTATCGAGTTCAGCGTAAATCAATTTCTCAACAGCAGGAGAGACGGGAAAATGTCTTTGTTTGATCGGCTTCGCCGAACCAGTATCAATGACATGTTCCAAAACATGGGTTTTCCCCAACCCTTGTTTGGCAAAAGAAGGAAACAAACCCACCACTTTCTCCAACTTTTGCTTCTGCGATTCGGATAGTTGAACTTGTGGAGCTATGCTATTATTGCAACCCCTACTATATCATAACAAGCCACCTTCATTGATATGCAACTAAACAGACCTTTTGTCAACTTACGTTGAATACATATTACAATTAGATTAAACCTAAATAATTCAAATAAAAACATGTAGATGTTATTTAATTCTAACTATTCTTAAAGTTAAATTAAAGTAACATTTGATTTAAAAAAATGAATTGTTGTGCTTTTATATCCTCCTGAATAATAAAGAAGAAGACTTCGAGCTTTATTTTAAAATTGTGTAAA
Source organism: Musca domestica (assembly GCF_030504385.1). Taxonomy (NCBI): domain Eukaryota; kingdom Metazoa; phylum Arthropoda; class Insecta; order Diptera; family Muscidae; genus Musca; species Musca domestica. The sequence goes on along the minus strand of NW_026712351.1, from coordinate 73,861 downwards.
TGCAAAATAAATCGAAAAAATAAGTTATTTAGCTCGGTAGAAAATAATGGTAAATTTACAGATCTTGCATATGAATTCATGTTAAGGCAGAATGTTAAATACTTCCTTAGTTGGATCATCTCATAGAACTACAGAAAAGAATATCAAACTGGAGATTACATATCTGTTCAGCATGTTGCTGCAAAAAAAAAATTATTTTTTTATAGCTATGCCCTTTTTGATTCACGTTAACATTTTCTCACACTTGTATGACCATTAAATATTGTTTATTTATATTTACAAGTTTTTTTATAAATAAATAATTACTCAATGGAATTCCCTATCAAATCGTATATTAGCAACTAAGCAGAACAGATACAATTATTTTGATCACCGGTTTGTTACTCTTTTCTATCATAACATATGTGAAAATCAGATAAAAGAAACAAAAGAAAAAAATGAGTTCGATGACTTACGTTGTACGCTGCTGTGATCCCTCGTCGAAAGTACTTTCGGTGGGTGGACAGACTGCTCAAGAGTAGAATTTAAGAGTTGCATTTATAATGACTGCATACATATGATAATTCAGCATTGATGCTACATACAGAGATGATGACAACTATTTTGAGTGATTTTATCTGCGAGAAATTTTAAGAGAGTTTAATATAGCCATTCAAGAGACAGAAATGTTGCAAAGATCTGGTACAGCAACATTTCTCTCATATACAAGTCTGTTATTTGTATCGAAAATGTTAAAACAACTTAACAGAGACATTGAACAGGAGCTCTTAACAGAATCATCATCAAACAAATTCTAACAGTATGTTTGAGCAAAATTATTATGATCATTAAGTGCAGTTCCTAAACAGTTTGTATGTAACGTTGATTGTTTGTTTGGTGATGACTTTGTTATGCCCAATGCAAGCGATACGACAGACAGGTTTTTTTCTGGTTTACTCTATGCATTAATTCTTATAAATACTATTTCTTTTAAAGAAATAAACAACAAAAAGAAAAACAATCACAATATAAGAAATAAAGTTTTTAGCACTTACTTACAACTAAGATTATAAATTTAAAGCAAGATTTTTGGGCAAAATTGACATTACTTGATACTGACAAATCTTATTTTAATGATGGAGTTTTCACTTTGGAACTACTCGTAATAACTCACAATTGGCTGCAAACCCCAAAATATGGGTACAATACCGTAAAACACTGCACTGGAGTCTGGAGATTATTCGATTGATGGCCACTTAAACAAAATTCCACAAGAGTTTACCTCAACAAGCACTTGTTAAAATAATAATCAGATTTTTGTCGAAATCGTGCACTTATAACCTTTATTGCCTCTTTTCTGTTGTCTTTGGCAAATGTTTTCTCGGCAACGTGTCTATGATGGTTTGACAAAGAGAATATGTGTGACTGCGTTATGAATGCCAAACCCCCATCGATTGCTTTGGTTTCAATCAAACACAGCGAGCTTTTGATAGTTGTTCTCATGTGTTAATCAGCAGTAATGCAATCTAGCAAAAATCATTACTTTAAAGAGAAATTATGTCAGACATTGAGAAGGGTTAATAGTTACCTAACAACTGAGATTATACTCCAATCAACATGAAGTGATTGAAAAGCTAGTGTGGAAATGCACCTTACAGGTTCTTCGGCAAAGTTTTATTGAAAAAAAATCCGATATACCTAAATTAGAGAAATTATATCTCCTATAAATATTTCTTTATGAATTCGAAGATAAAAAAAATATTTGAAATACTTACAAAAATTTTGTATATTGAAGAAAAAAAAAAACCAATATGGCAAACAAAATTGCTTCACTATGAAAAAAATTTTTGATTTTTCTTGACTCTGCGGCACTGAAAGATGTTCACCAATTGCTTTGTAAATGACGAAAAGGAAGAGGTTTATCTCTGGTCATTTCACGAAGTCTCGGTGATGACCATAGTTACCGCTACTCTTCCAAGAATGTGGCAAACCCAATGAATAACGAATGTAGTACTAAGCCGAGGGGAAAAAAAGGAATTTTTCTATTTATTTATAAAATGAACAACAGAGGTCGCTAATTAACTATCCGTTACAAGTATGAATTTGAAGGATGTATAGATACAAAAAAAAAAAAAAATAATATCTAGACGACGAGTTGGTGCAAGCGCCATTACAACTTCCCCCGCCAAAATCAGGCTTTGGGGAGCTGTGAAGAAAACACAAAGGCTGATAACGCTTGCAATGACTATTGTCGTATATCCTTCGCATGGAACACCCCTACATAATTACCTTGCAAATCTTCCAATTCGTAATTAGCATTTCCCAACCTTTTCCGAATCCGGGATTTAAGGAAGTTTGGAGCCAGCTTTGAACAGTATCCCTTGCTGAAATTGCTCTGACTAAAATTCCGGCGATAACCTCCTGACCGACATTAAATGTCACCTCGTTGGACCGCAGATTGTAAGTTCTTTGGTTCCTCTCGAACTGCTTCTGCATAAGTTCTTTTGCTCTACCACCCACTATGGCAAGAGAATCAGGTTTATTGAATCGAACTGACCTATCCTCTAGCATAGTCAACTGGCGCAATAATGGGTAAGTTGAACCGTTGGTAACCATATGCTGCCCAAACACAAGATAGTATGGCGTTGTTCCTATTGCCGAATGGAAGGAAGATCGCAATGCACAGGATATGCCGCTTAGCATTTGGTCCCAATTTTCTGATCGGAAGAAATGTACGATCTTATGGCAGCTAAGACAGACCTATTGACCCGTTCAGAGGCGTTGACCTGAGATGAATGTACAGCAGTAAAGAAATGTTTCACACCAAATCGTTTCAGAAAAGTAGCAAAATTATTAGATCGAAATTGGGAGCCATTGTCTGAAACTATAGTTTCAGGCACGCCGAAAACATGAAACAGATCCTTCCCAAGATAATCTATAACAATTTCTGTAGAAAATTTCTTTACAGGTTTGAGGAATGGAAATTTTGAAAAGTGGTCTAATGCCACAAAAATCCCTACATTGCCTGTCTTCGACCTTGGGTACGGTCCCAAAAAATCAATGAACACTTTTTGGAAAAACCGGTGTGTCTCAGATGTCGAACCCATTGGAGGTCGAAGGGGCTGGTTCGGGTGCTTACTTGCTTTACAGGTTTTGCAACTGTTAACGTAATTCCTAATATCAGCTACCATGTTCAGCCAAAAATAGAATTTTCTCAAAGAGAACAACGTTTTATTTATTCCCCCATGGGCGGATAAAGGGTCGTCATGGGCCCGTCGCAAAACCTCAGGAACAAGTTCTTGTGGAATCCACAATTTCCAAGTCATGTCATCATGTACTTGTTCCCCTGTCGCATGCTCCATTCGTCTATAAAGGAATCCATCAACTATCCTTAGGTCGGGCATGGTATCTAAAGATTTTCCTACTTTCTCCAAAAGTATTTTATAACTGTCTGACTTAAAATGATCAGAATCAAGGTCTACATATAAACCGCAATCAGATTGAGAGTTCGGGGCATCACTTATTTCGAAAAGAGAAACACTTGAGAGATCTACACCTAAAGTCGACAAATCCTCCGTGTTGGTCCTGGAAAGTGCATCAGGAACCACGTTTTGACTACCACGTCTATGCTGGATCGAAAACTTATACCCTTGAATCTTCAAGGCCCATCGAGCTAGCCGCGAACTGAGGTCTGTTTGGGACATGAGCCACTTCAACGACGCATGGTCGGTGATAACGGTGAACTCATGTCCTTCCACATACGCTCTGAATTTTTTTATGCTCAGCATTGCTGCCAAGCACTCCAGTTCGGTCACCGAATAGTTGCGTTGGGCTTGGTTGAGTTTCTTTGACATAAAAGCAAAAGGAAACTCTTCACCCTCCGCATCTTTCTGGACCAATACACCTCCTATACCAGTTCTACTAGCATCACAGTGTATGAAAAACGGCTGTGAGAAGTCTGGGCTACGTAGAATTGGGGCGCTGCTCAGGTGGTACTTTAAAGCCTCAAAGGATTTTTGAGCCTCATGGCTCCAACAAATTTCCGCTTAGTTTTCGTAAGATCCGTTAGAGGCGTGGCAATCGAAGCGTAGTCCCTGATGAATTTTCTGTACCAACCAGTCATCCCCAGGAATCTCCGGACTTGTTTTACCGACTGCGGTACAGGGAAATCCGTTATGGCTGATACCTTATCGGGATCTGTCTTAATGACACCTCCACCAACCAGATGACCAAGGTATTTCACTTCAGCCACACAAAAGTTGCTTTTTTCCACATTTATGGTTAGGCCTGACTCCTTGATTTTGGCAGCAACAATCTTTAGAACCTCCAGATGCCTTTAATAAGATTCCGAAACAATCAGCAAATCGTCAGACAAGGTCTGTGGCGGATTACATAAGTGTGGCGCATTACATAATTTTCTACTATCTAGGCAAAGCCTGTTCTTTCCTGGCTTCCTATGTAAAACCACGGGAGAGGACCATGCACTACTTGACTCCTCAATAACCCCGAGTTCAAGCATCCTATCGAGTTCAGCGTAAATCAATTTCTCAACAGCAGGAGAGACGGGAAAATGTCTTTGTTTGATCGGCTTCGCCGAACCAGTATCAATGACATGTTCCAAAACATGGGTTTTCCCCAACCCTTGTTTGGCAAAAGAAGGAAACAAACCCACCACTTTCTCCAACTTTTGCTTCTGCGATTCGGATAGTTGAACTTGTGGAGCTATTTCTGAAATCAAGGAAATATTGTCAGAAGTATACTGATTTTGTACTAAACCTGGAGGAAGAAGGTCGAACATATCCCAAAAATCCATACCCAAAAAGAGGTCCCTATACAGGCTAGGTACTATAAAAATAGTAATGTCTTTTTCACATCCCTTGAAGGTAATTTCGTCTCTATTAATCCTACCACATTCTGCCTATTACCGTCAGTGGTTTTTACTGCCGATTTCAAACATTTATATGGCTGTCCAGATTATAGAAAGGACTTTGCTGCCTTTCCGCCGATACAACTCAGCGAGGCGCCAGTGTCCATAAGACCCAACATCCTTTCACCAAGGAGGATAACCTCGGCATATGGTCTAACGTCGGATGGTTTATCTAGTACCGAGGAAACTATTTTATTTTACACCTTCTAACCTTACTCCAAAAATCCCGAATCCTCTTAGCTGACCTAGTAGATTTAGAACCCTGACTAAAAATCCGACTACGAGCTTCATTATATTCCCTTATCCTAACATGAAGAGGTTTGAAATGGCGAGCAATTTTGGAAGGAATATGGAATTCACTACTTTCATGTTCAGGAGCGGTATTGTCACATTTGGGTACATTTTGTAATGGCTTATATAGAGGTATTTGTAAAATTGTTATTCCATCTCCGATTTGCGCATTGGGGTACTCGCTGGTGCACCCAGCCTGGAGTTTTTTGGATTACACTTTTTGCATGTGGGCTTATAAGTATCAGGAGTCCCGCAGCCATAGCAAAATATGGTCCTGTCAGATAAGCAGTCCTGATAACGATGACCCTGTTGCTTGCAATTCCAGCAATTCAAGGTTATTGCCGAGACTTGCTCGTTGTCTGAGACTGGGGAATCTGCGTCATCATCTAACATCTCATTCAATCCATAAACCTTTTTCCCAACAAAACTCGTCTTTACCATAGCGGCACCGTGCTTACGACGAACATCCTGCAAGAAAACTCCCTTCTCTTGCATATGTCACGAAGCTCTTGAATTGACAAATTCTAAGGTTCAGAATTTCGTGTTGGATTTCGGGCAGTAAGTTTCGTCTCAAAATCTCAACTAGCATTACATTAGATAACGGTTCCTTTAGTCTATCGGTCAGTTCCACGACAGAGTCATAAAACGCGTCAAAACTCTCCCCAGACCTCTGCTTCCGATCTCTAATCAGTTCTCTCATGTCAACGTCAGAACGTGAGTCACTGTAATATTGTCTCAATGCCTTGCACAGATCAGTCCAGTTTACCGAGGAGACAGATCGATGATGGCGCCAGTACCAATCTGCAGCTTTCCCTTCGAAGAGAGAACTTGCATTTCGGCATAAGAGGTCGAAGTCTCCCTGCAGGGTTGGAGTGTGAGAGCTTCTACTCTATATATAAAGTTTTCTACACTCAGACCCTCTAAACTTCCAGAGAATTTTATCCTCCAATTAGTCATTATGTGTAATACCTTATCGGGCCTGGAAGACAAGTCTGAGGTCGCCGAATTATGCGATAAAGTTTGGTTTGTCCTACTTGTATTCAAAGGTGCATGATTCTGTGAATTATTTAATGATATCCCGAACATTTCACGAAATATTCGTTCTTCGACAGAAGGCAATGTCTGCATTTGGCGTGGGGATGTTTGCTGAGTATGCGGTTGCGTGTTAGTAGCTGAAGTGGGTGTAACTAGGTTCATTAATATTTAGCCTTGAAAGCCTTGACTCAACATTGTCTTGAACTAAGCGGGATATTTGATCTTTCAAGCTCGCTACTAGCTGAGCATGCTGAGCAGAAACAATTGAACTAATCATTTCCTGAAGTTCGCTTGGCCTTATGCTTACAGAATTATCTACAGCATTACCATCTCCAGTGGCAGCTGCCGCTGAGCTGGATTGGTCTTCAACCGATTGATTGTTTGTCTGCTTGGCAGGTATCGTTTTAGATTGAGACCTCGTAGTAGCACCTGATGAACTAGGAGTTGGTGGCTCACTCAACAGCCTAGTATTACAAACAGGGCAATACGGCTTATTTTTTCGCATTTTGCCAGACAACTTTGTGGAAAGTATGTCCGCAATTTGTTCTAAAATACTGAAACTTGGTTGATATATGTTTAGAGCAGGGTCCGCATATTGGAGTGATATCACCCGAAGCCCCCTGTGCAAGATCTTCACTTTCAATTTCTTGAGACATTGGGATAGTATATCGAAAGTAACGACAAAACAATTTACCGGGAAAATAAATTATAATTCTATTATACTGCTTGTCCGATTAGCAGGAATTATGCCACAGTTTTAGACTCAAATAACAACAAGGAAACAAGGGAAAGACAAGATATTGAATAAAATTCTGTAGCACAGAACAATGGAAATAATTGATTGAAAATAAAAAATAAGAAAAAAATAATAAAAACAGAGTCTCCTAGAAAAAAAAATTACAGTCCCACAAATAACAATGCGTATTCAGAATGAAAGATAAAAATTTCGAAAGTTCAAACATGCATAAACTCTATTCTATATGAATTTTCAAGAACTGCGGAATACCAAAATTCTACTAAATGTACTGGTCTGTTTAATTACCTTAAACTAGGGTAGGCTTGTTATGAATAAATAAATCTTTTGGTAGGAACAAAAAGAGGAAAAAAGAAAGAAATATAGTGAATAGGTAAAAAGAGTTTCAAGCTCCGGTATAGTAATACTATACTATAAATCCAGAGAATGATAAAGTTCAGAACTATACAGCTACTTTTGTTTTCCAGGTCAACTCTAGCGTATAGTACATATCCAGAAGTTGAATTCCATAGAGTCCGTCAGAGTCGGTAAAGTCGTGAAAGTGTTAAGGGAACATCAACTAATGGCCAATACAGGATGATAAGCTGACCATGCATGGATTCCAAAAAGTTTATAAATTTCCAAAAATGAAAGAGAGGCTATGAAAAAGAAAAATAGACAAAGTATTGAAAATTGATAAGGTGGAACCAAACAAACACAGCAGAAAGCCAGGTGGAAAAAATTAGGTATAAGGTCTGTTCGGGCCCCACGTTGGGCGCCATTTATATTATATACTATAGCATATAACAGGTTGAAGTGTGGCAGATGTCATTTGGGAGATCGTATGAGAGGATGCACGCACGGATCCAGCCTTGCCACCTTGCCACTTGACTACTGTTCAATATAACATATACGTGCATTTTTTATTTACACTTATAATTAAAAACATAGCAGGAAACGGGAGATCATTTAATTAACATAGGAAACGGAAACTAGAGAAAAGGGAAAAAATGAACAGAGGAATCTGAGAGAGTTGTAAAAAAGATCCAAAAGACTTTCAGCAACGAGATGTTGTGTTGCCAGAGAACCCACCCAACCTGGTTGCAACATGTTGAAATCAAATAGAAATTAATGCTATTATTGCAACCCCTACTATATCATAACAAGCCACCTACATTGATATGCAACTAAAACAGACCTTTTGTCAACTTACGTTGAATACATATTCCTTTATTTAGCTATAATTCAAAAGTAGCTAACATTTTCTCTTAAAATTAGATTAAACCTAAATAATTCAAATAAAAACATGTAGATGTTATTTAATCCTAACTATTCTTAAAGTTAAATTAAAGTAACATTTGATTTAAAGAAATGAGATAGGTAAAGATTGTGCTTTTATATCCTCCTGAATAATAAAGAAGAAGACTTCGAGTTTTATTTTAAAATTGTGTTAATGCAAAATAAATCGAAAATAAGTTATTTAGCTCGGTAGAAAATAGTGGTAAATTTACAGATCTTGCATATGAATTCATGTTAAGGCAGAATGTTAAATACTTCCTTAGTTGGATCATCTCATAGAACTACAGAAAAGAATATCAAACTGGAGATTACATATCTGTTCAGCATGTTGCTGCAAAAAAATTATTTTTTTTATAGCTATGCCCTTTTTGATTCACGTTGACATTTTCTCACACTTGTATGACCATTAAATATTGTTTATTTATATTTACAAGTTTTTTTTATAAATAAATAATTACTCAATGGAATTTCCTATCAAATCGAATATTAGCAACTAAGCAGAACAGATACAATTATTTTGATCACCGGTTTGTTACTCTTTTCTATCATAACATATGTGAAAATCAGATAGAAGAAACAAAAGAAAAAAATGAGTTCGATGACTTACGTTGTACGGTGCTGTGATCCCTCGTCGAAAGTACTTTCGGTGGGTGGACAGACTGCTCAAGAGTAGAATTTAAGAGTTGTATTTATAATGACTGCATACATATGATAATTCAGCAATGATGATACATACAGAGATGATGACAACTATTTTGAGTGATTTTATCTGCGAGAAATTTTAAGAGAGTTTAATATAGCCATTTAAGAGACAGAAATGTTGCAAAGATCTGGTACAGCAACATTTCTCTCATATACAAGTCTGTTATTTGTATCGAAAATGTTAAAACAACTTAACAGAGACATTGAACAGGAGCTCTTAACAGAATCATCATCAAACAAATTCTAACAGTATGTTTGAGCAAAATTATTATGATCATTAAGTAAGTGATATATAAATACTATTTCTTTTAAAGAAACAAACCACACAAAGAAAAACAATCACAATATAAGAAATAAAGTTTTAGCACTTACTTACAACTAAGATTATAAATTTAAAGCAAGATTTTGGGCAAAATTGACATTACTTGATACTGACAAATCTTATTTTAATGATGGAGTTTTCACATTGGAACTACTCGTAATAACTCACAATTGGCTGCAAACCCCAAAATATGGGTACAATACCGTAAAACGCTGCACTGGAGTCTTGAGATTATTCGATTGATGGCCACTTAAACAAAATTCCACAAGAGTTTACCTCAAACAAGCACTTGTTAAAATAATAATCAGATTTTTGTCGAAATCGTGCACTTATAACCTTTATTGCCTCTTTTCTGTTGTCTTTGGCAAATGTTTTCTCGGCAACGTGTCTATTATGGTTTGACAAAGAGAAATATGTGTGACTGCGTTATGAATGCCAAGCCCCCATCGATTGCTTTGGTTTCAATCAAACACAGCGAGCTTTTGATAGTTATTCTCATGTGCTAATCAGCAGTAATGCAATCTAGCAAAAATCATTATTTTAAAGAGAAATTATGTCAGACATTGAGAAGCGTTAATAGTTACCTAACAACTGAGATTATACTCCAATCAACATGAAGTGATTGAAAAGCTAGTGTGGAAATGCACCTTACAGGTTCTTCGGCAAAGTTTTATTGAAAAAAAATCCGATATACCTAAATTAGAGAAATTATATCTCCTATACATATTTCTTTATGAATTCGAAGATAAAAAATATTTGAAATACTTACAAAAATTTTGTAAATTGAAGAAAAAAAACCAATATGGCAAACAAAATTGCTTCACTATGAAAAAAATTTTGATTTTTCTTGACTCTGCGGCACCGAAAGATGTTGACCAATTGCTTTGTAAATGACGAAAAGGAAGAGGTTTATCTCTGGTCATTTCACGAAGTCTCGGTGATGACCATAGTTAGCGCTACTCTTCCAAGAATGTGGCAAACCCAATGAATGACGAATGTAGTACTAAGCCGAGGGGAAAAAAGGAATTTTTCTATTTATTTATAAAATGAACAACAGAGGTCGCTAATCTACTATCCGTTACAAGTATGAATTTGAAGGATGTATAGATACAAAAAAAAAAAAAAAAAAAAAAATAATATCTAGACGACGAGTTGGTGCACAAATCCCTCCGTACTATACAAATGGAGAACTCGAGTACAAAATTTTGGACGAAACCATCCTTGATCCAGCACAACACCCAAATGGGACCCGGAACTGATTGCGGAATCTAACCTTCGAAGCTCGTTCCATTCCATTCAAAGCTCTACACGAAAGACTGCATATTATTGCCATCCCCAAACAACTTTAAGTCAAGGGAGAATAGAGACCACAACTGGATTGTTCGCTGTAAATATTGCTTTTACAGTCGCTTTGAGTCCAAATTCTATGAGAACTGACTGCAATTATTAAGTTGCTTTATTCATTGTTTCCCATTCTGCAAGTCTATCCGTAAATCTTAATACTTCAACTTGCTTAAATCTTTAATATCTATTCAAGCAACAGAAACAATTCCCGGAACAAAATGGCAATTTTTATAAAAATTTACAACAAAATTAAGTTATTACTCGGTATTACAAAATACTTTTACAAAAAGTAACCACATATTTCCTGTGTTATAAATACATATCTACAGTTAAATTGTTGCTGTTTTTCATCTTAACATTTTGCTTGTTTTCATTAATATTTAATTAACAACTAATTAGTTAATAATTAAATAAATCCTAATATATTCTTTATAAGATCGCGCTTTAAAATCAAAATTATATTTATGTATACAAGTACATTCTACTTATTTAAGTGAGGATTTCTTCCCATCACAGAAAATATATAAAACGTATAACTATAAATGTACACAAAATGAAGGAAAAACTATTCATTCATAGAAACTGATCAAACAAATTCAAAATCATAAGTAATTATTCTCCCATAGCAATCCAACAATCGGAGATACCTACACCCAGTTTGTGAGGAAGGCCTTCAACATGACGTGATAAAGGGGTAAGCAAAACATATGAAACTAGTACACATTATTGTTTAGATTTATGAGTGACTTTTGATCAGTGCTTGCAAGAGATGTAATGAGTGAGAAATTACTTAAGAGCCCGTGTGAATTTGAATTGTGAAACATACCATATTCCACTATTGAGAGTAATATTTTTCAATGAATGATAGGGGTAAAACATTTAACAACATACCCACCACACAGAAAAATACCGTAGTTCCAAGTAAAGAAAACTGGTTTTTTTATACAATTTACTGTGTATATGCGTGTTGAGGTAGATTGTAGTTAATTATTTTAAAATTCCATGTGAAAATTCCATTTTGTTCAAAGTGTGCTATGATACTCCCGTTTTTATATTGCCTACTTGGCATTTTCTCTCCATTGATTTATCATTTGCACTGTCTTTCCCATGGACATTTTGATGAAATGCGGCTTTTCTGACCAGTCTTTAAACATTCTTTCAATCAGTAGAACATCACAGGCATTCAAAAATTATGACCCCTCGTCCTTCTTCTTCGCTCAAGAAATTGTACTTTTATTGTAATCTCAGATATAAATAAATTTGCAAAGCCAAGTGAAGAGTGTTGGATTGAGATGTAAATTTTGCTCACTAAAATCTCCTAACATAGGCTATATTGTAATACCTCCTGATAATGAGCAACATCACGGAAAGCAATAACTTTATGAGAGCAATGAAACAAGTGGTACTGCAGCAAAGATTCAGAGATTCAAGCACACCAACATCATCATTAAACAATAACGAAAACACCTCACAAAACAAAGACGTAGAAGTTCCAAAGGCAGGCTTGACTAGCCTGGAGAATTGCATTAAACACTCACGCTGAGCATAACAACTATGAGTGCCAAACTCGAGCAAAATAGCGAAAAGCTCGAACAACATACGGCAGAAATGAACCAAAACATGGCCAAACTAGCAGCTCAAATACTCGATCTCCAAACAAGAGATAAGGAAAGAGCAAGCAAATAGAGCAGCTAAATCAACAAATTGAGCAACTTGAGCAAAAGTCCATCGATAAAAACATAGAAATAAGCAACATATCCAACAAAAACGTTAATGTGAACAATATTATAAAGAAAAGGTGTAAAAATAAGCAACAATGACAATGAGAGAGCTTACAAGATACCTAAATTCTCAACTTTCGATAAGAAATGGGAACTAATGAGCAAAATAAAGAGACACTCATTACAAATAAGTAACAGAAACGGAGAATCAAATGAGAACGGAGAAATGAGAGTAATAAAATTTATGAGAGTAATAAAATTAACTCACTCGGCACATTCGTCGTTTGCTTTGGCTAACCAAAACAAAATCTGGGGAATGTGGTTGAAAATTTGTCTTAGTTAGAAACGGAGTCATTTATGCCCCGGAATTGAAAAAAATGAATTAGTAATTCATCTGATATTGAAAACATTACCAGTGCAAATAAAAACATTTATATCTTCAACATGTATGCCAAATTATTAAATCAAAAGCGAAAATATAATAAAATAATCAAAAAAAAAAAAAAAAAAAAAAAGAAACCTTTTACATATACTTTTTGTGCTAACAATAAACACTTTTTGTGCTAAAATAAAACAACATGAATTCGATTGAAGAAATACTAAGTAATTTCAAAGAAATTAAAACTAAGTACGTTAAATATTTCTTGGATATTTTACATTTAAATATAAGATCAATGAGAAAGAACTTTTTGAAATTCATAACAAATGCATCAAATATTATAGAAAAAATATATGTAATAGTTCTTTGTGAGACTAACATAACTGATTATGAGAATCCTTTTTATTCCATAAATATAAAATAAATATTCAATGCCATATTTAAAATAAATAGAGGTAGCAAAGGAGGAGGAATAGCTGTCCATATCAAAGACTATTTCTATTTCAAAAATAAACACCTTTTATGAACTCGGCAGAAATCTTAGGGTTTGAGATATTCAATTTAACAGATATAAACGCAACTATTTTGGCTATTTATCGTCCGCCCAACCAAAATATATAAGAGTTTTTTAATGATTTAGATCGGAATATATCTGATATTGGCAAAAAGAACAAAGTGATCCGTTTGGGAGACGTAAACATCGATATCATTAAAAAAATGCAATGACATCAAGATATTTAAACATACTTTCATCAAATGGGTTTGAAAGTATGACATTTAAAACGGCGAGAGAAGACGTTAATAGGAATACAAAAACCTGTATAGACCAAATATTTATTAGATGTGATAAAAACCTGAGAGATGTCTACTCTGCAATAATAACCACACCAATATCTGATCATTATGCAGCACTGGATGTATAAATCAGTCAACAGTAAAACAGAAAACCGAAAATACGAAAAGTATATGTGAGGTCTTCCTTCTGGCTCAGGTAAGATAAGATAAGATAAGATAAGGTAAATAAGAGAAAGGGAGGGGGGGGCACCTGTGTAAATAAGATAAGGGGGGGGGGACATCAACGGGCACCTTTGTAAATGAGATAAGGGGAGGGGGATAAACATCAATGGTCACCTGTGTAAAGGCTTATAAGAAAGGGAAGGGGGTAAGCGGTAATAAATTATGACAAGTACGGATCGATTCAGTTTTAAGTGAGGTTTTTTTTCACACCTAGAACAATTCAAGAAAGGGAAGGGGATTAGGGGCAATAAATTAATGTTCTTGTGTTCGAGTTGTGTGTAGTAAGAAAACAAATCCTAGTTGTTTATGTTGTTACTAAATAGACATAGAGCAGTCCAACATACATTTTTGAGTTGCGGTAAAAATGACGTGGAGTTAGATAATATTGTTTGACTTGTGTGTCGAGGTTGTCTTGAGTGTGAGATTTTTCTTCACACCTACAGTTTGTTTACGTTGTTGTTAACTAGAAAATTACTAGTGGTTCCTTTAAACAACTGTTTAATTAGGTAGACATTTTTTTTTGGCGTGTGATCAGAAAATATTTTTTTCACACGCGTGGGAACTACAGCCAACCCAAGTGACTCTTGGCTGAGTTAACAGCTTTCGCTATTGATGAGCCCCCTGTAGCTAATGCACCTACAGCACTCAGTGCTGTTAATATTGGTATTATAGGAAGAAATCCTCCAATTTTTGGTACTCGTATAACCCTGGGAATAATTATATTGGATTTTTTACCCTTAAATGCTTGTGCTATTGTGTTACGTGCAATTTTTATGGCACTATTAATATCGCGTGGTTTCTCCTTTCTAAGGATTGAAGTTGCATTTTTAACAGTCGAAGAAAAATAGCTTTTTTCTGCATTCAACATTTTTAGTTATACCCATACCTAATTTTGATTTAGCCTTCATAGTATTGCTAACTAAAAAAGCATTAATCTTTTCACCCCAGTTACTATCTTTTGCTTTCACTCGTTGCCAAACCCTTTCAGCTAGGTCTTGATCCGCTTTATGCCTTGCGTTTATATCATTAGTTTTGGATTACTCAATATCATGTAGTTTGCAAGCTGAATCTAAACCGTTTATTCCTTTATCGCCTCTTAATGTGAAAAACTTTGATTTTAATAATCGTAACAACGATAGGCGTAAACATAGTCCCTTATTACCTAATTCCATTAGAGCTGTAATAGTAGGTCCATCAAATTGCGGAAAAAACTAATATCATGATTAGTTTAATTGAAAGCTCTAACGGATTAAAATTTAAAAATATATACTTATATTCAAAATCTCTTCAACAACCAAAATATAAGTATTTGGAAGAGTTAATTACACCCATTAAGGGAATGGGATTTCACACATATGCTGAAACCAATGACGTTCTACAACCAAATGAGGCGGAGGAAAATTCGATAATGATCTTTGATGATGTCGCTTGTGAAAATCAAAACAACATACGCGCATACTTTTGTATGGTTAGACATAGAAATATAGACTCCTTCTATTTATGTCAAACATATACACGAATTCCGAAACATCTTATTAGAGATAATGCCAACTCCATAATAGCTTTCAAACAGGATAATATCAACATGAAACACATTTTTAATGAGCACATTGGAGGCGATATGTCATTCAACAAGTTTACTGCTATATGTAGAGAATGTTGGAGCGATAAATATGGATTTTTGGTTATAAGTAAAGATGATACCATAACTAACGGTCGCTATAGAAAAGGATTTAACGTCTTCATTCATATTTAGTGCTTTATAATATCTTGAATAAAGCACATCTATATTCAATCGATCCCGCTTCAAAAAAAAAAAAAAAAAAAAAAAAAAAAAAAAAAAAACATTCAGAGCCGACCTGTTCTCTGTTTCAAACTGACCTGTTTATTATAAACCGCCCCTGTTTCAAACTGACCTGTTTGCTATAAACCGCCCTGTTTCAAGCTGACCTGTTTACTGTACACCGCCCTAACCTGTTTATAATAAACCGCCCTGTTTACATAAACTCTGCTGTTCCTACCCTGCAAAGCGATCTGTTTACCATAAACCGATCAGTTTACGATTACCTCTGTTCTGTTGAAAAATCTTAATAATGACTGGAAGAAAAACAATGGATGAGAATGTTTTAAAAGAGCTCATTAAATCAAGGAGTATTCTGAGGAAAAAATTTCAATCTATTAAAGAAGGAGAGGATGACATCGGAAGACAACTACAGTATACATTTAAACCCATTATAAAACCATTAAATGATGTGGTTAAATTATCACATTTAAACTTAAATGAAACAAAAAAATCGATAAACGCCATTAAAAATGAAAAAAATATTAAAAAGGAAAACGAACTCAAACTAGAAAAGGACTTTGTTGTCAAAAGTGAACATAAAGATGACTCTAATGACGATGATGAAACATTCTATTCTGAAAAGGAGGAGGAGAAAGGAGTAGATTGGCAGTATTAGAAGGGGGTGGAAAGTTTTATTCCTTCTTTAAAAATAATACATACAATAATATATACGGTCAACAGAAAGACAAAATGGTGATTGGAAATTCGGTAACAGTAAAATGTACTTTGTTGATGGCAAAATAAAAATTGGGAATCAAACATGGGCCTTATCAAGCGGTCTATACAATCTTTTATTCCACAAAAATCCTACTGGCTTTGATAAATTTGAATTAGATATATGTAAGAAAATTCTAGAGAATACGTGTGTACACCGGAGAAATTATGAATCAACCGGACAAATTAGAGGTAATAAAGGTCCGAAGTATACAAAGATTATAAAAAAAACTGTTTCAATCAACTCACACAGGTGAAGGATTACTGAACGTTAATATAAAGAAACCAAATTATATATATTGGAACCAAATGGTTGAACGTTTAAAATTATTAATAGCCTCCAAAAATGCTGGTCATACAAATCAGGACAATGAAATAATATAAATAATTGAAAAGCTAAGAGAAGACAATATAATATACTGACGGGGGACAATAAGTATCGATTATGCAATGAGCGTCGATAAATTCGGTCACTACTCAAACTCTAGTAATTTGAGAAAAAATGCTTCAAAAGTTTTTGGAATTGATATTGACCAGCATTACAACCTCGATATCCAAAATAAAAAAAATAAACACTTGGTGCCGCCATCGGAAGACAACGACGCAGGCAACAAAGCTTTGTACAAAAGAAAATCCTACAATCACAAGAAATATTAAGAAGAGAAATATCATCAGAGATAAGAAATTTATTTAATAAAATAAATCACCTAAAAAAGAAATAAAAAATTTTGGAAATGATAAGAGCATTATATCGCCAATGTCAATGCCACACAGTATTATATTGAATAAAATTCTTAATAAATAAATATGGAAAGAAGGACTATAGTAAATGAACTCCATTCTCAAGCAAGCAAACGTTTTCCTCGCCGAAGAGTTATTACAAAGGGTATTGATGATTTATGGCAAGCAGATTTGGTTGAAATGGGTAATTATTCAACCATTAATAAAGGATATAAATATAAATATTTGCTAACTGTTATTGATACCTTCTCAAAATATGCCTGGCCTGAAGCGATTAAAACAAAAAACGCGAAAGATGTATGCGCTGCTTTTAAAAAAAATTTGATTGCTGGCAGAGTGCCTAACAACTTACAAACGGATGATGGAAAAGAGCTTTTTAACAAAGACTTTAAGAAGTTAGCAGATATATACGCAATAAATCACTAATCTACATATAGTACTATGAAAGCCTCAATTGTTGAAAGATTTAACCGAACCTTAAAAAATAAAATGTTTCGAAAATTTTCTTATAATGGTACATATCATTGGATTGATATCTACAGAAAGCTGATTCATGAATACAATCGAACTAAACATGGAACTATAAATATGCGACCCATTGATGTAACCAAAAGCAATGAACAAATTTTGCTAGATTCAGTTTACAATCACATTAAAACATTTCCTAAACCAAAGTATCGTGTTGGAGATTATGTTCGAATAAGTAAATATAAAAATGTATTTGAAAAGGGTTATACACCAAACTATAGCACTGAAATCTTTCGCATAAAATCGTTTCAAATTACAAATCCTGTGACATATATTTTGGAGGATTATGAGGGTAATCCTATTAAGGGAGGATTCTACAACGAAGAAATTAAACATACTCGTTTCCCAAATACGTACCTGGTAGAAAAGGTCTTAAAATCAAAAGGTGATAAGGTATATGTAAAATGGTTGGGGTTCACAAAACATCATAACTCATGGATAAATAAAAATGGTATATTATAAAAAAGAAGAAAAATTAAATAAAAATTTATAAAAATAAAGTAATGAAAAGTGTGTTTTCATTTATTAACAAACACTCATAATGTCAATAACATTGGCTCTAACGGGAAAATCATCCGTTTTAACGGCAGATTATTTTCCGCCAATTCAGGTGATAGGAGATTATGAGTGTGCCTTAATTGATTTTCATTCATATAATTCTATACCTAATGTTGATTATGATAATAATCTATTTCATATTGGAGGACAAATAATAGAGATTCCTATTGGTTCATATGAACTTGAGGATATAGCTGACTATATTAAAACATCATATAAAAACGAAAACAATACAAAATCCATTGAAATTGTAGCTAATAACAACACACTACAGCTTGAAATATTTTCCTCCCATGACTCAATCGATTTTAATCAGCACCGTTCTATATGCTTACTATTTGGATTCGAGGGCGGTATCTTAACACCAGGTAGAAGACATTGCTAACAACTCCCAGTAAATATTTTGCGAGTAAACGCAATTAAAATCCAGTGTAATATAACTACGGGAGGATAAATGAATAATACACCTGTACATACTTTACACGAATTCGGAATAAATGTTTCCCCTGGATATAAAATAGATGAAGTAACTCGTAATTTGATTTATTTACCTGTGAATGTGAAAGAAATAGTCGCCTAACAATTTGGATTACTGATCAAGAACAACGCCTAATTAATTTTCGCGGTGAATAAACTACTCTTCGGCTACATATGAGACCTATATCAAAATGATTATATATAATAAATATATTATAACACAGAAAGAGTCTCGCATTCCTATAAAGGTTATCAAACCTAAAACACGAGGACTGACGGAGGAAAATAAAAAATTTTTGAATTCCGTTAAACTACACTTCAAGGAAAATGTATGAAATACTTAATGTTGAAGACGCGCCGTATTCTGATGACAGCATAATCAAAAAAGATTATCACAGCTATGTACCCTACATTCGTTCTTTTAAGAATAATGATGAAATTAGAATTACAATACAAAATCGAGATTTATATGTCTTGCCAAGTGAGAGTTACATCTACGTTGAAGGTGTAATAACATCATCAGATGAAAAGCTAACGGCTAATGCTCGTTTACGTAATAACTGCGTAGCATATTTATTTGATGACATACGATATGAATTAAATGGTATAGAAATTGATCGTACACGCTATTTAGGAGCATCGAGCACTATAAAAAATTTTGTTTCTCTTACAAGTGTTGAGAGTAATATTTTGAAGAATGCTGGATGGACTAATGTTGCTGATTTAAATAGGAACATGTTTAATTTTTGTATTCCACTTAAATGCTGTTGGGGTTTGCAGAGGACTATAATAAAGTAATATTAAATAGTAAACATGATCTTATTATGCTGCGTAGTTCGAGTAATCAAAATGCATGTTATTCTACCGATTCGAACGAGAAGCTAAATGTAGAAATAAATAATATAATATGGAGTATACCTCATGTACGCTTAGCAGATTCATCAAAGCTGCAGATTATGAGAATAAGAGATAATGGAAAACCTCTTCCTATTGTATTTCGAAGTTGGGATTGTCATTTTAATCCAACGTTTCAGGGTGCAACTAAATGTCATTGGAATGTAAAATTGTCGACTAATAGAGAACGTCCACGCTTTATATTACTCGCCCTAGAAAAAAAGGAAAATTTATTCACTCAAATTTGATAACGTGAAAGTTCATTTGAATTCAAAAACATATCCGTACGATGATTTAAATCTGAAGTTTGATGAAAACAGATATGCCCACTTTGGGCGGGACAGTCCCGCTTTGAGGTTATCTGTCCCGCTGTCCCCAGCGAGAGCAAAAATGTCCCGCTTTCGAAAATACTGGATATTGATATTGATGAAAAATACATGAGTTATTTTTTTCCTCGTTAACATATAATTTATTTGCATAGTTTTTGAAAAACTAACGGCTAATGCTCGTTTACGTAATAACTGCGTAGCATAGTTATTTGATGACATACGATATGTATTAAATGGTATCGAAATTGATCGTACACGCTATTTAGGAGTATCGAGCACTATAAAAAATTTTGTTTCTCTTACAAGTGTTGAGAGAATATTATGAAAAATGCTAGATGGACTAATGTTGCTGATTTAAATAGGAACATGTTTAATTTTTGTATTCCACTTAAAATGCTGTTGGGGTTTGCAGAGGACTTAATAAGTAATATTAAATAGTAAACATGATCTTATTATGCTGCGTAGTTCGAGTAATCAAAATGCATGTTATTCTACCGATTCGAACGAGAAGCTAAATGTAGAAATAAATAATATAACATGGAGTATACCTCATGTATGCTTAGCAGATTCATTAAAGCTGCAGATTATGAGAATAATAAATAATGGAAAACCTCTTCCTATTGCATTTCGAAGTTGGGATTGTCATTTTAATCCAACGTTTCAGGGTGCAACTAAATGTCATTGGAATGTAAAATTGTCGACTAATAGAGAACGTCCACGCTTTATATTACTCGCCCTAGAAAAAGAAGGAAAATTTATTCGCTCAAATTTGGTAAACGTGAAAGTTCATTTGAATTCAAAAGCATATCCGTACGATGATTTAAATCTGAAGTTTGATGAAAACAGATATGCCTAACGTGACCATACGTCCCGCTTTGAGGTTATCTGTCCCGCTTTCGAAAATACTGGATATTGATATTGATGAAAAATGCATGAGTTATTTTTTTCCCCGTGAACATATAATTTATTTGCATAGTTTTTTTCAAGCAACATTAACATTAAAATTAACTCGAAAGATTTTGTAATGCTAATGCTGGAGTTAATGTCGACGTCGTCGACGGCGTCAAATGTCAAAAAAATTGAATCGTATGAAATTTTATGAGAGCAGTTAATCTTAATGCCGTAAGAAATTCGACGCCGAAAAAGGTGAAACAGATTGAACTTTTTCGGCGTCGAATTTCTTACGGCGTTGACATTAACTCCAGCATAACAAGGGAAATCACCAAATTAAAAATGCTTATAAAAACAGAAAAAGTTTCTGTCACTCTGTCAGTACCCTAATCATAGACGCTCTAAATTGTTCTGGTATCTTTTCATCGCGGAGTCGGAGAAGGCGAGTAAAGTCAAACAATTTATTTTCAATGTTAGTGATTGTAACATTACAATAATGCCTAAATTTTAACATTTCTTTGCAAAATAAGTATCCATTTATAAAACAAAGAAGTGGTGAATCAGACGTTACGTGTGAAAAATGTCGTACTGATTTTAGTGTTGGACATGGTGGTGCCAGTGATATTGAGAATCGTTTAAAATCGGAAAAACACAAGCTTTCTGATCAAGCTGCCGCTTCAAGCTCGTCAATGCTTTCTTTTTTTAAAAGAACAAATTTGGCGACTTCCAAAGACTTGGATGTAGCTGCAGCGGAGGGTGCGTGGGCTTACCACACTGTTTCAGGAAAACCACAGTTTTCGTTCGAATGACTGTGCTTCAAATCTAATACAGACATGTTTTGAGCAAAAATTTAGATGTGCCCGTACAAAATCACAAGCTATAGTTGTAAATGTGCTGGCACCTATGGCGATGGACGAATTGAAAGAACACCTTCACGAAGCCCACTGCATATCTTTATTAACCGATGCTTCCAATCGTGGCTCAATAAAATTATTCCCTGTTTTAGTTCGCTATTTTGTACCATACGAAGGCGTGAGAGTCAGGATTTTAGAGTTTCAAAAGCAGCCAGGCGAATCATCTGATATAATTGTGGATTATTTGAAAGAAGTATTATCTTGCAATGATTTGAATAAGAAAATTGTGGCATTTTGTGCAGACAATACAAACTGCAATTTCGGAGAAAAGAATAGAAAAGGGATAAATAATGTTTACGCGAAATTGAACCTATCCGTCGGAAGGCAGCTCATTGGGATTGGGTGTGGAGTCCATATAATTCATAATGCTATCAAAACAGCCGCAGATTGTCTCCCTGTTGACTTCGAATGCATCATTGTGAAAATTTATTCATTCTTCTACATCTACAGCATTCGGGTAGAAGTTCTGACAGAGTTCTGTGATTCCACCGACACAGAGTATCAGAAACTGTTGGGCTACAGTAAAACAAGGTGGCTTGCTTTAATGCCGGCGCTTGAGAGAATTTTAAAAATGTTTCAGCCTTTGAAAACCTATTTTCTGAGCATAGATAAATGCCCTACTATTTTAAAAACGTTTTTCGAAAATCCCAGCTCTGAATTGTGGTTATATTTTTTGCACGCACAGACAGCGATTTTTCATCATCGAGGGACAAAACGTGTCCGCAATAGAGTCTGCGAATGTAACCAGCTCCATTCCTACTTGAAAACTAGACCCGATATTTTAAAACTAATTTGTTTTGCTGACAAATATAAAACAAATACTTAGACATAAGATTAATTTCATAAATTAGATTTATACGTATTCTCTCCGTTTTTGAATAAAATTTGTTTTTAAATGCATATTTTTTTTTTACAAAATTCCGCCCGCGTCCCGCTCTGACGAAAAATATAAATGGTCACATTAGATATGCCGTACTTTACGATATGTATGCGAAATTTCAAAAAAAAAAACACTTTTTAAGGGAACCACAACCAATATTATCTTGGGAAGAGTTTAAAGAAAACCCAATTGTTGTAATTGATATAAGCCACCAAAACGAAGTAGTCAAAAGCGGTCCAATAGATGTTCAAGTTGAATTTGAAACTAAATCACAAATTCCAGCTGGTGTAGCTGCTTACTGCTTAATCCTTTATGATTATGATTAATCGACTATAATCCTTTAAATGGAATTGTTCGAAAAATGTTGTAATATTCTATACTCATTTCATTAATTAATTGATAATTTAATAAAGAAAAAAAAATACATTTTAAAAATATTTTATATATTGTTTATTTATTTCTTGGTTTTTTATATAGATATAAACATATACATATATGTGAAATACATTAATCTTAACTAAAAAATAAATTATCAATATCAATTGCTTCATTCAATAGATTTGTAAAGTTTTTTTCACGCTCTATAGCTACATGACCCCAAGCATATGTGTTCACCTTATCTT
Organism: Musca domestica; assembly: GCF_030504385.1. Taxonomy (NCBI): domain Eukaryota; kingdom Metazoa; phylum Arthropoda; class Insecta; order Diptera; family Muscidae; genus Musca; species Musca domestica. The sequence goes on along the minus strand of NW_026712351.1, from coordinate 50,720 downwards.
GGCGAACCATTCTTTTAGTATCTTTAAAATTTAATACAATTTTAGATAACTCATTTGTACAAATTTCATGCAGCTTAGATCTAAAAGTATACATGGTATCACTAACTATGACTTCATTAAATAGAGTATTCTTATAATCTTCTATGTTATATCGCCTAATGACACATTTTTTTACACCTTTAGCTTTTTTAACTTCCACGCCATCATCTACCGTATACGAGTACATTTTTGAGCCTAAACCAACAAATTCATGCATAATTTTTCCACAATTCTCGTCTTTCATCACACCTATAACTTTTTTATTTCGTCGGGGTATGTTATACACATTATCTTCAGGGTAAGCTGATGTATCGAAGTATTGATCAACATCTGTTCTTATATCCTCATAGATATCTTCAGTATATATAGTATATATAAATGAATCCGTATCCATATAATTTAGAATTACGCGCTCACCAAATTATTTTTCATATAACCGTAATGGAAATCATACATTTTCCATTTTGCTAACTCCAATATACAAAACCCTAAATATATAGGTTTGTTGTAAGTTACACAGAGTCTCTCCATTTGGATTGCCCAAAGATCATCGCAAAATTGTGTAGCGCTATGGAAGTTGGGTTTAGCTATCAAATATTGAGCTCCTAATTTATTTCGGTTAGTTGTTTCCCAATGATTTACTAACTTTATATCTTTCCGTTTATCTATATTTTCCATAGTTTTTCCAAATACTGCATTATGGAAAAGTTTAAATAAATTCCTTAAGAAATCATTGTCCGCTTTTGTCTTTCTTCAGTATTTTTATCTATATATGAAGCTAACCATGGAGACTGATCAAAGGAAATTACGCGATGAACTTTATACAAAACCAGACCATTATCTAAGCATTGTTTTAAAGTCATATAATGCATGCTATACGATTTCTTTGGATCAAAATCGGCAATCAGCTTGTCATATTTTGAACCCCCAACTTTTTTGTTTTCAGAACAGAAAGGCAAATCATTATGTTTATTATGTAACGTTTTTTGGAAAACTTAGATCCACTTCGTATATGTAACCAATGTTTGAATTTGCTTTAAAGTTCTGAATTTGTCTAGCATCTCTTATTGACCCATTGAAAATTACCATTAGGGAGATATTGCCTCATAGCCCAACCGTAGAGGTTATTCGCATCAATATGTAATTAATAACTTGATGGAGAATTTTGATCAAAATTCTTCATATATTTATTATTCGCTTTAGTGTACCTCCTTGAGCACTGTGTCAGACCACCTCTAATAGCATTCTTAATTAAATGAAATATGTCTAGATCGGTTAATAATTCAAGACCTACTTTTGTTTGCCTGAGCATAGCATCAAATGATAATCCTGGTGCTGTATAATACTGACAAGGATCTAGCTTATGAACATTTTTACATGACTTTCTAAAATTTTCAAAACGTCAGTAAGAAGTAGAACGTCAGCCTTTAAATATAACTCCATGTAACCACGTAAAGTTTTACAATTGAATTTTTGCCACACTTTTATAGCATGCTCATATTCTTCTATATAGCACCTTTTGTCATTTAATGTACTATAAAATGACTCGATTGGAGGATCAACTTCTCAAAGGAATTTAAATATTCATAACAGAATATTCCCTTTTTCCTCATGAAAGTGAATTCATTATCATTGGTGAAATGTTTTCTAATAGATAACATATCTCCATCTGTACAGTAGCTAGCTAAAGCATCTAAACTACTAGCCATAAAACGAATTGAATCCAAAAATATTCAAACGTCTTGTGTCTATCATAAGGATTCATATTCACCGTATGCGATAAAGAAATTTATTTTTCTTTTGTTAGAGGAATTATAGTGGTGTTTCCCTCTATAGTGGTCAAAAGCTCTTTAACAAACAAATGGCAATTATATTCTGAAAAATTATGGAAAAATATTGGGATGAATTGTACTACCATATAATTAATGTTGCATACATTATGAGCTGCCCCTCTAAATTTACCTGTTACGTGACAATGATCACGAACTTTATCATCATATAAATTTTATCACAAATATGGCAATTTAGTGCTGAGTCAAATATACTTTGCTAGATAGATGATAGCGGTTTCATTGGCGTATTAAGAGACAAGTAATTATTATACATTTCTCTACTGGAAACATCTAATTGCTCTATAAATTTCTGAGCTGCATCCTCACCACTATAGTGATGATATACATCTAAACTACTATCAAATGAACATTTAATATTGAATCCATATGCACATGGAATATGCTTCTTAATTCTTTCCCCACCTGCTATTAAAGTCTCTAAAACAAATTCAAAATCTGCATAAATAATAAATGGTACGTCCATTTGTTTTCTAAAGTTCTTAAATTCTAAAATACTTTCCTCAACTGTGGGCATTTTTGTGACGACACGACTACAATACTTTTTGTGAACAATCATAAGATCTTCTCTGGGGGTGCAGTAGAAACAGCTATTACAAATTGATATTTTTGTTCTATTAGTAGTAAGCTGACTCAAATTGGTTCGCCTTTTCCGCTTTTGTGTGGTATAAGGGTCCAACAACTTCTTTATCGTATCCGAATACATTTATGATTATCTCTAGATTGTTGGTTTCAAACTCTGATATATTTTTCAGCTCAACTGGAAAATTCATTCCTTCGAAATTGAGAGTAACACTATTTCGGAAGGTGATTTTTTCTGCATTTATGTCCGGAATTGTGTATGATGAAGTCTTTGTTGGATTTCTATTCGGAGTACTATCCATTGCGGCAATTAAACACCATTTGAAGCAGAATTTATCGTTATTTTTTAAGTTCCAGCACGCTTTCTTATGACGCAACGATTTAGGAGTATTTATATACTGCGATCCTTTAATTGGAGCAGATTTATTTATTTTCAACTCCAGCGACAATATTTTAGATAGAGCCCATCCAGAATCCCTTTCTTGAAATTCAGACATCTTATTCTCTATAGAGTCTGCATGTGTATTGAATATTTCATCAACATCATCTGAGAGCGTTATTTGATTAATTTTGGTTATATGCCAATTGCTTACTTGATTTGATTTCATCCTCAAATATCTTTCATCCTCAAATATCTTTGCATATTCACCAACGACTTCTAAATTAAACTTTAAAACTGCGTACGTTTCCACAGCATGTTTAATCATATTTGTTATTGCATCTTTAGATTTCGAAAAGAAATCATCAATATTGATTGTAGTTTCTTCGCACTTATATTGATAAGTTTTAATGCGATTTTGTAAACCACTATTTATCAATACCATTCTAGGATCAATAACGGTACAACTTTTTTCTTTGTGAGAGTTTGTTCTACAGTGATTTTTTCGCACATTTATGTTGAACGAATCGCAATACATAAAGACATATGATTGCCTCTTTCTTTCAGACATCTGTTGTTAAATATTTTGTTCATTCCCTTCGTGATTGTCCATTTGTTGTTGTTGGTTACATTGTTGCTGCTCATTTCCTTCGATATTTTCCATTTGCTGATGATGGTGATATTGCGACTGTTGTTCATTAATATTGTATTGTTGTTGGTATGTTTGATATTGTTGCTGTTGATGATGAAAACTGTGTTGTTCCTATTGTTGATCAAGTTGTTGCTGCTGTGATCTATGAAGTTCTTTCTTCCGTTGTTGATGTAAAAGATATTAATAATATAAGATTATTTTGATATGATTGTAGTTGTTGATTATATTCTCCAGAATATTTATATTGCCCATGATTATTGTATTGTCCAGCATGACGATATTGTTCAAAATTATATTGACATTGTTGTTGCTGATTGTGATGAGTTCCATAATGAAATTCTAATGCTTGAGAATTTATAAACATCTGATTACATAAATTACATAACTTATGTAGTTCACAATGCTTTTGATATTCCATGCTGTTAACAAATTCTACAGCGCAAATATTGCATTTAAAACCCATCGAATTAATTTTTGATTTTTTTTCTTTTTTTATTCAGAGAACAAATTTAAAAAATTTGTAGGGAACGTGGTTTTTCGTTGAAGTCTCAACAGAAATGAAGATTTACATTTAAAATAAATAAAGGAAAAAAATTCATTTCAGTTTACAACAATAATGCACACACTAGCATGCACATATGGATAATTTGATACCTATTATTAAAAACATGATTTCACGAAAATTTATGATATTTACGAAAGGAATATTTCAATCTTTAAAATGGTCTCACATCTTAAAAATGACTTTGAAATGTCTTCCTATTGAAGCAGGTGTGAAAAGAAAACACTCGTAATTTTCTAGTTAAAACAGCAAAAAAAAAAAAGGTTTGATAACAAAAAAAAAAAAAAAAAAAAAAAAAAAAAATACTGTGACGTATGTAAAAACAATAACCTCAGCAGATCGGATCGTATATGTAAATATTCCTATGTAGCAATATTTACTCAAAATTGTTACTTGGGTTGGCTCTAGTTCCCACGCGTGTGAAAAATAATCTTTTCTGGTCACACGTATAAAAAAGTCTTCCTACTCAAACTGTTGTTTAAAGGAACCACTAGTAATTTTCTAGTTAACAACAACGTAAACAAACAGTAGGTGCGAAGAAAAACCTCACACACAAGTCAACCTGGACCTCGACACACAAGTCAAACAAAATTATCTAACCCCACGTCATTTTTTACCGCAACTCAAAAATGTATGTTGAATTGCTCTATGTCTATTTAGTAACAACATAAACAACTAGGATTTGTTTTCTTACTACACACAACTCGTACACAAGAATATTAATTTATTGCCACCTAATCCCCTTCCCTTTCTTGAATTGTTCTAGGTGTGAAATAAATCCTCACTTAAAACTAGATCGATCATAACTTATTACCGCTAACCCCCTTCTCTTTCTTATAACCCTTTACACAGGTGACCATTGATGTTTATCCCCCTCCCTTATCTCATTTACAAAGATGCCCGTTGATGTTTACCCCCCCTTATCTTATTTACACAGGTCTTATTGATCTTATCTTACCTGAGCCAGAAGGAAGACCTCACATATACTACAAAAATTTAGATGTGCCCGTACAAAATCAAGCTGCTGGCACCTATGGCGATGGACGAATTGAAAGAACATCTTCACGAAGCCCACTGCATATCTTTATTAACCGATGCTTCCAATCATGGCTCAATAAAATTATTCCCTGTTTTAGTTCGCTATTTTGTACCATACGAAGGCGTGAGAGTCAGGATTTTAGAGTTTCAAAAGCAGCCAGGCGAATCATCTGATATAATTGTGGATTATTTGAAAGAAGTATTATCTTGCAATGATTTGAATAAGAAAATTGTGGCATTTTGTGCAGACAATACAAACTGCAATTTCGGAGGAAAGAATAGAAAAGGGATAAATAATGTTTACGCGAAATTGAACCTATCCGTCGGAAGGCAGCTCATTGGGATTGGGTGTGGAGTCCATATAATTCATAATGCTATCAAAACAGCCGCAGATTGTCTCCCTGTTGACTTCGAATGCATCATTGTGAAAATTTATTCATTCTTCTACATCTACAGCATTCGGGTAGAAGTTCTGAAAGAGTTCTGTGATTCCACCGACACAGAGTATCAGAAACTGTTGGGCTACAGTAAAACAAGGTGGCTTGCTTTAATGCCGGCGCTTGAGAGAATTTTAAAAATGTTTCAGCCTTTGAAAACCTATTTTCTGAGCATAGATAAATGCCCTACTATTTTAAAAACGTTTTTCGAAAATCCCAGCTCTGAATTGTGGTTATATTTTTTTGCACGCACAGACAGCGATTTTTCATCAAGCCGTGTTGAAAATCGAGGGACAAAACGTGTCCGCAATAGAGTCTGCGAATGTAACCAGCTCCATTCCTACTTGAAAACTAGACCCGATATTTTAAAACTAATTTGCTCTGCTGACAAATATAAAACAAATACTTAGACATAAGATTAATTTCATAAATTAGATTTATACGTATTCTCTCCGTTTTTGAATAAAATTTGTTTTTAAATGCATATTTTTTTTTTTTTACAAAATTCCGCCGGCGTCCCGCTCTGACGAAAAATATAAATGGTCACATTAGATATGCCGTACTTTACGATATGTATGCGAAATTTCAAAAAAAAAAAACAGTTTTTAAGGGAACCACAGCCAATATTATCTTGGGAAGAGTTTAAAGAAAACCCAATTGTTGTAATTGATATAAGCCACCAAAACAAAGTAGTCAAAAGCGGTCCAATAGATGTTCAAGTTGAATTTGAAACTAATTCACAAATTCCAGCTGGTGTATCTGCTTACTGCTTAATCCTTTATGATCGATTAATCGACTATAATCCTTTAAATGGAATTGTTCGAAAAATGTTGTAATATTCTATACTCATTTCATTATTTAATTGATAATTTAATAAAGAAAAAAAAATACATTTTAAAAATATTTTTTATATTGTTTATTTATTTCTTGGTTTTTTATATAGATATAAACATATACATATATGTGAAATACATTAATCTTAACTAAAAAATAAATTATCAATATCAATTGCTTCATTCAATAGATTTGTAAAGTTTTTTTCACGCTCTATAGCTACATGACCCCAAGCATATGTGTTCACCTTATCTTGGCGAACCATTCTTTTAGTATCTTCAAAACTTAATACAATTTTAGATAACTCATTTGTTCAAATTTCATGCAGCTTAGATCTAAAAGTATACATGGTATCACTAACTATGACTTCATTAAATAGAGTATTCTTATAATCTTCTATGTTATATCGCCTAATGACACATTTTTTTACACCTTTAGCTTTTTTAACTTCCACGCCATCATCTACCGTATACGAGTACATTTTTGAGCCTAAACCAACAAATTCAAGCTTAATTTTTCCACAATTCTCGTCTTTCATCACACCTATAACTTTTTTATTTCGTCGGGGTATGTTATACACATTATCTTCAGGGTAAGCTGATGTATCGAAGTATTGATCAACATCTGCTCTTATATCCTCATAGATATCTTCAGTATATATAGTATATATAAATGAATCCGTATCCATATAATTTAGAATTACGCGCTCACCAAATTTATTTTTCATATAACCGTAATGGAAATCATACATTTTCCATTTTGCTAACTCCAATATACAAAACCCTAAATATATAGGTTTGTTGTAAGTTACACAGAGTCTCTCCATTTGGATTGCCCAAAGATCATCGCAAAATTGTGTAGCGCTATGGAAGTTGGGTTTAGCTATCAAATATTGAGCTCCTAATTTATTTCGGTTAGTTGTTTCCCAATGATTTACTAACTTTATATCTTTCCGTTTATCTATATTTTCCATAGTTTTTCCAAATACTGCATTATGGAAAAGTTTAAATAAATTCCTTAAGAAATCATTGTCCGCTTTTTGTCTTTCTTCAGTATTTTTATCTATATATGAAGCTAACCATGGAGACTGATCAAAGGAAATTACGCGATGAACTTTATCCAAAACCAGACCATTATCTAAGCATTGTTTTAAAGTCATATAATGCATGCTATAAGATTTTTTTGGATCAAAATCGGCAATCAGCTTGTCATAGTTTGAACCCCCAACTTTTTTGTTTTCAGAACAGAAAGGGAAATCATTATGTTTATCATGTAACGATTTTGGAAAACTTAGATCCACTTCGTATATGTAACCAATGTTTGAATTTGCTTTAAAGTTCTGAATTTGTCTAGCATCTCTTATTGACCCATTGAAAATTGCCATTAGGGAGATATTGCCTCATAGCCCAACCGTAGAGATTATTCGCATCAATATATAATAAATAACTTGATGGAGAGTTTTGATCAAAATTCTTCATATATTTATTATTCGCTTTAGTGTACCTCCTTGAGCACTGTGTCAGACCACCTCTAATACCATTCTTAATTAAATGAAACATGTCTAGATCGGTTAATAATTCAAGACCTACTTTTGTTTGCCTGAGCATAGCATCAAATGATAATCCTGGTGCTGTATAATACTGACAAGGATCTAGCTTATGAACATTTTTACATGACTTTCTAAAATTTTCTAAAACGTCAGTAAGAAGTAGAACGTCAGCCTTTAAATATAACTCCATGTAACCACGTAAAGTTTTACAATTGAATTTTTGCCACACTTTTATAGCATGCTCATATTCTTCTATATAGCACCTTTTGTCATTTAATGTACTATAAAATGACTCGATTGGAGGATCAACTTCTCAAAGGAATTTAAATATTCATAACAGAATATTCCCTTTTTCCTCATGAGAGTGAATTCATTATCATTGGTGAAATGTTTTCTAATAGATAACATATCTCCATCTGTACAGTAGCTAGCTAAAGCATCTAAACTACTAGCCATAAAACGAATTGAATCCAAAAATATTCAAACGTCTTGTGTCTATCATAAGGATTTATATTCACCGTATGCGATAAAGAAATATATTTTTCTTTTGTTAGAGGAATTATAGTGGTGTTTCCCTCTATAGTGGTCAAAAGCTCTTTAACAAACAAATGGCAATCATATTCTGAAAAATTATGGAAAAATATTGGGATGAATTGTACTACCATATAATTAATGTTGCATACATTATGAGCTGCCCCTCTAAATTTACCTGTTACGTGACAATGATCACGAACTTTATCATCATATAAATTTTTATCACAAATATGGCAATTTAGTGCTGAGTCAAATATACTTTGCTCGATAGATGATAGCGGTTTCATTGGCGTATTAAGAGACAAGTAATTATTATACATTTCTCTACTGGAAACATCTAATTGCTCTATAAATTTTTGAGCTGCATCCTCACCACTATAGTGATGATATTCATCTAAACTACTATCAAATGAACATTTAATATTGAATCCATATGCACATGGAATATGCTTCTTAATTCTTTCCCCACCTGCTATTACAGTCTCTAAAACACATTCAAAATCTGCATAAATAATAAATGGTACGTCCATTTGTTTTCTAAAGTTCTTAAATTCTAAAATACTTTCCTCAACTGTGGGCATTTTTGTGACGATACGACTACAATACTTTTTGTGAATAATGATGAAGTCCTTGTTGGATTTCTATTCGGAGTACTGTCCATTGCAGCAATTAAACACCATTTGAAGCAGAATTTATCGTTATTTTTTAAGTTCCAGCACGCTTTTTTATGACGCAACGATTTAGGAGTATTTATATACTGCGATCCTTTAATTGGAGCAGATTTATTTATTTTCAACTCCAGCGACAATATTTTAGATAGAGCCCATCCAGAATCCCTTTCTTGAAATTCAGACATCTTATTCTTTATAGAGTCTGCATGTGTATTGAATATTTCATCAACATCATCTGAGAGCGTTATTTGATTCATTTTGGTTATATGCCAATTGCTTACAATCTTGATTTCATCCTCAAATATCTTTGCATATTCACCAACGACTTCTATATTAAACTTTAAAACTGCGTACGTTTCCACAGCACTTCTTCGCACTTATATTGATAAGTTTTAATGCGATTTTGTAAACCACTATTTATCAATACCATTCTAGGATCAATAACGGTACAACTTTTTTCTTTGTGAGAGTTTGTTCTACAGTGATTTTTTCGCACATTTATGTTGCACGAATCGCAATACATAAAGACATATGATTGCCTCTTTCTTTCAGACATCTGTTGTTAAATATTTTGTTCATTTCCTTCGTGATTGTCCATTTGTTGTTGTTGGTTACATTGTTGCTGCTCATTTCCTTCGATATTTTCCATTTGCTGATGATGGTGATATTGCGACTGTTGTTCATTAATATTGTATTGTTGCTGGTATGTTTGATATTGTTGCTGTTGATGATGAAAACTGTGTTGTTCCTGTTGTTGATCAAGTTGTTGCTGCTGTGATCTATGAAGTTCTTTCTTCCGTTGTTTATGTAAAAGATATGGATGATAGCGATTATTTTGATATGATTGTAGTCGTTGATTATATTCTCCAGAATATTTATATTGCCCATGATTATTGTATTGTCCAGCATGACGATATTGTTCAAAATTATATTGACATTGTTGTTGCTGATTGTGATGAGTTCCATAATGAAATTCTAATGCTTGAGAATTTATAAACATCTGATTACATAAATTACATAACTTATGTAGTTCGCAATACTTTTGATATTCCATGCTGTTAACAAATTCTACAGCGCAAATATTGCATTTAAAACCCATCGAATTCATTTTTGATTTTTTTTTCTTTTTTATTCAGAGAACAAATTTAAAAAATTTGTAGGGAACGTGGTTTTTCGTTGAAGTCTCAACAGAAAATGAAGATTTACATTTAAAATAAATAAAGGAAAAAAAATCATTTCAGTTTACAGCATTATTGTTGTACTACACTAGCATACACATATGGATAATTTGATACCTATTATTAAAAACATGATTCACGAAAATTTATGATATTTACGAAAGGAATATTTCAATCTTTAAAATGGTCTCACATCTTAAAAATGACTTTGAATGTCTTCCTATTGAAACAGGTGTGAAAAGAAACACTCGTAATTTTCTAGTTAAAACAGCAAAAACAAATAAAGGTTTGATAACAAAAAAAAAAAAAAAAAAAAAAAAAAAAAAAAAACTGTGTAAAAACTATAACCTCAGCAGAAAAGAGCGCCACTTTTCTTCAGCATACAAGTTTTTTCAACAGGACCGGGATCGGTCTATGATATTGTACTATTAAACAAAACATTCGAAAATAGTATTGCACATTTAACCACAATCAATAAAAGCACACAAACAAAATTAGAAAAAAAAAAACACTTGAATGTTTTTTCCCTAGATAGGATCGTATATGTAAATATTCCTATGTAGCAATATTTACTCAAAATGGTTACTTGGGTTGGCTCTAGTTCCCACGAGTGTGAAAAATAATCTTTTCTGGTCACACGTATAAAAAAGTCTTCCTACTCAAACTGTTGTTTAAAGGAACCACTAGTAATTTTCTAGTTAACAACAACGTAAACAAACAGTAGGTGCGAAGAAAAACCTCACACACAAGACAAACACACAAGTCAACCTGAACCTCGACACACAAGTCAAACAAAATTATCTAACCCCACGTCATTTTTTACCGCAACTCAAAAATGTATGTTGGATTGCTCTATGTCTATTTAGTAACAACATAAACAACTAGGATTTGTTTTCTTACTACACACAACTCGTACACAAGAATATTAATTTATTGCCACCTAATCCCCTTCCCTTTCTTGAATTGTTCTAGGTGTGAAATAAATCCTCACTTAAAACTAGATCGATCCGAACTTGTCATAACTTATTACCGCTAACCCCCTTCTCTTTCTTATAACCCTTTACACAGGTGACCATTGATGTTTATCCCCCTCCCTTATCTCATGTACAAAGGTGCCCGTTGATGTTTACCCCCCCTTATCTTATTTACACAGGTCTTATTGATCTTATCTTATCTTACCTGAGCCAGAAGGAAGACCTCACATATACTACGAAATCTCCAAAATATCCAAAAATTAAATCAATACCAAAAAGTAAATAACCAAATAAAAAATATTACTTGGGAACATATCATTAACAATTCTTATAACACAAACGAACTCTATAACAATATACATAACGTTTTCAACAAAATATACGAGAGCACTAAAAAAGAACACACAATATCCATGGCTAACAGAATCGACATTGAAGTCATGTAAAATAAAAGACAGATTATATAAAATTGGGCCCAAAACAAAAATAACAAACGAAATAATATACAAAACCTTTAATAACAAACTAAGCAAAGAAATTTTAAATGCAAAAAATAGACATTTGTATAACCAGTTCGTCAAATATAAACATAATCCGCGAGAAACTTGGAAAATTATAAACGAGATTACAGGAAAAAAGGTCAATAATATTGATTGATAACATAAAGAAAATAGCTGACAACTACGCAACACAATTTAACCAAAATGTGTTCAATATAGTTCATTCCTACAATATTGTTGCGTTGAGGTCCAGAGTCGAGATAAACTTGTCGAAATCAATGTTTATGGAATACGCTACTGAATCAGAGATACATACTATACTGTGCACAATAAACATAAGTAAAAGTGCAGGGGTAGATAACATTAGAGCAATTGATCTAAAAAACAATGCTACTATTCTTACACCACTAATTACAAACCTCATAAATGGAAGTATAAGAGAGCCTACTGTGCCACAAATGAATAAAAGAATCTATAATTAGACCCATATATCAAGGAGGCAACAAATCAGATTATGGTAACTACAGACAAATCTCTATTCTGCCTATATTGGAAAAAGTTTTAGAAGATATAATAGTAAGGAGACTGAACAGTTTCTTAAAATATATAAGATAATAAATAAAATCAATATGGTTTTCAGAAAGAAAAAAAACATAAATATACTACTTGGCCATTTTAGCAATTACATTAAGAAAACACTCAGTCAACAAAATAATTGCATTGCACTTTTTATAGATTTCAGCAAAGCTGTTGACACACTATCACATGAAGAAATAGTGAATGTATTAGATAACACTGGAATAAGAGGCCTTTGCTTAAGATGGTTCCAAGAATACCTTTTATCCAGATCTTTCAACGTCAAATAAGCCATCTACGGAGTTACCCAAGGATCAAAAGTAGGACCAATTTTGTACCTTATATGAAATGACTAAGCATCTACGACAAAGTAAGTCGTTTACATATGCTGACGATACCGCCATGATTGTTTCACACAAAGAAATCGCCGAAGCAACAAAAATAATGCGGAAGGAATTTAGTATCATCACAAAATGGTGCCATGACAATGGTCTTGTAATTAATGCAAACAAAACAAAAATAATGCCTATCAGACCTAGAAGTGTACCAAAAAACAACATTAGCATTGTTTATCATAACAATGAATGCCTCCATGCACAAATCCGGGAAGCTAGAGAAGAGCGAGAAGAAAAATGTACAACACATATAGAACTGGTAGAAAACCACAAATATTTAGGTGTTCATCTTGATCACAACTTTAAATGGAAAACACACATACAAAACTTACAGAAGATACTAAAAAACACGTCATTTGCCCTGTACCACCTTGGCAACTGTGCTCCATACTACGTCTTTAAACAGGTATGCTGCAGATCTCTACAGGAAACACAAGACCGAATAGTAAAATCCCTGTTCAAAAAATGTCATCATGTATCAAACAACACCAATGAGGAACATAGAACACACGACAATAAGAGACAAATGTATAGAAACCAACGTATATTAAACATAATAGAACTGTACGCAATCCCAATAGCATGCGAATTTACGGAAGATCCAAGCCTCGCGAAAAAATCAGCCATCAGCAAAGTACCGGAAGAAGATTGGATGGTCGCTACTTTATATCGAGATTTAGAAATGAATATGGGAAGTTCTCCCTAGATGTCGCTCTGCCAAGCATTCTGGATGAATTCCCTAAAGATGTCTTAGAAATAAAAAATAAATCACAAAAATTTAACATATGAAAAACTATTTATTAAACACATAAACTATTAGAAAATCACTGAAATTAGTAAAAATAAGTAAAAAAGCTTTAAGTTAGGCCGGGCCGAACTTTTAATACCCTCCACCATTCGGTACAAATTTGGCAATTTCCAAAAAAAATAAAATAAATAAATAAAATAAAAAAATCCTTTAAAAATTCTGTTAAAATCTTAAAAATACCGAATGTCTATACGACGACGTGGGCCTGCATAGGCAACTTTTGTCATAAGTTATTACAACATTTAAATGCGAAATATGAAGAAAAATTGTTTATAATGCACAGACAATTTTCTGGCATGGGCTGAAGTATCCATTACGAACTTCAAATGCGAAATTTAAAACAATCCCGGTAAATAATGTCGCTAAAATCATCAAAATACCGAATATCGGGGGGTACGGTATATGGGGCCTATACGAAGACGTGGACCTACATGGTCCATTTTCTGTTTTCTGCTGCAGTATCTATTACGAACTTCAAATACCAAATTTGGAACGGTTCCGTTAAATAATGTCGCTAAAATCATCAAAATACCGAATATCGGGGGGTACGGTATATGGGGCCTATACGAAGACGTGGACCTACATGGTCCATTTTCTGTTTTCTGCTGCAGTATCTATTACGAACTTCAAATACCAAATTTGGAACGGTTCCGTTAAATACTGTCGCTAAAATCATCAAAATACCGAATTTTGGGGGGGTACGGTATATGGGGGCTATACGAAGACGTGGACCTACATGGCCCATTTTCTGCTTTCTGCTGCAGTATCTATTACGAACTTCAAATACCAAATTTGGAACGGTTCCGTTAAATAATGTCGCTAAAATCAGCAAAATACCGAATATCGGGGGGTACCGTTATATGGGGGCTATACGAAGACGTGGACCTGCACAGATAATTTTCTGTCTTATTCTGTAGTATCCATTACGAACTTCAAATGCCAAATTTGAAACAATTCCGGTGAATAATGTCGCTAAAATCATCAAAATACCGAATATCGAGAGGTATCGTTATATGGGGCTATATGAAAACTTGGACCTACATGACCCATTTACGAACTTAACCTGCCTACTGGCAAAATATACATGTGTGCAAAATTTTAGCCTTCTATCTAAATTTGTTCGAAAGATAGCGTGATTACAACAGACAGACAGACAGACAGACATACATACAGACAGACGGACATGGCTAAATCGTCTTAGAATTTTACGCTGATCAAGAATATATATACTTTGTTGGGTCTGACGTGAGTATTTCGAGGAGTTACAAACGGAATGACAAAATTAATATACCCTCCATAGTATGGTGGAGGGTATAAAACTATATAAAATATATGAAGTTTTTGATTTTTGTTAACATTTTGAATAATTTTAATTTTTATATCTACACACAAGCCATTTTGGCATAGTAAGTTATTGTAATGCCATTTTTTTTTAATCCATAAAGAAGTCCTACAGAACAAATAAGAAAAGAATAGTAAATTTATTCATTCTTGCCTTTTACTGGTCTAACGCTTTAGTTTCTACAGTCCTATAGAACAAATAAGAAAAGAATAGTAAATTTATTTATTCTTGCCTTCTACTGGTCTAATGCTTTAGTTTCTACACTCATTTTTTCGTTTTTGTTTTGATCTGCGTGGTCAGTAGATAACTTGCAAGGTTTTAAGGAGACAAGTATCGGATGGCTACATTGAAAAAACTAGTCTATATTGGAAATACATTTTGAATACAGTATACAATATATTTGGATATCAACAACTATCGTTCAATCAGATATGACATGCTGATTTGGGGCCCTTCGTCTCACTCTAAGCAGGGTAAAATTATTCTCCTCTAAAAGTTTATACATCCATTCACTTTAAACCTCACAGAAGTTAACTTCATATTTTTTCAAAAAAAAAAAAAAAAAAATATATAAGTCCACATTTTCAAAGCAATCACTGACATGGGAATAATTTATAATCAAAGGTCTATGTTATCTAGTGCTTTTCTTTGGGTTCTTACCATATTTTAATTAAAATATATACTTCAGATTGGTTTATCACGTCCATAAACTTGTAATACTGATATCCAACAGAAATTAAGCAAACGGCCAAAATTTGCGAAAAGCTCTTAGAATCACATTTATCCAGCATTATCCTGCCATATCCAGCGGTATCCCAATATCGCATTACCATTAGCGTAGCCTATGAAATTCTCCAAAAAGTGTGCTAAAAATCCTGCAAAACTCAGGGGATAACCAGTAAAAATAACTACCTCAAATCCCTTCGTACTAGACAGAAGGAGAACTCGAGTACTAAATTTTGAAAAAAAAAAACACATCTTTTAGCTACCACACCCAAATGGGACCCGGAACTGTTTGCGGAATCTAACCTTCAAAGCTCGTTCCATCCCATTCAATGCTCTGCACGAAAGACTACAGTTTATTGCTATCCCCCAAACAACTTTCAGAGAAGGCAAAATAGAGAACCAAACTGGATTCTTCGGTGTAAAACCATCTTTTACAGTGGCTTTGGGTCTAGATTTTACGCGAACTGACTGCAATTATAAAGTAGCTTTATTCATTGTTTCCCATTCCGCAAGTTTACCTGGAAAGCTCAATTCTTCAACTTGCTCAAATCTTTCATATCTATTTAAGCAAAGGAAATAATTCCCGGAACGAAATGTCCAAGATATGAAAAAGTATTTTCTTACAATTTACTGTGTATGCACGCTGAGGTAGATTATAGTTTACTTTTTATAAAATTTCATGAGAAAATTCCATTTTGTTCAAAGTGTACTGTGAAACTCCCCTTTTTATATTGCCTACAGAATCATTTTCCCTCCATTGATTAATCATTTGCACTGTCTTTCCTATGGACAAATGTAAACATAATTTGTTTAAAACTCATTTTGATGAAGCGCAGCTTACTGACCTTTCTTTAGACATTATTTCTATCAATAGAACAACACAGACAATCAAAAACTATTGGCCCTCGTCCTCCTTCTTCGCTCAAGGAATTGTACTTTTATTGTAATCTTAGATATAAATAAATTTGCAAAGAAAAGTAAATTTATTCTTGCCTTTTACTGTTCTTACGCTTTAGTTTCTACACTATTTTTTTTTTATTTTGTTTTGATCTGTGAGGCCAGTACAAAACTTGCAAGGTTTTAAGAAGATAAGTATCGGATGGGCTATACAGTATCTCTACTCAACTGTTGTATACCGAAAAACGGTCTATATTGGACATACATTTTGAATACAGTATATTTCGATATCAAAAACAATCGTTCAAGTATATTTGACATTCTGCTTTTGGGCACTCTCTCCTCACTCCAAGCATGGTAAAATTATTTTCCTCTTAACGTTTATACTTCATTTCACTTTATAATTCAAAGAAATTAAAATCACATTTTCCAAAAAAAAAAAAAAAAAAAAAAAAAAAAAAAAAAAAATATATATATATATATATATATAGATATATATATATATATATATATATATATATATATATATATATATATATATATATATATATATATAATATATATATATTCCTTCACATCACAGAAAATATCTAAAACGTTTAACTATGAACGTAAACAAAACTTATGAAAAAAAAAATATGAAAAAAGGTCTGTGTTATCTAGTGCTTTTACTTGGATTTTTGCCAATACTTTAATGAAAAAATATACTTCAGATTGGTTTATACAGCGATATCCCACTATCGTATTAACATTTTTAAAGCTTAATTCTTAACTTGCTTAAATCTTTAATATCTATTCAAGCAACAGAAACAATTCCCGGAACGAAATCGCAATTTTTATTAAAATTTACAACAAAATTAAGTTATTACTCGGTATTGCAAATACTTTTACAAAATGTAACCACATATTTCATGTGTTATACAGTTAAACAGTTAAATTGTTGCTGTTTTTTCATCTTAATATTTTGTTTGTTCTCATTAATATTTAATTAACAACTAATTAGTTTATAATTAACAATTCCTAATAGATTCTTAATAAGATCGCGCTTTAAAATAAAAATTATATTTACGTACACAATTACATTCTACTTGTTTAAGTGAGGATTCATTCCCATCACAGAAAATATCTAAAACGTATAACTTGGAGATTAAAAGTTCGGCCCTGCCGAACTTAGCTGCTTTTTTACTTGTTTGCATTTAAAATGTCTTTGCTTAGTTTGTTATTAAAGTTATTGTATATTATTTCGTTTGTTTTGTTATTTTTGTTTTGGGCCCACTTTTTATATAATCTGTCTTTTATTTTACATGACTTCAATATCGATTCTGTTAGCCATGGATAAGGATTACGTCTTTTGTATATTGTCTGTTCTTTTTTAGTGCTCTCGTACATTTTGTTGAAAACGTTATGTATATTGTCATAGAGTTCGGTTGTGTTATTAGTATTGTTAATGATATC
The DNA here is from genome assembly GCF_030504385.1 of Musca domestica. Lineage (NCBI taxonomy): Eukaryota > Metazoa > Arthropoda > Insecta > Diptera > Muscidae > Musca > Musca domestica. Next base: position 32,742 of record NW_026712351.1, on the reverse strand, counting down.
TTCCGAAGTAATATTTTTTATTTGGTTATTTACTTTTCTGGTATTGATTTACTTTTTTTGGATATTTTGTAGATTTCGTATTTTCGGTTTTCTGTTTTACTGTTGACTGATTTATACATCCAAATACTGCATAATGATCAGATATTGGTGTGGATATTATTGCAGAGTAGACATCTCTCAGGTTTTTATCCCATCTAATAAATATTTGGTCTATACAGGTTTTTGTAATCCTATTAACGTCTTCTCTCCCCGTTTTAAATGTCATACTTTCAAACCCATTTGATGAAAGTATGTTTAAATATCTTGATGTCATTTCATTTTTTTAATAATATCGATGTTTACGTCTCCTAAAAGGATCACTTTGTTCTTTTTGCCAATATCAGATATATTCCGATCTAAATCATTAAAAAAACTCTTATATATTTTGGTTGGGCGGACGATAAATAGCCAAAATAGTTGCGTTTATATCTGTTAAATTGAATATCTCAAACCCTAAGATTTCTGCCGAGTTCATAAAAAGGTGTTTATTTTTGAAATAGAAATAGTCTTTGATATGGACAGCTATTCCTCCTCCTTTGCTACCTCTATTTATTTTAAATATGGCATTGAATATTTATTTTATATTTATGGAATAAAAAGGATTCTCATAATCAGTTATGTTAGTCTCACAAAGAACTATTACATGTATTTTTTCTATAATCTTTGATGCATTTGTTATGAATTTCAAAAAGATCTTTCTTATTGATCTTATATTTAAATGTAAAATATCCAAGGAAAATTTCACATACTTAGTTTTAATTTCTTTGAAATTACTTAGTATTTCTTCAATCGAATTCATGTTGTTTTATTTTAGCACAAAAAGTGTTTATTGTTAGCACAAAAAGTGTATGTAAAAGGTTTCTTTTTTTTTTGATTATTTTATTATATTTTCGCTTTTGATTTAATAATTTGGCATACATGTTGAAGATATAAATGTTTTTATTTGCACAGGTAATGTTTTCAATATCAGATGAATTACTAATTCATTTTTTTTTTCAATTCCGTGGCATAAATGACTCCGTTTCTAACCCAGACAAATTTTCAACCACATTCCCCAGCTTTTGTTTTGGTTAGCCAAAGCAAACGACGAATGTGCCGAGTGAGTTAATCCTTTACGTAAATTTTATTACTCTCATTTCTCCGTTCTCATTTGATTCTCCTTTTCTGTTACTTATTTGTAATGAGTGTCTCTTTATTTTGCTCATTAGTTCCCATTTCTTATCGAGAGTTGAGAATTTGGGTATCTTGTAAGCTCTCTCATTGTCATTGCTGCTTATTTTTACACCTTTTCTAAGCACTCTCTTTTATAATATTGTTCACATTAACGTTTTTGTTGGATATGTTGCTTATTTCTATGTTTTTGTTGATGAACTTTTGCTCAAGTTGCTCTATTTGTTGATTTAGCTGCTCTATTTGTTTTGGTTCATTTCTGCCGTATGTTGTTCGAGCTTTTCGCTATTTTGCTCGAGTTTGGCACTCATAGTTGTTATGCTCAGCGTGAGTTGTTTAATGCAATTCTCCAGGCTAGTCAAGCCTGCCTTTGGAACTTCTACGTCTTTGTTTTGTGAGGTGTTTTCGTTATTGTTTAATGATGATGTTGGTGTACTTGAATCTCTGAATCTTTTGCTGCAGTACCACTTGTTTCATTGCTCTCATAAAGTTATTGCTTTCCGTGATGTTGCTCATTATCAGGAGGTATTACAATATAGCCTATGTTAGGAGATTTTAGTGAGCAAAATTTACATCTCAATCCAACACTCTTCACTTGGCTTTACAAATTTATTTATATCTGAGATTACAATAAAAGTACAATTTCTTGAGCGAAGAAGGAGGACGAGGGGCCACTAATTTTTGAATGCCTGTGATGTTCTACTGATTGAAAGAATGTTTAAAGACTGGTCAGAAAGCCGCATTTCATCAAAATGAGTTTTAAACAATTATGTTTACATTTGTCAATGGGAAAGACAGTGCAAATGATAATCAATGGAGAGAAAATGCCAAGTAGGCAATATAAAAACGGGAGTATCATAGCACACTTTGAACAAAATGGAATTTTCACATGGAATTTTAAAATAATTAACTACAATCTACCTCAACACGCATATACACAGAAAATTGTATAAAAAAAACCAGTTTTCTTTACTTGGAACTACGGTATTTTTCTGTGTGGTGGGTATGTTGTTAAATGTTTTACCCCTATCATTCATTGAAAAATATTACTCTCAATAGTGGAATATGGTATGTTTCACAATTCAAATTCACACGGGCTCTTAAGTAATTTCTCACTCATTACATCTCTTGCAAGCACTGATCAAAAGTCACTCATAAATCTAAACAATAATGTGTACTAGTTTCATATGTTTTGCTTACCCCTTTATCACGTCATGTTGAAGGCCTTCCTCACAAACTGGGTGTAGGTATCTCCGATTGTTGGATTGCTATGGGAGAATAATTACTTATTGATTTTGAATTTTGTTTTGATCAGTTTCTATGAATGAATAATTTTTCCTTCATTTTGTGTACATTTATAGTTATACGTTTTATATATTTTCTGTGATGGGAAGAAATCCTCACTTAAATAAGTAGAATGTACTTGTATACATAAATACAATTTTGATTTTAAAGCGCGATCTTATAAAGAATATATTAGGATTTATTTAATTATTAACTAATTAGTTGTTAATTAAATATTAATGAAAACAAGCAAAATGTTAAGATGAAAAAACAGCAACAATTTAACTGTAGATATGTATTTATAACACAGGAAATATGTGGTTACTTTTTGTAAAAGTATTTTTAATACCGAGTAATAACTTAATTTTGTTGTAAATTTTTATAAAAATTGCCATTTTGTTCCGGGAATTGTTTTTGTTGCTTGAATAGATATTAAAGATTTAAGCAAGTTGAGGTATTAAGATTTACGGATAGACTTGCAGAATGGGAACAATGAATAAAACAACTTAATAATTGCCGTCAGTTCTCATAGAATTTGGACTCAAAGCGACTGTAAAAGCAATATTTACAGCGAACAATCCAGTTGTGGTCTCTATTCTCCCTTGACTTAAAGTTGTTTGGGATGGCAATAATATGCAGTCTTTCGTGTAGAGCTTTGAATGGAATGGAACGAGCTTCGAAGGTTAGATTCCGCAATCAGTTCCGGGTCCCATTTGGGTGTTGTGCTGTATCAAGGATGGTTTCGTCCAAAATTTAGTTCTCGAGTTCTCCATTTGTTTAGTACGGAGGGATTTGTAGCAGTTATTTCTACTGGTTGGCCTATTGCGTAGTCCTCTGGGTTTTGCTGGATTTAATTAAGAATCTATTAGGAATTAATTAACTATTAAATAATTAGGTGTTAATTAAATATTAATGAAAACAGGCAAAATGCTGTTAAGCTGAAAAACACCAACAATTTAACTTTAGATCTGAATATGTATTTTGTAACACAAGAAATATGTGGTTATTTTTTGTAAAAGTATTTGTAATATCTGAGTAATAACTTAATTTTGTTGTAAATTTTTATAAATATTGCGATTTTGTACCGGGAATTGACATGATAAACCAATCTGAAGTATATATTTTAATGAAAGTGTGGATAAGAGTCCAAAGAAAGGCACAAGATAACACAGGCCTTTGAAAATGTTTTATTCCCATGTAAGTGACATCTTTGAAAATGTGGACTTCAATTTTTTTTTTTTTTTTTTTTTTTGTGTAAATATGTAGTGTTGTTCTGTGAGGTTTAAAGTGTACGGAATTATAAAAGTTAGTTAAGAATGATTTTACCTTACTTAGAGTGAGACAAAGGTGCCCAAAGCCAAATCTGTTTGAGCGATTGTTGTTCGTATGGAATTATACTGTATTCAAATATGTACAATATAGACTGGTTTCTTCTGTGAACACCAGTTGAATAGATGTACTGTACAGCCCATGCGATACTTGTCTCCTAAAAACCTTGCAAATTATCTACTGACCACTCAGATCATAACAAAAACGAAAAAATGAGTGGATAAACTAAAGCGCAAGACCAATAAAAGGGAGGAAAAAAATCACTATTCTTTACAAATTTATTTATATTTGAGATTACAATAAAAGTACAATTTCTTGAGCGAAGAAGGAGGACGAGGGTACAATAATTTTTGAATATCTGCGATGTTCTACTAATAGAAAGAATGTTTAAAGACTGGTCAGTAAGTTGCGTTTCATCAAAATGAGTTTTAAACAAATTATGTTTACATTTGTCCATAGGAAAGACAGTGCAAATGATTAATCAATGGGGAGACAATGCTTATGTAGGCAATATAAAACGGGAATTTCATAGCACACTTTGAACAAAATGGAATTTTCACATGGAATTAAAAAAGAAATAACTATAATCTACCTCAGCATGCACATACATAGTAAATTGTATAATAAGTTGTTAATTGTTTTACTACTATCATTCATTGAAAAATATTACTCTCAATAGTGGATTATGGTATGTTTCACAATTCATATTCACACGGGCTCTTAAGTAATTTCTCACTCATTACATCTCTTGCAAGCACTGATCAAAAGTCACTCATAAATCTAAACAATAATGTTTCATATGTTTTGCTTACCCCTTTATCACGTCATGTTGAAGGCCTTCCTCACAAACTGGGTGTAGGTATCTCCGATTGTTGGATTGCTATGGGAGAATAATTACTTATTGCTTTTGAATTTTGTTTTGATCAGTTTCTATGAATGAATACACTTTTTCTTCATTTTGTTTACATTTATAGTTATACGTTTTAGATATTTTCTGTGATGGGAAGGAATCCTCACTTAAACAAGTAGAATGTAATTGTGTACATAAATATAATTTTTATTTTAAAGCGCGATCTTATTAAGAATCTATTAGGAATTATTAATTATTAACTAATTAGTTGTTAATTAAATATTAATGAGAACAAACAAAATATTAAGATGAAAAAAACAGCAACAATTTAACTGTTTAACTGTATAACACATGAAATATGTGGTTACATTTTGTAAAAGTATTTTGTAATACCGAGTAATAACTTAATTTTGTTGTAAATTTTAATAAAAATTGCGATTTCGTTCCGGGAATTGTTTATGTTCCGCCGGCGGAATTTTGTAAAAAAAATATGCATTTAAAAACAAATTTTATTTAAAAACGGAGAGAATACGTATAAATCTAATTTATGAAATTAATCTTATGTCTAAGTATTTGTTTTATATTTGTCAGCAGAGCAAATTAGTTTTAAAATATCGGGTCTAGTTTTCAAGTAGGAATGGAGCTGATTACATTCGCAGATTCTATTGCGGACACGTTTTGTCCCTCGATTTTCAACACGGCTTGATGAAAAATCGCTGTCTGTGCGTGCAAAAAATATAACCACAATTCAGAGCTGGGATTTTCGAAAAACGTTTTTAAAATAGTAGGGCATTTATCTATGCTCAGAAAATAGGTTTTCAAAGGCTGAAACATTTTTAAAATTCTCTCAAGCGCCGGCATTAAAGCAAGCCACCTTGTTTTACTGTAGCCCAACAGTTTCTGATACTCTGTGTCGGTGGAATCACAGAACTCTGTCAGAACTTCTACCCGAATGCTGTAGATGTAGAAGAATGAATAAATTTTCACAATGATGCATTCGAAGTCAACAGGGAGACAATCTGCGGCTGTTTTGATAGCATTATGAATTATATGGGCTCCACACCCAATCCCAATGAGCTGCCTTCCGACGGATAGGTTCAATTTCGCGTAAACATTATTTATCCCTTTTCTATTCTTTCCTCCGAAATTGCAGTTTGTATTGTCTGCACAAAATGCCACAATTTTCTTTTTCAAATCATTGCAAGATAATACTTCTTTCAAATAATCCACAATTATATCAGATGATTCGCCTGGCTGCTTTTGAAACTCTAAAATCCTGACTCTCACGCCTTCGTATGGTACAAAATAGCGAACTAAAACAGGGAATAATTTTATTGAGCCATGATTGGAAGCATCGGTTAATAAAGATATGCAGTGGGCTTCGTGAAGGTGTTCTTTCAATTCGTCCATCGCCATAGGTGCCAGCACATTTACAACTATAGCTTGTGATTTTGTACGGGCACATCTAAATTTTTGCTCAAAACATGTTTGTATTAGATTTGAAGCACAGTCATTCGAACGGTTTTCTTGCACTGTGTGGTACGCCCACGCACCCTCCGCTGCAGCTATATTCAAGTCTTTGGAAGTCGCCAAATTTGTTCTTTTAAAAAAGAAAGCATTGACGAGCTTGAAGTGGCAGCTTGATCAGAAAGCTTGTGTTTTTCCGATTTTAAATGATTCTCAATATCACTGGCACCACCATGTCCAACACTAAAATCAGTACGACATTTTTCACACGTAACGTCTGATTCACCACTTCTTTGTTTTATAAATGGATACTTATTTTGCAAAGAAATGTTAAAATTTAGGCATTATTGTAATGTTACAATCACTAACATTGAAAATAAATTGTTTGAATTTGCTCGCCTTCTCCGACTCCGCGATGAAAAGATACCAGAACAATTTAGAGCGTCTATGATTAGGGTACTGACAGAATGACAGAAACTTTTTCTGTTTTTATAAGCATTTTTAATTTGGTGATTTCCCTTGTTATGCTGGAGTTAATGTCAACGCCGTCGACGCCGAAAAAGTTGAAACAGATTGAACTTTTTCGGCGTCGAATTTCTTACGGCGTTAAGATTAACTGCTCTCATAAAATTTCATACGATTTAATTTTTTTTGACATTTGATGCCGTCGACGACGTCGACATTAACTCCAGCATTAGCATTACAAAATCTTTCGAGTTAATTTTAATGTTAATGTTGCTTGAAAAAAACTATGCAAATAAATTTTATGTTCACGGGAAAAAAATAACTCATGTATTTTTCATCAATATCAATATCCAGTATTTTCGAAAGCGGGACATTTTTGCTCTCGCTGGGGACAGCGGGACTGTCCCGCCCAAAGCGGGATGTATGGTCACGTTAGGCATATCTGTTTTCATCAAACTTCAGATTTAAATCATCGTACGGATATGCTTTTAATTCAAATGAACTGTCACGTTTACCAAATTTGAGCAAATAAATTTTCCTTCTTTTTCTAGGGCGAGTAATATAAAGCGTGGACGTTCTCTATTAGTCGACAATTTTACATTCCAATGACATTTAGTTGCACCCTGAAACATTGGATTAAAATGACAATCGCAACTTCGAAATGCAATAGGAAGAGGTTTTCCATTATTTATTATTCTCATAATCTGCCGCTTTGATGAATCTGCTAAGCGTACATGAGGTATACTCCATGTTATATTATTTATTTCTACATTTAGCTTCTCGTTCGAATCGGTAGAATAACATGCATTTTGATTACTCGAACTACGCAGGATAATAAGATCATGTTTACTATTTAATATTACTTTATTAAAGTCCTCTGCAAACCCCAACAGCATTTTAAGTGGAATACAAAATTTAAACATGTTCCTATTTAAATCAGCACCATTAGTCCGTCCAGCATTCTTCATAATATTACTCTCAACACTTGCAAGAGAAACAAAATTTTTATAGTGCTCGATGCTCCTAAATAGCGTGTACGATCAATTTCGATACCATTTAATTCATATCGTATGTCATCAAATAAATATGCTACGCAGTTATTACGTAAACGAGCATTAGCCGTTAGTTTTTCAAAAAACTATGCAAATAAATTATATGTTCACGAGGAAAAAAATAACTCATGTATTTTTCATCAATATCAATATCCAGTATTTTCGAAAGCGGGACATTTTTGCTCTCGCTGGGGACAGCGGGACAGATAACCTCAAAGCGGGACTGTCCCGCCCAAAGCGGGACGTATGGTCACGTTAGTAATACATTTAACAATATACCCACCTGACAGAAAAACTCCGTAGTTACAAGATAAGAAAAAGTATTTTTTATACAATTTACCATGTATATGCATTCTGAAGTAGAATTTATTTAACTTTTTTTTTAAATTCCTTGAGAAAAATCTATTTTTAAAGTGTACTATAAAGCTCCCGTTTATATATATTACCTACATAAGAATTTTCCCTCCATTGATTAGTTATTTGCACTGACTTTCCTATGGACATATGTAAACATATTATTTTTTTTTTTTAAGATTATTTTAATGAAACGCAGCATAAACATTTTTTCTATCAATAGAGCATCGCGGCATCAAAATTATAGGTCCCTTATCCTTCTCCAATGCTCCAGTAATAGTGCTTTTATGGTAATCTCAGTTATAAATAAATTTGCAAAGAATAGTGAATATATTCTTGCATTTTACTGATGTTTTGCTTTAGTTTCTACACTCATTTTTTCGTTTCGTTTTAAGGAGACAATGAGCTGTACAGTACCTCTAGTCAACTGCTGTACACCGAAAAAAACAGTCTATATTGGACATACATTTTGAATACAGCATACTTCCATATCAACAACAATCGTTCAACAACAATCGTTCAAATAAAAAAAAAATATATAAAAAAGTCCACATTTTCAATGCCATCACTTACATCGGAATAAGACATTATTAAAGGTCTGTGTTATCTAGAGCCTTTCTTTGGCTTCTTACTCATACTTTAATTAATATGTATACTTCAGATTTGTTTACTACGCAAAAAGAAAAGCAGTGGAAATAACGGCCTCAAATTAGTCCTTACTAAACAAAAGGAGAACTCGGACGAAACCATCTTTTATTCAGCCATAACAACTAAATTGAACCCGGAACTGTATGCGGAATCTAACCTTCAAACCTCGTTCCATTCCATTCAAAGCTCTACACGAAAGACTGCAGATTATCGTCATCCCCAAAACAACTTTCAGAGAAGGCAAAACAGAGACCTCAACTGGATTCTTCGCTGTAAAACTAATAATAATTATTCTCCCATAGCAACACAACAATCGAAGATACCCACACCCAGTTCGTGAGGAAGGCCTTCAACATGACGTCAAAAGTTAATCGTTTGCTCTTGAAACTGTTTATTGCAGTTATTGACTCTTAGTTATTGAATACTGTAATAGTGTAATTGAAGGCATTTTGATCGTGCTTTGGTTTTACTAGAATAGTGATCTCAACTGGATTGTTCGCTGTAAAAAGCTGCTTTTACAGTGGCTTTGAGTCCATATTCTATGAGAACAGACTGCAATTATTAAGTTGCTTTATTCATTGTTTCCCATTCTGCAAGTTTATCCATAAAGCTTAATTCATCAAGTTGCTTAAGTCGTTCATATCTATTCAATCAAAGGAAACAATTTCCGGAACGAAATCACAATTTTTATAAAATCTAAAACAATCCTAATATATTATTCAGATATTACAAAATACCTTTACAAAAAGTAACCACATATTTCCTGTGTTATAAAATAAATATTCAGATCTGAAGTTAAATTGTTGCTGTTGTTTTCAGCTTAACAGCATTTTGCCTGTTTTCATTTATATTTAATTAACACCTAATTAGTTTATAAATAATTAATTCCTAACAGATCCTTAATTAGAACGCGCTTTAAAATCAAAATTAAATTTATGTACACAATTACATTCTACTTATTTAAGTGAGGATTCCTTTCCATCACAGAAAATATCTAAAACATTTAAGCAAAACGTATGAAAAAATATTCATTCATAGAAAGTGATCAACACAAAATTCAAAATCAATAAGTAATTATTCTGCCATAGCAACCCAACAATCGAAGATACCTACACCCAGTTTGTGAGGAAGGCCTTCAACATGACGTGAAAAAGGGGTAAGCAAAATATATGAAACTAGTACAATTTATTGTTTAGATTTATGAGTGACTTTTGATCAGTGCTTGCAAGAGATGTAATGAGTGAGAAATTACTTAGGAGCCCATGTGAATTGTGAAACATACCATATTCCACTATCGAGAGTAATATTTTTCGATGAATGATAAGGGTAATACATTTAACAACATACCCACCTGACAGAAAAATTCCGTAGTTCCAAGAAAAGAAAAATTATTTCTTATACAATTTACTGTGTATATGAGAGTTGAGGTAGATTGTAGCTAATTTTTGAAAATTTCATAAGAAAATTCTATTTTGTTCAAAGTGTACTATAATACTCCCGTTTTTATATTGCCTACTTAGCATTTTCTCTCCATTGATTTATATTTGCACTGTCTTTCCCATGGACAAATGTAAACATAATTTGTTTAAAACTCAGTTTGATGAAATGCAGTTAACTGACCAGTCTTTAAACATTCTTTCAGTCAGTAGAACATCACAGGCATTCAAAATTTATTGGCCCCTGGTCCTCCTTCATCCAGCTACAACACCCAAATGGGACCCGGAACTGTATGCCGAATCTAATATTCAAAGCTCTGCACGAAAGAATAGAGACCTCAACTGGATTGTTCGCTGTAAAAACTGCTTTGGCTTTGAGTCCAAATTCTATGAGAACTGACTGCAATTATTAAGTTGCTTTATTCATTGTTTCCCATTTTGCAAATTTATCCGGAAAGCTTAAATCATCAACTTGCTCAAATCTTTCATATCTATTCAACCAAAGGAAACAATTCTCGGAACAAAATCGTAATTTTTATAAAAATTTACAACATAATTAAGTTATTACTCAGATATTACAAAATACTTTTACAAAAAGTAACCATATATTCCCTGTGTTATAAAATACATATTCAGATCTAAAGTTAAATTCTTGGTGGTTTTTCAGCTTAACAGCATTTTGTCTGTTTTCATTAATATTTAATTAACACCTAATTAGTTAATATTTAATTAATTCCTTGTAGATTCTTAATTAAATCGCGCTTTAAAATCAAATTTAAATTTATTTACACAATTTCATTCTACCTTTTTAAGTGAGGGATCCTTCCCATCACAGAAAATATCTAAAACGTTTAACTATAAATGTAAACAAAACGTATGAAAAAATATTCATTCATAGAAACTGAACAAAACAGAATTCAAAATCAATAAGTAATTATTCTCCCATAGCATCCCAACAACATACCCACTTGACAGAAAAATTCCGTAGTTCCAAGATAAGAAAAAGTATCTTTTTTTACAATTTACTGTGTATGTGCATGCTGAGGTAGATTATAGTTAATTGTCTTTTTAATATTCCATGAGAAAATTCCACTTTGTTCAAAGTGTACTATGAAACTCCTGTTTTATATTGCCTACATAAGCATTTTTCCTTTACTGATTTATCATTTGCACTGTCTTTCCTATGGACGAATGTAAACATAATTTGTGTAAACCGGGATCAATAATTAAAAGACGCAAAATCTTTTCCGTATGAGCGTTTGTAAGACACTAAATTTATTTATTAAAAATATATATAAAAAAAATTAACATCACAGGCATTAAAAAATATTGGACATTCGTCCTTCTTCTTCGCTCAAGAAATTGTACTTTTATTCTAATCTCAGATATAAATAAATTTGTAATGAATAGTGAATGACGTCAATGTTAATCGTTTGCTCTTGAAACTTTTTATTGCAGTCATTGACTTATAGTTATTTAATATGGTAGCAAATATAAATGTTATTTTCGTCATATTATTCCGTGCAATAATGTAACAGTGTAATTAAAGGCATTTTTTACGAACTGAAATTTGATCGTGCATTTGTTTTACTGTTAATTATTAGTTAGTCGTAAGCAATTAATTTATATTAAAGATAGATACAAATAAAGACATTGAGGAAAACGAGCTTCAACTTTTGTCATTGCTCGCGGTCTTAATGTGGGAATACGTAATGCGCTTACTTGACTGGCTGCTTCGGAAATGAACAAAGGAGCCTAGGGCCAAAATCGAACTAAGTCAACCTAAAACTCCATCGTTCCTTAAGGAGGAAGCCAATCGATGATTTAAGAAAGCCAAACAGGCGCTTTGTGTATTCCCACCTTTAGTGTTTCTACTAAGGCTTCATTTCATCATAATAGCATACGGTGTATCTACCTAGGCTAAACAACAAAATAGTGTTCACACTACTCGACGACAAAGTGTGGACAAAGCCATCACTTACATGGGAATAAAATATTACCAAAGGTCTGTGTTATCTAGTGCTTTTACTTGGATTCTTGCCCATACTTTATTGAAAAAATATACTTCAGATTGGTTTATCCAGCGATATCCCACTATCGTATTACCATTAGCCTTGCCTGTTCTGTTTTAGTGCAATTCTTTAAAAAGTGTGCTAAAAATGCAGCAATAGACTGAGGACTATGCAAAAGGCCAACCAGTAGAAATAACGGCCTCAGTGGCCGTGGCTTTGAATTCAAATTTTATGAAAACAGAATGCAATTATTAAGTAGATGAATTACAATAGCCTTATTCCTCAACTTGCTCACATCTTTCATATCTATTCAAGCAAAGGAAAAAAATCCCGGAAAAATTGGAATTTTTATACAAATTTAAAACAAAATTAAATTATTACTCAGATATAACAAAAGTCTTGAGGAAAAAGTAACCAAATATATCCTGTGTTATAAAATACCTATGCAGATCTAAGTTAAATTGTTGCTGTCTTTTTTTTCAGTTTAACAGCATTTTGCCTGTTTTCATTAATATTTAGTTAACACCTAATTAGTTACTAATTAAATATTTCCTAATTTATTCTTAATCAGTTTTATTCATAATTAAACATATGCACATAATTACATGCTACCTATTTAAGGTAGGATTCCTTGCCATTAAAGAAAATATCTAAACCGTTTAACTATAAACGTAAACAAAACGTATGAAAATATATTCATTCATGAAACTTATCAAAACAAAATTCATAATCAATAAGTTATTCTCCCATAACAACCCAGTTCGTCAGGAAGGCCTACAAAATGACGTGATAAAGGGGTAAGCTAAATATTTATAAATTAGTACACATTGTTGTATAGATTTTTGAGTGACTTTTGATCAGTGCTTGGAAAAGATTTAATCAGTGAAATTGAATTGTGGAACAAACCATATTCTACAATTAAGAGTAGTTTTTTACGATGCGTGATAAGGGTAATACATTTAACAACATACCCACCTGACAGAAAAACTCCGTAGTTACAAGATAAGAAAAAGTATTTTTTATACAATTTACCATGTATATGCATTCTGAAGTAGAATATATTTAACTTTTTTTAAAATTCCTTGAGAAAGATCTACTTTTTTAAAGTGTACTATGAAACTCCCGTTTATATATACATATTACCTACATAAGCATTTTTATTTATGTAAACATATTATTTTTAAAGATTATTTTAATGAAACGCAGCTTAAACATTTTTCTATCAATAGAGCATCGCAGCATCAAAAATTATTGGCCCCTTATCCTTCTCCTACGCTCCAGTAATAGTGCTTTTATGGTTATCTCAGTTATAAATAAATTTTCAAAGAATAGTGAATGTATTCTTGCATTTTACTGATTTTATGCTTTAGTTTCTACACTCATTTTTTCCTTTTTGTTTTGATCTGTAAGATCAGTAGATAACTTGCAAGGTTTTAAGGAGACAGTGAGCTGTACAGTACGTCTAGTCAACTGCTGTACACAGAAAAAACAGTCTATATTGGACATACATTTTAAATACAGTATACTTCCATATCAACAACAATCGTTCAACAACAATCGTTCAAATAAATAAATATATAAAAAAGTCCACATTTTCAGTGCCATCACTTAGGAAGGAATAAGACATTATTAAAGGTCTGTGTTATCTAGAGCCTTTCTTTGGCTTCTTACTCATACTTTAATTAATATGTATACTTCAGATTTGTTTACTACGCAAAAAGAATAGCAGTAGAAATAACGGCCTCAAATTAGTCCTTTTTAAACAAAAGGAGAACTCGGACGAAACCATCTTTTATTCAGCCATAACAACTAAATGGAACCCGGAACTGTATGCGGAATCTAACCTTCAAACCTCGTTCCATTCCATTCAAAGCTCTACACGAAAGACTGCAGATTATCGTCATCCCCAAACAACTTTCAGTGAAGGCGAAACAGAGACCCCAACTGGATTCTTCGCTGTAAAACCTGTAATTACACAATTACATTTCATTTATTTAAGTGTGGATTCCTTCAAATCACAGTAAATATCTTAAACGTTTAACTATAAACGTAAACAAAACTTATGAAGAAATATTCGTTCATAGAAACTGATCAAATAATAATAATTATTCTCCCATAGCAACACAACAATCGAAGATACCCACATCCAGTTCGTGAGGAAGGCCTTCAACATGACGTCAATAGTTAATCGTTTGCTCTTGAAACTGTTTATTGCAGTTATTGACTCTTAGTTATTGAATACTGTAATAGTGTAATTGAAGGCATTTTTTGATCGTGCTTTGGTTTTACTGTTAATTATTAATTAGTCGTAATCAATTAATTTATGTTAAAGATAGATACAAATAAAGACATTCAGGAAAACGAACTTCAACTTTTGTCATTGCTCGCGGTCTTAAGTGGGAATACATAATGCGCTTGACTGGCTGCTTCGGAAATGAAATAAAGAGTTTAGGACCAAAATCGAACTAAGTCAACCTAAACTAATTTGTTGCTTAAGGAGGAAGTCAGTCGTTGACTACAGCCAGCCAAATAGGCGCTTTATATATTCCCACCTTTAGTCTACTAAGGCTTCATTTCATGCATGGCAGAAGAATACAGGTAGATGCGTCAACGCTTGGGAGCATTGATATGCCAAAAAATTTAAATGTTTTTTCAAATATAAGTAGATTTTATATGTTTTCTTATACTACATCATATCTTATACCACGTCATTTCGCGTTTTTAAAAAATTTTACAAATTTTAATAATTTTTCATTCAACATTTTCAATTTTAAAATTGGTTTGACAGTTCATTGTCCCAGCAGCTGTGACGACGCGTCTACCTATGTTATTCTATCATGATTTCATCATAATAGCATACGGTGTTTCTACCTATGCTAAACAACAATATAGTGTTCACACTGCTCGACGTATTCTATTCAATATTTGGCGACCCCGACGGTCCTGTAACTATGCACATGATTTCACCAAAGTTTAAGGTATTCTTATAAGAAGTTAGCATCATATTTTTGCAAATAAATATAAGCCCACATTTTCAAAGCCTAAGTGATGATGAGAATAAAATATTATCAAAGGTCTGTGATCTAGTGCTTTTACTTTGATTTTGTCCATACTTTAATACAAAAATATATTCTTCAGATTGGTTTATAAGGTCCATAAACCCTGTTCCCTGTTCATTTTTATTGCAAGTCTCCAAAAAGTGTGATAAAAACCAACAAAAGACAGAGGACTACGCAAAAGGCCAAACAGTAGAATTAACTGCCTCAAATTCCACCGTTCTAATCAAAAGGAGAACTCGACTACTACATTTTAGACGAAACCATCCTTGGTGCAGCTACAACACCAATTGGGACCCGGAACTGTTAGCGGAATCTAACCTTCAAAGCTCGTTCCTTCCCATTCAAAGCTCTACACGAAAAACTACAGTTTGTTGCCATCCCCCAAACAAATTTCAGTGAAGGGAGAATAGAGACCTCAACTGGATTGTTCGCTGTAAAAAGCTGCTTTTATAGTGGCTTTGAGTCCATATTCTATGAGAACTGACTGCAATTATTAAGTTGCTTTATTCATTGTTTCCCATTCTGTAAGTTTATCCGTAAAGCTTAATTCCTCAAGTTGCTCAAGTCTTTCATATCTATTCAATCAAAGGAAACAATTTCCGGAACGAAATCGAAATTTTGATAAAAATTTAAAACACGACTAATATATTATTCAGATATTACAAAATACTTTTACAAAAAGTAACCATATATTCCCTGTGTTATAAAATACATATTCAGATCTGAAGTTAAATTGTTGCTGTTTTTCAGCTTAACAGCATTTTGCCTGTTTTAATTAATATTTAATTATCACGTAATTAGTTAAGAATTAATTAATATGGTAGAATAATTTATTGACTTTGAATTTTGTTTTGATAAGTTTGTTTGAATGAATATTTTTTCATAAGTCTTGTTTACGTTTATAGTTAAACGATTTAGACATTTTTTGTGATGGGGAGGAATCCTCACTTAAGTAAGTAGAATGTAATTACTTTATTAAGTAATTAGGTGTTAATTAAATGTTTATGAAAGGAAAAATTCTGTTAAGCTGAAAAAAAGTAAACTATAATCTACCTCAGCATGCATATACACAGTAAATTGTAAAAAAATACTTTTCCTTATCTTGGACATTTCGTTTCGTGAACTATTTCCTTTGTTTGAATAGATATAAAAGATTTGAGCAAGTTGAGAAATTAAGCTTTCTTGATAAACTGATAGAATCGGAAACAATAAAGAAAGATACTTATTAATTGTAGTCAGATATCATAAATTTGGACTCAAAGCCACTGCAAAACAGATTTTACAGCGAATTGTTTTTTTGGCAAAACAAATAAAAGGAATAACCATTTTTCTTTTTCCCCTGTTCTTCGTTTTGCTGTGTTATTCGTATAAGCATCGTAGTGTCAAAAAGCTTTAGCTTACAATCCGTCATACTACAATTTCTCTAACATTGTTGACATTCTGACAATTGTGCTAATTAATCTCAAAAGCTTTTTAGAACACTACCTGTTTAAATTGGTTGCTGTATTTGATATAAGCATAATTACGTTTGAAACATCAATTTGCTGCATCGATTACTAAGCGGTTATTGTACTTGCTAAAGTCATAATCTATTAGTAGTTTAGTTTCGGGTGAACCAAAGGTATCCTGTTGGCTATGTCTGGATTCTTATCACATGAGGTGTATCCAACTATCACCAATAAGGGAAAATAAGGGTCTACGTTGGTGCTGCACCAAATGTAGGGTATTAGATGCCGAATTTTACAAATTCTTCAAGAAAACTCGTACCGAATTACAAGATATAAGCACTGAATTCCGCTCATTGGCTGATAGATTTGAAAAATACAAGGAAATGTTAGATCAAACAACCTACTTAGATCAGTTCTTGCAGTCTCCGCCTGATTCTCTACGAAAAAGAAAGGAACCGACTGAAGTTACATTAGATAACCCAATGAATGAAATTATTACGCAGAAAATTCCGCTGATTACCATCCAAGAAACACCATCAAAAACTGCTTCGTCATCAATTTGTAATCAGAATCGTGCAGTAGTAACTGAGTTAACACCGTCCAAAATCCCTTCTACATCAAAATCTGCACCACTTTCAATACCTACGTCCGAACTAACTCCGTCTGTGTTAAAAAAGTTTTTCTCTCCTCAAATCACGCCAAAGTCGCCAAATATAATGAGTACTCCTAATACTCCAAGTCCGCCCAATCTAAAAGTAGTTTTGCCTAAACGTACAGTATTTGCTGCTTCAACGTCTGAGGATGATGTCATATCATTTATAAAGAGCAAAATAAATGTAGATGCTGAAATAAAAGTTCATAAATTCAAATATGCGGATAAACGAAGTAAAGCTTCTTTTAAAATTCTTGTTCCTGAGGATATTTTTGAAATAATAGTTAACCTATCCTTTTGGCCTGCAAAAGCCGTTATACACGAATATATATATAGAGAAGTTCCAAAATCAGATATTGTATATTTACCAACATCTCAGTCAAACATACCATATTCCACTATTGAGAGTAATATTTTTCGATGAATGATACATAAGGGTAATACATTTAACAACATACCCACCTGAAAGAAAAATTCCGTAGTTCCAAGAAAAGAAAAATTATTTTTATACAATTTACTATGTAAAATTTCATGAAAAAATTCTATTTTGTTCAATGTGTACTATAATACTCCCGTTTTTATATTGCCTACTAAGCATTTTCTCTCCATTGATTTATATTTCCACTGTCTTTCCCATGGACAAATGTAAACATAATTTGTTTAAAACTCAGTTTGATGAAATGCAGTTACCTGTCCAGTCTTTAGACATTCTTGCAGTCAGTAGAACATAACAGGCATTCAAAATTTATTGGCCCCTTGTCCTCCTTCTTCGCTCAAGAAATTGTATTTTTTTTTGTAATCTCAGATATAAATAAATTTGTAAAGAATACTGAATTTATTCCTGCCTTTTACTGGCCTTACGCTTCAGTTTCCTTACACTTTAAACCTCACAGAATTTAAAACCACATTTTTCCAAAAACAAAAAAAAAAAAAAAAAAAAAAGATAGAAACGAAAGTCCTCATATTCAAAGATATCACTTACATGGTAATAAAATATTATTAAAGGTCTGTGTTATCTTGTGCCCTTCTTTGGGCTCTTACCCACACTTTAGATTGTTTTATCACGTCATAAACTCGCAATACTGATATCCAACAGAAATTTACCAAACGGGTAAAATTTGTGAAAAGCCCTTGGAATAATATTTGTCCAGCATTGTCTTGCCATATCCAGCGTTATCCCACTATCGTATTACCACTAGTCTTCCCTGTTCATTTTTAGTGAAATTCTCCAAAAAGTGTGCTAAAAATCCAGAAAAACACTGAGGACTACGCAAAAGGCCTACAAGTAGAAATAACTACCTCAAATCCCTCCATACTAAACAACAGGAGAACTCAAGTACTGAATTTTGGACGAAACCATCCTTCATCCAGCTACAACACCCAAATGGGACCCGGAACTGCATGCCGAATCTAATCTTCAAAGCTCGTTCCTTTCCATTCAAAGCTCTGCACGAAAGACTGCATATTATTTCCATCCACAAACAACTTTCAGTGAAGGGAAAATAGAGACCTCAACTGGATTGTTCGCTGTAAAAACTGCTTTGGCTTTGAGTCCAAATTCTATGAGAACTGACTGCAATTATTAAGTTGCTTTATTCATTGTTTCCCATTTTGCAAATTTATCCGGAAAGCTTAAATCATCAACTTGCTCAAATCGTTCATATCTATTCAACCAAAAGAAACAATTCTCGAAACAAAATCTCAATTCTTATAAAAATTTACAACAAAATTAAGTTATTACTCAGAATTTACAAAATACTTTTACAAAAAGTAACCATATATTCCCTGTGTTATATAATACATATTCAGATCTAAAGTTAAATTGTTGGTAGTTTTTCAGCTTAACAGCATTTTGTCTGTTTTCATTAATATTTAATTAACACCTAATTAGTTAATATTTAATTAATTCCTAGTAGATTCTTAATTAAATCGCGCTTTAAAATCAAAATTAAATTTATTTACACAATTTCATTCTACTAATTTAAGTGAGGGATCCTTCCCATCACAGAAAATATCTAAAACGTTTAACTATAAATGTTAACAAAACGTATGAAAAAATATTCATTCATAGAAACTGAACAAAACAGAATTCAAAATCAATAAGTAATTATTCTCCCATAGCATCTCAACAACATACCCACTTGACAGAATAATTCCGTAGTTCCAAGATAAGAAAAAGTATCTTTTTTTACAATTTACTGTGTATGTGCATGCTGAGGTAGATTATAGTTAATTGTTTTTTTAAAATTCCATGAGAAAATTCCACTTTGTTCAAAGTGTACTATGAAACTCCTGTTTTTATATTGCCTACGTAAGCATCTTTTTTCCTCCATTGATTTATCATTTGCACTGTCTTTCCTATGGACGAATGTAAACATAATTTGTGTAAACCGGGATCAATAATTAAAAGACGCAAAGTCTTTTCCGTATGACCGTTTGTAAGACACTAATTTATTATTAAAAATATATATAAAAAAATTAAAATCACAGGCATTAAACAAATATTGGCCCTTCGTCCTTCTTCTTCGCTCAAGAAATTGTACTTTTATTGTAATCTCAGATATAAATAAATTTGTAATGAATAGTGAATTTATTCTTGCCTTTTACTGGAAATTGTACTTTTATTGTAATCGCAGATATAAATAAATTTGTAAAGAATAGTGAATTTATTCTTGCCTTTTACTGGTCTTACGCTTTAGTTTCTGCACTCATTTTTTCGTTTTTGTTCCGATCTGTGAGGTTTTAATATTGATCCTCCATTGATAAATCACTTGCACTGTCTTTCCTATGGACAAATGTAAACATAATTTGTTCTTCTTCCTGATTCCTTCCCATCACAGAAAATACTTAAAACGTTTAATTATAAACATAAACAAAACGTCTGAACAAATATTCCTTGATAGAAACTGACCAAAACAGAATTCAAAATCAATAAGTAATTATGCTCCCATAGCAACCCAACAATCTAAGATACCAGCACCCAATCAACTTTCACGAAGGCAAAACAGGTACCAAAATGGGATTCTTCAGTGTAAAACCTGTCTTTACAGTGGCTTTAAGTCCAAATTTTATGAGATCTGACAGCATATATTAACTAGCTTTTTTCATTGTTTCCCATTCCGCAAGTTTATACTGAAATCTTAATTCCTCAACCAGCTCAAATCTTTAATAAATATTCAAGCAAAGGAAAAAAATTCCCGTAACAAAATCGCAATTTTTATAAAAATTTACAACAAAATTAAATTATTACTCAGATATAACAAAAGATTTGGACAAAAAGTAACCAAATACTTATATCCTGTGTTATAAAATACCTTTGCAGATCTAAAGTTAAATTGTTGCTGTTTTTCAGCTTAACAGCATTTTGCCTGTTTTAATTAATATTAATTATCACGTAATTAGCTAAGAACTAATTAATATGGTAGAATAATTATTTATTGACTTTGAATTTTGTTTTGATAAGTTTGTTTGAATGAATATTTTTTCATAAGTCTTGTTTACGGTTATAGTTAAACGTTTTAGATATTTTTGTGATGAGAAGGAATCCTCATTTAAGTAAGTAGAATGTGATTATTTTATTAAGTGGGAAAAAAAGGAAAAATTATGTTAAGATGAAAAAACAGTAAACTATAATCTACCTCAGCATGCATATACACAGTAAATTGTAAAAAAATACTTTTCCTTATCTTGGACATTTCGTTCCGGGAACTATTTCCTTTGCTTGAATAGATATAAAAGATTTGAGCAAGTTGAGAAATTAAGCTTTCTGGATAAACTGATAGAATCGGAAACAATAAAGAAAGATACTTATTAATCGTAGTCAGTTTTCATAAAATTTGGACTCAAGCCACTGTAAAACAGGTTTTACAGCGAATTGTTTTTTTTTGCAAAACAGATAAAAAGAATAACCATTTTTGTTTTTCTCCTGGTCTTCGTTTTGCTGTGTTATTCGTATAAGCATCGTAGTGTCAAAAAGCTTTAGCTTACAATCCGTCATACTACAATTTCTCTAACATTGTTGACATTCTGACAATTGTGCTAATTAATCTCAAAAGCTTTTTAGAACATTACCTGTTTAAATTGGTTGCTGTATTTGATATAAGCATAATTACGTTTGAAACATCAATTTGCTGCATCGATTACTATGCGGTTGTTGTACTTGCTAAAGTCATAATCTAAATCACAATAATGAATTGTTCTATGATCAATTGTAAACAATTAGTTTCCGATGAACCAATGGTATCCTGTTGGCTATGTCTGGATTCTTATCACGTGAGGTGTATCCAACTATCACCAATAAGGGAAAATAAGGGTCTACGTTGGTTCTGCACCAAATGTAGATAATTAGATGCCGAATTTTACAAATTCTTCAAGAAAACTCGTACCGAATTACAAGATATAAGCACTGAATTCCGCTTATTGGCTGATAGATTTGAAAAATACAATGAAATGTTAGATCAAACAACCTACTTAGATCAGTTCTTGCAGTCTCCGCCTGATTCTCTACGAAAAAGAAAGGAACCGACTGAAGTTACATTAGATAACCCAATGAATGAAATTATTACGCAGAAAATTCCGCTGATTACCATCAAAGAAACACCATCCAAAACTGCTTCGTCATCAATTTGTAATCAGAATCGTGCAGTAGTAACTGAGTTAACACCGTCCAAAATCCCTTCTACATCAAAATCTGCACCACTTTCAATACCTACGTCCGAACTAACTCCGTCTGTGTCAAAAAAGTTTTTCTCTCCTCAAATCACGCCAAAGTCGTCAAATATAATGAGTACTCCTTATACTCCAAGTCCGCCCAATCTAAAAGTAGTTTTGCCTAAACGTACAGTATTTGCTGCTTCAACGTCTGAGGATGATGTCATATCATTTATAAAGAGCAAAATAAATGTAGATGCTGAAATAAAAGTTTATAAATTCAAATATGAGGAAAAACGAAGTAAAGCTTCTTTTAAAATTCTTGTTCCTGAGGATATTTTTGAAATAATAGTTAACCCATCCTTTTGGCCTGCAAAAGCCGTTATACACGAATATATTTATAGAGAAGTTCCAAAATCAGATATTGTATATTTACCAACATCTCAATCAAAAAACTAAATATTGTTCCTACTGTTGATAATTTTAATCTAGTTTATCAGAATGTTAGAAGTTTAAACACTAAACTATCTTCCTTATTTATAAACAGTTATATTCTGAATTATCAGGTTATCGCGTTTACCGAAACTTGGCTTTCAAGCAATATCTACGACGCAGATATTTTATGTTCCAAATTTCAGATTTTTAGACGTGATCGTACCGATAGTTTAAAGAGAAGAGGCGGTGTTGAAATTTTCTTGTCTACACCGCTGGATATTGAAATAGTTGCTGTAAAGATTCGCCTTAATCATATAACAATCTACATTGCGCAAGTATTGATACATATATTAAGCATGTTTCGTTTATTCTTTATGCCTTTCGGCATGCAAAATCCGAAGATTTATTGAATACTCTTGGAGACTTCAATCTTCCTAACTTAAAGTGGATTGAAAATGAGGATAATAAAGAATATTTACCAGCTGAATTGAATGAAAATTCAAAACAATTTATTGCTCCATTAATTAGTAGTGGTTTTTCACAAATTAATAAAATTAGCAACATATTTGGAAAAACCCTTGATCTTATATTTGTCAATAATCCTTCAGATATTTTACTCTCCAGTTGCAACCCCATAACCCTTCCTGAAGACAAGCATCACCCTACCCTAAACATCCAAATCCCATTATCCACTCTTTCCACAAACCATAAGAAATCCTACCACACTAAATCCGCAATATGAATTATGTACGTCTAAATTCACATCTGAGTTCATTAGATTGGCCTACGTTGCTTTCACTTAGTTCTTTAGATGAAATGTTAACCGTGTTTTATCATACCTTAGAATCATATATATCACAAAATGTTCCGAAAACCGCATCTTTCAAGAATGATGGTCCTCCGTGGAATACACCGCTTTTATCTAAATTGAAGAATAAAAAGAATAAACTTTACACAAATTTTAAGAGAAGTGGTTCACATCTACAGTTTAAAAACTATTCTGTCATAAGATCGCAATATATGGTCTTAAATAAGCAGCTTTATAATAATTATATAAGTAAAATGAAGAATGAAATGCTTTTAAATCCCAAATCCTTCTACGGTTTTATAAATAATAAGCGCCGATATAATGGATTTCCAAAAACGTTAAAATTTGCTCATATTATTGCAGAGGATGATATTGAAATCTCAAATATATTTGCATCTTTTTTTGAAACTACATATTCCACAAAATCGCACAACGATAATTACCTATACCCTTACTTAGTTTCAGAATTTTCATCAATTCATGTTCCCAGTTTCAATGTACAGACTGTGTTAAATAACTTAAAACTGCTCAAGAGTACGACTGTTCCCGGCCCTGATGGGGCCGAAAATTTAGCATTACCTCTCTGTATGTTGTTTAATAAGTCGTTAGGTTCTAGTTATTTTCCTGAATTGTGGAAGGAATCCTATATTGTGCCCTAGTTTAAAACAGGTAATAGAATTATTTCAAAACTTAATGCCATACCAAAACTTTTTGAAAAGTTAGTTACTGATATAATATCATTTCAAGTATCGTCTAACACATCAAAATTTCAGCATGGTTTTAGAAAGCATGGCTCAACTGTTACAAACATTTTGGAACTTACTACTGTTGTAAATGAAGGATTTAGAATTAAATGCCAAACAGACTGTATTTATACTGATTTCAGTAAGGCATTCGATAAAGTAAACCATAAGTTATTGTTATATAAATTGCATAGCATGGTTTTTAGTGCCTCATTATTAGACTGGATAAAATGTTATTTAACAGGTAGATCGCAAAGGGTGAAATTTGGCAACATAATTTCGAATAAAATTAATGTAATTTCTGGTGTACCACAAGGAAGCCATCTTGGACCTGTTCCCTTTACACTATTTATAAACGACTTACCTAACGTAATATGCCATTCTAAAGTCCTAATGTATGCGGATGACGTAAAAATATTTCGTCCATTTAATGTTGAATCGAATCAACAGCTTTTACAGTCTGATCTCAACAATTTTTACCAGTGGTGTATAGATAACCTTTTGGAATTAAACATTAAAAAATGCAAACATATGTCGTTTTTAGAGTTAAGAAAATCGCGTCGAGTTACTATGCTAATAATTGTCTAATCGACTCTGTAACATGTATGAATGATCTTGGAATCTATTTGGATCATAGACTTGACTTTCGAGAGGATATTTCTTTGACTATTAATAAAGCATATAAAAGTTTGGGCTTTATAAAAAGATGGAGTAAAGAATTCTTGGATCCATTAGTTTGTAAACAACTTTACATTTCCTTTGTGCGCTGCATCTTAGAGTATGGGTCTGTAATATGGGATCCAGTATACGTCATTCATTCTAATTTATTAGAGTCCGTTCAAAAGCAATTTTTAATATTTTGTCTTCATCGTCATAGTTGGACCCAACAAACATTGCCAAGTTATGTTAGGTTAAACCTAATAGAGCTACCTACATTGAAAAGCCGCCGTACTATGCTAAATGTAACTGTTTTAATAATGATTATTCATGGGAAGATATTGTCAAATGTTATTCTAGATAAACTTCACCTTAACGTACCATATAGACCAACGCGAAACTATCAATTGCTTAATATAAATTATTATTCTACAAACTATGCCAATAATATCCTTTACGTCGTCTCTTCCCAGAATTTAATAAATTTTATAATTTAATTGATCTAACACAGAGTCGCGATTCTTTAAAACGGAAATTAACTTTGCACTTAAACAGAGTTTAGTTTCTAAACCTCTACATTTTTTTTTTTCTTTTATAAAAAAAAAATAAAAAATTCTTAATAGTATATAGCAATTTAGTTTTTATTTTAGTCTATAAGGATTTGTAATCTTAGACTTAAGAAAAATAATAAAAATAAAAATATATATATATATATATATATATATATATATATATATATATATATATATATATATATATATATATATATATATATATATATATATATATATATATAAATTAAACATAACGTTCTTTTTCGAGTGACAAAATGGGACTGACTTTATTTTTCCTTTATTCTTAAAATTAAGTTTTGTTGGACAATGTATTTAGTGCAACGTTAGCACTTTTGATTTTATTATTTCTTAGAGTTAGGTTTCTTAAAATGTAAGCATTTATCTGTTGTTTATACGAATGAATGACATGAATGCATTGTAAGCATTTTGCAAGCATATTTAAGTGCCATCGAACTTGCACGCGCAACAGAAACAGAAATAAAGAAGTTAACGTTAACTCCTCCCCTCTTTAAACCGAGCGTCCTCGATCGGTCAAAAATAGGGAATATGAGAAATTCTTCGTATTCCCGGCAATTCCACTACTTCCGGCATAGGAACACGATTACGTGCGTCATACGGACATGAATCTGCTATAGACGGGGTGAGTATAATTTCTTTTCCCCTTTTGCAGATCTTGGACCTTATAATGAAAACGATTATCAATATTATCGCGAAGGAGGTAAGTCCAAAATTTGTGGTTGACCCCACTCGTATTTGCCTCCCAATAAATTTATGGCTTTTGTGTTACTAATTTGAATTTCTTTAATTGACTCTAAAGAGAGCGTCTCTTCTATACTGAGAACAGACTCCCTAGGTTGCAGAATCGCCGGTAATGGTTGAATATGGCTTATTTCAAAAAAGGAATATGATTTGTCGGAAATACTTAGTGTAGTGTTGCTATATTGGATGACATACGATCCAATAAGTCTTTGTGCAACATTATTTATTAGGATTGTTTCATTGAAATTATTTAACAGGATTACCCCTGGAGAAACTTCTTCAACTGTTGGTACTGTTTTGTTATCAGTTACCGTGCAATTCGATGTCTTGCTATTTAACAAATTAGAAATACAGGTGTTATTCTCTATAGCTTCTAAGTTTATGCTATTACAGATACTTATATTATTGTATTTCATGCATTCACTCTTGATTCCGTATAATTTTAAATCTTGTTTGCACATTATTACATTTTCGAATTTTAATTTATTGACGAACTTCTCAAATTTTATAGGTTTCAGTAATAATCTATTACAAACTTTGTTGTCTGTCATTGGTATTCTAATAATATAAATGATAGATTGATTATTAGTTGCGATTTTTATTTGAGAAAATTCAAAGATTTCTTCTACATTAACAAACGGTATTGAATCTTTTTCAATTATATTTTTAATAATATTTATCTCGTCAGATGAAAGTATGAATGAGTTTACAATTCCTATTTTTGCCCAATGGATAGCGTATTGAATATTTACAATTTCTTGTTTTAGTATTTCTATTTTAAATTTTAATTTTGAACTTAATCTATCTCTGTTTACATCACTGTAATTTATACTTTTTATTATTTCATTAGTTATTTGTGTTAACTCATTAATTTTTCTCAATGACAATTTGTTAATTACAACTTGTTTATTATTGTTTTCTAGAACTTCATTAGTTTTCTGAGTTATTATTTCAAAATCATCGTGGTCTGGATTTCCAGCAATCCATTTCCACGCTGAACCTATAAAATTCAATGATCGTTTATTTTTCACGTTTGGCTTCAAACGGTCCAAGTATCCTTGAATCTCTGTCAGCTCATGGGTTAGGAAGGGATGAAGGAAATGGTGTTTGGTTATGTTCTGGGAAAGGATGTTTTGTAGGGAATTTATTGTTTCTTGATATTTGTCGATGTCAATGATATGAATTATCCTGAAGTTACCATCTTGAATTTTGCCAAACCGGAATCAAACGCAACAATTTGAGAGTTTGTATAGTCCAAAATCTTGACATAGGCGGTCGCCGTGGCGAATAAAAATCTGAAAATATTTGATTTCTTAATTTCTGATATTGTTTTTGTGTACGGTTTTTCCTGATTCTGTAATAACAGTTGTATTTTGGTTTTCTTTTACTATTTCTTGTCTGTATGCCTTACTTAACTTTGTCCCAAGTCTCCTATTCTCTTTTACGAATATGATTTCTCCTGGCGTATAGGTTTTTGGTTGAGTCCTTTTCTTATTGTGGTAGTTAATATCTTCTGCTTGTTTTCTTTAAGCCTTTGGGCAATTTCGGATCTTTCTTTCTCTATATCATCCTGACTCATGTTTGCCCTTTTTCCAAGAAATGCTTCAACTGGTTTCTTTTGAATGCTTGAGTGTATTGTGTTATTATATTCGTAAATGGATCTATGTAAAAGCTCTGAGAAGGATTTGTGTAAGTTCTGTGCTTTTAGACATCGCATTATCTCTGACAGTGTAGAGTGGAACCGCTCAATTTGCCCATTTACAGTACTACTGTACGGCGGGATTTTGAACAATTTGATGTTGTACTGATTTTCTAACATGAAAACTATTGCTTTGGAATTAAAGATCTTTCGTTGTCGATAACTATTATTTCAGGAATTCCAAAGGATATGACTAATTCCCTAAGTGGTTCTTTAATGTCTTCTGCTGATCTTGATTTCAGAATTTTTGCTTGAGCGTATTTAGAAAACTTGTCTATAGCCGTCAATACGGATGTCTTTTCGGTTATGTAAATGTCTATGTGAACAATCTGTCCAGGATTTTGTGGGATAGGTGTTTCCTGTAGGCCTATCTTATTAGGATGTCTATCGTATTTGTTTTCTTTGCAAACTTTACATTGATCGACTATTTTCTTAATTTTAGCTTGCATTCTGGGAAAGTAGTACTTTGTCAATAACTGTGCTTTATTTTCTACGCTATTTCGGTGTGCTCTATTATGTTCAGCAATAATCTTGTTTTCTTGGTCTTCATCATCTTTCAAGTCGGTTACCATTTGTCTTGAATATTTGACTTTGTATTGTGTGAAATTATCACGGAACACTTCTTGCAATACTCCCAAGATTTCGTCATTAGTCTTTAAGCAGTTTGTTACCGATAGGTTTAAATATTTCTTCAAAATGTCTCTGAGAAATTCTGGTGTAATATTTCGTTCATTTATAGTATGTCTGTGATAAGTTGGAAAGACAATTTCAAATTTATAAGATGGTTCATCATCTTCTGAAGAGATGAGAATTTGATTCTTAAATGCGTTTATCGGAGCGTCAGTGTATTGTATTAAATTATGAGATGAGCTTTCATGACTGTGTTGGGTCGAAGTCAGAGCATTTATCTCTTCTGGTTCTTTAGGAGGTCTTGATAGTGTATCGGCAACTACATTTGTACTACCGGGTTGTATAGTAATTCGTAATTGAATTCCTCAAGGAAGGCTTTCCATCTTCTTAGCTTGAAATTAGCTGTTTTATTATTCAATGCGTATGTCAGTGGAAGGTGATCGGTATAAATTTTAAGTTTGGCAGAACCGTAAAGGTAGTTTCTGAGGGATTTGAGAGCCCAAGTAATTGCAAGCATCTCCTTTTCGTTTGTTGCATAATGTTCCTCTTCCTTTTTGAAAGTTTTAGACAAAAATACAATTGGTTTATTATCTTGTGAAAGCACTGCGCCCATTGCATAGTGCGAAGCGTCAGTAGTAAGTTCAAATTCTTTATTAAAATCGGGATATGCCAATATTACGTCTTCCGATGACAATATTCTCTTTAATTTATTAAAAGCTTCTACTGCTTCTTGATCGAGATCTATGGCCATTTATTGGAAACGTATTTGGACGCACGTCCTGCCTCCCCCCTTAAATATATTGTCAGAGGTTTAGAAATTTTGGCATAATCTCTAATAAAGCGTCTGTAGAAATTACAAAGTCCTAAAAATGATCTTAAGTCTTTTAGTGTTAACGGAAGTGGAAATTTTTCTATTGCTTCAACCCTTTTTGGGTTTGTTTTTATACCGGAATCGGATATTATGAAACCTAGGAATTCAACTTCTTTTTCAAAAATTCACATTTGTCGAGTTGTACCTTTATATTGGCTTTCTCTAATGTCTCGAATATGGTTGAAATATTCTTGAGATGTGAATCTTCATCCTCTGCGAATATTATTATATCATCCATATAGATGAAACATATTTTGCCAATGTGCTCCCTAAGAATGTCGTCCAAGGCTCGTTGGAATATGGACGGAGCATTTTTCAAACCAAATGGAAGTCGAGTGAATTCGTATTTTGCATTATTAATAGAAAAGGCAGTTTTTTCTCTATCACTTTCTCTAAGTAATATTTGGTGAAATCCACTTTTTAAATCTAATACACTAAACAGTTTATTTTTTCCTATTTGTGGTAGGATTTCATTTATTTCTGGGATGGGATATCTATCTCGAATTGTCTCCTTATTTAATTTTCTATAGTCTATCACCATTCTGTATTTCACTTTGCCTGATGCATCCGATTTTTTTGGCACGATCCAGATGGGTGAATTGTATGGTGACCGTGAAGGTCTAATTATACCTTGATCGAGGAGTTCCTTTATCTGTTTTTCTACTTCTCCTTTCAAATGCATAGGGTAGGGATAAAATTTTGAATAAACTGGTTCGACGTTGGTAGTCTGAATATCGGCGACTACTGTCGTAGTGTAAGTAAGTTTTTGATTTGGTTCCCCAAAGAGTGATTTATGCCTTTGGATCACTAGATCTAATTTTTGTTTCTCTTGTGGGGTTAAATGGTCTGTCCTAAGGTCGATAGTGTTCACAGATCTAGATAATTTCTGCTTTATTTTCACTTTTATTCTATTGTCTATAAGCATGTAGTCTTTTGACGTATAAATGACAGCAGATAATTTTTTTAAGCTATCGTTTCCTAAAATTCCGTCAAAAGATTTAAGGGTTGGTAAAAGGAAGAATTGTAGAGGGCAACAATTTTTTGTCAAAAAGATTAATAAAAGTGTGTTGTGTTATTGCTGTTTTTCCTCCTACTGAGTTTGCAAAAAACGGGGTTTTATTTTCTAAAGGATTTTTTATAAGTCCAGGTTGGATATAGTTTTTATTTGAACCCGTATCAATCAAGATTTTAAGAATTTGCCCTGAATTCGTCCTACATTCAAAATAAGGTAAGGACGAATTCGTTAATCTAAAAAATGAATATCTACGAATTCTTGTGTATCTTCTTTGTCATCGTTGTCAAGAACATCATATTGATTTTTATGTAATCATTGAGATCAGATAATTGTTCTTGATTTTCATACTGCTCTAACATTGTTTCGTATTCTTCAGCGGTGGGACCTAATTCATCTGTGTCTACATGAAATTTCTTTGTGCCTTATCAGGTCTCCTAAATTGGTCAGAATGTTCTGATGGTCTCTTTCCATAAAATCTATTATTTTGTGCTGGCCTATTCATGTAGTTAACAGCTCGGGATTGCATGGAAGCATCTATTTCCATCGGCTCAGGCTTGGGCTAAGGTTTTGGTGCTGTTGGTCTTGGTGGTTGCAAATTTTGATTTTGGGGGTAATTATGTTGATTATAATTATTACGAGGATAAATAGGAGGATTAGAATTATTTTGTCGAACACCAGAGTGTTGTGGCAAATATGCCAATTGTGGGTAAAATGGCATCTGATTCGTATTTTGAAAATGAGTTTTTGGATGGGGTGGTTTCTGAAAATTTAGTCTATTATTTTTAACTGTTGGATTGTGTGAGTTAGCAAATTGTGCTCTAGCGAATTGATTTTCCATTTTGAGACATAATTGTAGTGCTTGTGGGAGATCCGTCGGTTCTTTCATGCCAAGATGAATTGACATTTGTCCTTTAGTCCTCTTATGAAAATGTCTAAAGCTTTATCCCTATAAGTTTGGGCTAGGATATCTAGAGCTTCTTACCTACATCGAGACATGACAATTTGTTCATAATAAGCGTAAGGTGTGAATACACTTCTTGATAAAAATCTTGGATACTGTTGTTACCTTGTATTAAGGTTGTCATTTGATATTCTAGTGTCGTAAGATCACGCTTATCTGCGTAGTGAAGCGTTAGACACTTTGAAATACTACTCCAATTAAGGGGTGTATTGTAAGACTCTAAGGCCGCATCGGCATTACCGATGATTTTATTCCTTATGGTGTTAAGGATGGCAAAGTATTTTGGGGTACCTTTTGTAGATTCGTATAACTTAAGGATCCTTTCGACACTCTTTTTCCAAGAGCTGAATTCCGATGCTTTTCCTGAAAATTCTCTCAAGCTTCTCACTACGTCGGGTACTTTATCTAAATCTGTCAAGTTTTCTCTATATCTGACGTCGATAGTTTCGTCTTCGCCTGCTATGTCTGAACTAGGTCTTAAAAATTGGGCTATGGCAATTTGGCATTGCTGTGCACAGATTCTGGCAATGGTTTGTTCCATGTTTGCTGAATTTATTGCGCTATTATTGTTATTATTATTCTGTCCGTTATTATTTTGTCCGTCGGAGTTATTGACGTTAAGGATGGGTGGTCGGATAAGGTTATTTGGGTTGGACATTTTAAACGATCACTATTTAGTTGTTAACCTTTTAGAACACAAATTATATTTTTACAATTTGTTTTGTTTTAACTTTTCAGAATTAATAATAGGAAAATTGTTTTATCAATGTTTTAGTTTTGGGTTTTTTTTTTTCTTAAACGCTATCACTTTTTATCTCTAAATTTACAATACAACTTTATAGAGCATGCCGTCTGTTTTGTTTTAACTTTTCAAAATTAATAATAGGGAATGTTTTTATCAATGTTTTTAGTTTTTTTTCTTCACTTAAACACTATCACTTTTCTTTCTAAACTTACAATAAAACTTTGTAGAGCATGCCGTCTCCTGTTGATTCTCCGTATTCCTTTTTGCTTCCGCTACTAAGGGGGTGTCTTCAATCTTTGAGCCGGCTGGATGTCGTTGACTCTCTCGTACTCCACAAGTTTTTCCCACAGCTTTTGGGGATTTAGTGTTGATTTACAGCCTTTATAGGGTGTCTTCTTCAACAGGTTATTGATGTTTTTAGTTACCAGTACGCAGCTTTATGAGGTGCCTTCTTCCACAGGTTTTGATGTTTTTAGTTAGCAGTTTGCAGCTTATGAGGTGCCTTTATTAATTTGCAGCCGTTTGGGTGCTTTAATTTTTAGTTGACAGTTTGCAGCTTCATGAGGTGCCTTTATTAACTTTGCAGCCGTTTGGGTGCTTTTAATTTTACGTTGGGCGCCAATTAAACATAAAGTTCTTTTTCGAGTGACAAAATGGGACTGACTTTATTTTTCCTTTATTCTTAAAATTAAGTTTTGTTGGACAATGTATTTAGTGCAACGTTAGCACTTTTGATTTTATTATTTCTTAGAGTTAGGTTTCTTAAAATGTAAGCATTTATCTGTTGTTTATACGAATGAATGACATGAATGCATTGTAAGCATTTTGCAAGCATATTTAAGTGCCATCGAACTTGCACGCGCAACAGAAACAGAAATAAAGAAGTTAACGTTAACTTATATATATATATATATATATATATATATTTA